>NC_073699.1:117772458-118078681 GCF_023634085.1 Falco cherrug | reverse complement strand
GCTCTGAGCTGGGAGCTGCATCCTCTCCCCACTGCTGGCAAGGTGAAAGCACTCACCTGGGAATGGGGTCCCCAGTTAGAGCTGGGCTGAGCATCTCGGCTCAGAGTGGCTCATCTGCAGCTCATAAGGTTTCTAGATTTCATAACCCTGGGGTTTTTTTACCCATTTCTGTCATCTCTGCACTGGGGATGGAGGGCTGGGAGAACTAGGAAGAGCATGACAGTTATTTGGGGCCAGAAAAGGTAAAAGCGCCTTGCTGTTCTGGGAGCTGAGCTTAGACCTCGAACTACTAGAGTATAAAAGTTGCTGATGACTCACAGCACTGGGGCTGACACTAGATTGTCCTTCAGGTCTTTTGGTCCCCCAAGGAATCCTTTGGCAGCACCCAAATCATCATCTCTCTCATGTCAAATTATCCTTCTGGGGTTTTCTTTCAATGCAGAAGACAATGTTTTCTACAGGGTCTTCAAAAATATGTGTACAGGCATATACTCTGAACTTAAACATACTTAAATATCATATAGATGGTCCCCAACTGGGAGATGTACCGGGTGGGATGTGGCAGTTGTGAGCTGGGTTAGGAGCTTGGTTTGTAGCCTGGCATCAGGTGTGAACAAAGATGTGGCACAACAGGGTGGCCTGCAGGATTAACGGGACCCAAAATCTGGCCCTAAACTGCCTCTTTCTTTTTTTTTTTTCCCTCAAATCTACAAGGCAGTGTGTCCATGTCCATGCATAATTTATATCCAGGTTTTTCTTTTCTATGCCTCAAAGCAACAGCTTATTTGGGATGAGTCCAGAGGACTGATGTAATGGGAGTCCCAAGGGACGGCAGGGGGCTGAGCTGAGAAGGGCCAGGCGCGTCACCTCTGCTCTAAGAAACAATCTTCCTAAGTGTCAAACAAATTCAGCCTTTCCAAAAGCTGGCCCTGGGGTGCAGGCAGTGCAGCACAGCTCC
The DNA here is from genome assembly GCF_023634085.1 of Falco cherrug. Taxonomy (NCBI): domain Eukaryota; kingdom Metazoa; phylum Chordata; class Aves; order Falconiformes; family Falconidae; genus Falco; species Falco cherrug. The sequence goes on along the minus strand of NC_073699.1, from coordinate 118,077,723 downwards.
TCGGGGTCCCACTGCCGGCACAGGAGGGAATTGGCTGAGAAGGTAGCAGATGTTGGTTAAATACCAACTTGACAAACCACGAACAAATCTATGCAAGCACCAACAAAGCAAAGAGTGGAAAAGAGCTTTTTCTTTTTTTTCCCCCCCCTCTTTCTTTCTTGTTTGTCTTGGCTTCTACGTGTTTCAGGCTGACACAGAGACCTCTGTGTTTGCAGATGGCTGCGATCCTTCTTGAGGAAGCTGAGCGGCTCCAGACAATGCATCCATTGCTGCTGACAGAGCAGGTGGGGAGGAAACGGAGCATCACGGGCGCAGCGCGACGGCACACAAAAGGATTCAGCTGGAGGAGGAGCAGAGTATTGTGCAGAAACCCCTTGAGTGGGGCCTGGTCCCTGGCAGGAAAAACAGCTGGCTGGTTTGACAGCTGTGCCTGGCAGTAAAGTCAGCAGCAGTGCCGGCTAATTGATTTATAAATGAGTCATTTTGAAGAGGGGCCATATACCATCACGTATCATCACCCTTGAACGTTACAACAAAAGGAAGCTAGCTCAGAAATTGTAAGAATTAAAAAAAAAAAACCAAACCCAACCAACTGTAGCATGACTTTTATTTCTCTTGGCTGCCTTGCAAGTGTCCTGAGATCACCAAGTTGCAAGACTTTCAATAAAACTGCAGGAATTTGCTGCAAGATATCTCCCACTTCAGTGCCAACAGTCTTCAGGGCAGCCAAGCTCTGAAACCACAGTGTATGCAGAAATTTGTCCCATTTCCTACATTTGGGCAAATGTCACACAACAGAAAGAACTGATCTGAACTCGCTGTGTTTACAGGACGCAGAAGGGATTTTCTCCTCTCTTGCACAGGGTGCAGAGCCTGCACAGCAAAACGTTGTATCAGAAACTTCACCAGCAGCCATCACCAATTTTGGAAACTCCATGGAAAGGGCGAGGGGAAGTGCAGTAGCCACACAGGGCCCAACCTTCCTTTCCCTTCTCAAATCACATTTAAAGCACCTGTCAGGCAAATCCTTTTTCTAGTTGTAAACTGAATGCAAACGATTTGGGCACCAGGAAGACAATAAGGAGGCAAAGATGGGAGTCACTTTTCAGGATGCACTTTTTCATGGGAAAAATACTGGAGCAGCATGAGTCACGCCTCAGTGTAACATGTCCCTGAGCCAGAAAAGCAGTCCCTGGGAAATGAGATAGCTGGCTGAACTGCAGCACAGACTTTTGCTTGAATCAGCTCCAGCTCGGGTAGGATAGTAGCAGAAAAGTTATCCTGTGATGATAGATCAGAGGCCTGTGTGAAGAGTGTTGGACAGCTCACTGAGGTTTAATTTGGACAGCTCTCAGGGCCATGACAGGCTGTGCTGGAACCCTCCCTGGATGAGCCAACAGGCTAAAAAGAGGAGCAGCTCCTCCACCGAGGGCTGTGGGATGCAGAGCTCTGACCCGTCACCCCAGGGGTCCTGGGAGAGCCCTCGGGCTATGATCCCCGTGCTGCAGGGGGCTGTCGGGGGAGAGCCAGGGCTTCAGAGGCAATAAGCAACAGCGACGGCTTCCTTCAACACCTCAGGGGAGACCCCGGGAGCGAGGCAGCGGGCCCCCTGCCCAGGGCACTGCCCCACGCCTGCCCCCACAGGCCCCGCTGGCGCCCGGGCCCGCACAGGCCTAGGCCGGGGAAGACCTGGGCCAGCCCCTGCCGCACCCCGAGGCCTGGCGCAGCCCCGAGGCACAGGCCGGCAGCCGCGGGTCCCTCACGCCGAAGCCCAGGCCACCGCTGCGGCCTGCCCGGACCCCCCGCCCGCTGCGGCCTCACCCGCGCCGGCCGCGGCCCGCCCCGCCCCTGCCCGGCGCAGCTCTCGCGAGATCAGTCGCGGGTCATGCGCCTGCGCAGTGCGGCCGCCCGGGGAAAGGGGTGGGGCCCCGCGCCGCCGCCTCACGGAGCCACCGCCATCTTGTTTCTCGGCCGCTGGGCGCTCGCTGTGCTCCGGCCGCCCCCCTCCCCCTCCTTCCCGCCTCCCGCCAACCGGGCCGGAGGCAGCGCGGCCGCCGGGCGGAGGAGGCGGAGGTCGCGGCGCCGGCCGCCCCGGTGAGTGCGCGGGAGGGCGGCGGGGGGAGGCGGCGGCGGCGGCCCGTGAGGGGGCGCGGGGCGGGGGCGGCCTGAGGGGTTCCCCCCTTCTCCCCCGCAAACGGCCGCGCTGCGATTGGCGGAGACGCACCGCGCCCGCTCATTGGCCCATGCCGGGGGAGGCGGGCGGAAGGGGCTGCGCGCTGATTGGGTCACGAGGAGCGGACCGGGGAGAAGCCAGGAAACCGAACCGTTTCCCCGCGCAGCCCGGGGTGGGGGAGGGGCGGGCTCGGGGCTCGGCCGCGGAGATGGGGGGACGGGGCCTGGCCGGGCCCGGCACTGCAGGAGCTGCAGGGCAGGATGCGGGGCCCTCCCGGGCAGCCAGCGGCGGGGGTGGGGGCGGGCCCGGCCTGCCGGGTCCCGGCAGGGGGTGTGCTGCGGGAGAGGTCGGTTTCACGTGCTGGTGATGCCGTATTTTATCGGTGTCTGGGGCTTTTGCTTTGCTCCGAAAGCCTTAAGGACGCTTATCCAGAGCGTGGCCCCGACGCTGGGTGGGGAGAGCGGCGGGATGATAAGCAGTGGGTCTCTGGTAAATATCTGAGGGATTGTCTAACCTCTGCTCGAAACCCCCGGGCACAGAGCACTATGAGAATATCTGCACATAAATACGGTCTCCTTAGATGCTGCTTTTTCCTGAACTGAGAAAATGAAGGAAATGCCCCCCAGTAACCAGTAAAGCACCGTGTGTTAAAAGCAGTATGAGTATGGCATGGACAGAAGCTAATTCTTTCTGGCTGGGTTGGATTTCATTCAGGTCAGTTCATTCTCCAGCCGCATCATTAGCTGTGCGGGTGTTGGGGGCAGCAGGGCTGAGTGGTGGGCACAGGACAGGTGGGGCGGCAGGACAGCCCTTTGGTGGCAGGGCTGGCTTATGCTTCATGTTGACTGAGCCATGTCCCAGGGCTGGCTCTAGAACCTGGAGCTCTGGTAGGCTTCGGGTTGCTGACAGAAGAAGAAGTAATAATGCTCGATAGTTCTCGAACGTGACTTCATATCGCCTTTTGAGACACTTGTCTCGTTGAGTAAAGTATTCTCCACGTACTAATGAATAACTACTTGTGTGTCTCAACAGCTGTCTGAGTACAGGCAATTAAAAGGAAAGTCTTAACTGGCTTCACTTGTGATGCAGAGCAAACAGCCTGCAAGCATGTGGTTAACTCTTAGTCCTGCATTCAGAAAATAGACCTCCTGGGTCATCAAACATCGTTTGCTGCTGTTGCCCTTGGCAACATTGTGTGCCTTTTCTTAGGCTTAACCATGTCCTTATTTAATTAGGTTACGTTTTTGGACTAAGCTGCTCCTGCAGAATCAGTGTTTGTCTTCAGTTGAGCTGTGCTCTGGTACCAGCCTACCAGTACTGTCCCTTAGGCATTGCTTGTTGTGGTGGAACCTGATGTAGTGTCACATCTGGCATCGCGTGCTCCGTCATAACCATGCTGTGTTTTGTGTCACTGTTAAAGGGGCTTGTTTGAGATGCCGGCTCACACAGGGGCCACTGTGATCACACCGAGTGGAAGATTTAGACACATTTTTGGATGAACACAGAGTTCTTGGTCAAAGCAAAAAGTGGTGCCTTGAAAGCCCTGCAGAGGACAGATAGCTGTTTGCTCTAAGTGAGGAGTGGGAATCAAATGCAATCCCGCTGGTTCTCAGGTTGCTGCGGGATGGCAGGGTAACCTTGAGCCCATCATTTATCCTGTACGGCCAACCTGTTCCCTCTCATTATTTTGTACTTTATAAAGATAACTGGTGTTTGCCAGTGTACGTTCTCATGCCATACGTGAATAATGTGCAGCAAGGCATTCTCAGAAATGCTGCAACTTGTAGAATGCAGCAACAGATGACAGTTCCTGGGTTAAGAGCATTCCTTTCTCCCTGTGTCTTCCCAGTGGCTTTGTAGTTAAGTCTTTCAAGTGGGATTTTGGCAGTTTCTCAGTGTTAGCTCAACTGCCCCGTGTGATTTCAGAGCAAGAACAGCTGCAGTGATTGAAATAAACCCTTTAGTGTAGGGCTTCCAAGAATTAATTTGTTTTTCTTCACGATCATGAAGAATTATTAAATGCTGTGAGAGCATTAGCTGTTCCTGTGGCCACGCTGGGTCCTACCTGTGTGCAGGAGAGGGGCTCTTGCTCCGTAGGGGACTGGGTCGCATCATGATGTGAGAAGGCGCATGGGAATGTGTTTGGGCAGTTGTTACTACTCGAAATACCAGCCAGGCATTCCTCTTCTCTGCAGGAAAGGCGGTGGACTGTTCTAGGTTTGTTTTGCATGCCGCCTGAAAGTACCTTGCATACCTCTAATAGTAAGCATACCGCAGCTCAGAGGCCCTTGCTTTTATCTGAGGAATGACACAGGAAGAGAACAAAGCATTGCTAAGTATTACTATTTTTTCTAAGATGTGTTTTAAGCAATTATATTTAATAAATCACCAGGAAGGTCTATTTTTAAATTAATCTCTCCTTGCTATCTGATTCAAACTAATTTAATCTGCAGGGTTAGCGAAGCGTTGGCTGTGCTTTGTAATATTTTTTCCTCTGCTGCTCTATATAATCCTGTAAGCACATTATTTTCAAGCAGTAAATTGTATCTTGGAACACGGCTTGAAATCTGTTCAGATATTGGTAACTTGCTGGAAGTGATGGGTCTGTAGAGGTTAAAATATCATCTGTGCTTCATAAACACCCCGTTCCCATCTTTCAGTCCCATCCAAGAGCTACAGAAACGTTCTTGGAGGCTCTGAGAACTGTGGTGTGGGCAGAGCGAGGCTGGTGGGATGTTGTGTGCGGGGCTGAAGCCGCAAAGGGGGAAATCTCCAGCGTATGGCCAAGAGGGGAAAGCTCTGCCAGTGCTTGCATCGCTTCCCAGAGCATCCTTCGAGGAGGATTGTCGGAGGCATTCAGCCCTAGGGAGAGGGGTCGGGCTCTGCACCAGGAGGGTGTCTTTTTGGGCAGCCACCTGCTAAACCAGGGGCTTTATCTGTCTGAAAAGCAGGCTTTGATTGATTTCCGCCCCCCCCCCCGGATTATTTTTTCAGTCTCCCATAGGCACCAGAGCATGCATGTGATCCAGGCCGCTATGTGCTGTGTATGTGTTCTCGGTGGCTCAGAGGTGGGAAGTGCCACCGGACCAGCCGTTACCCGCGGCTCCCGGTGGCTGTGAACCCTCCACCGGGAACAGGCCTGTAACAGCCCTGCCACACAGTGCCCCCAGTCCCACGGGCTGCAGCCCCTTTGGCTTTGACGTCCCGTGGCTCAGTCCCGCTGCCCGCTCGGGGACCTCCGCGCTCCGTTCTGCGGCGGGGCCCGCTTTCTCTTAGCGGGAACCTCCCGGTGGCGGCTCGGGCCTGCCCTCCGCACCGCCGCGGGGAGAACGGCCCTCGACAGGCAGCGGGGGGCCCCGGCCCGGGCCCGCAGTGGGCCACCGGTGCTGGACGTGCACCCCCCCGCCGTGTGCCGGTGCGGCCCGGTCGCGGCTCCCTGAGCACCCGGTGCCCCGCCGGCGGCGTGTGCAGTACGGCGGGCGCTGCTTGGAGTGACAGCGGCGCGGGCCAATCGGTGGCCGCCCCACGAGCCTCCGCTTGTTTGACTTGGAGCTGCGCGGCCAATGGGAGCCGCCGGGGAGGGCCCGGCCGCCGCGCTGCGGAGGGGCCGCGGGCGGGGAGCGCGGCGGAGGCGCCGCTCTGACCCCTGCGCCGCCTCTCAAGGTAACTTTAAAGCAGGAAGTGGCCGGCGAGGTTGCGCTGCCGGCGGCAGCCAATGGAGGCGCGGGGCCGCGCCCTCCCCCGGCGGCGCGCAGCCAATAGGCGCGGGCGGGGCGGGCCGGCCGGGCGCAGCAGGGTAGGCTGAGCGGCGGCTGTTAAAGGGGCCGGCGGCCCGGTCCGGCGGGGACGCGGAGTCCCGACAGGCAGGGGTCAGCTCAAAGACAAAGGGATGGCGGGGAGGCCCGGGGGCCGCCGCATCCCCGCCGCAGCCTCCCTGTGGCTGGCGGGCAGGGCCTGTGGTGGCCGCGGCCCGGTAAGTTGCTCGCGGCGGTCGGAGCCGCGCTGACTGGGGCGGGGGACGGCCGCGGCGCGGCCCCGTGGCGGGGGAGCAGGCCCTGGCGGCGGGGGGCTGCCCGCCCGGCCTCGAGGTGACCGGCCTTGTGCGGCAGGAGGAGGGGGAGGCGGTGGGGCGGAGCGGGGGCGGTGGTTGGGGCCCGGGGCTGAGCCCCCCGGGGCAGGCGGGCATGGCTGGGGGCAGCGCGGGGCCGCGCCCTGCCCGCAGGGCCGCGCCGGGGCCGGTAACCGGCGCTGGGAGGGGGAGAAAATGGCAGCGCCTCCCCACACACACACAGCCCGCTCCCGGGGCTGCCGCCGACCCGCGGGTGGGGGGGTCTCCCCCGGCTGCCCTTGGCGGGGGCTGCCCGGCTGCTGAGAGTGAGCACCGGGCAGAACGTGGCTCCTTGAGGCGGGGGGGTAGGGGGACAGCGGCACCCCCATCACCCCCAAACCCCCAGCCCAACTCCAGCCAAGTATCAGCAGCCCTTTGTTTTCCTTTTTATTTGTGAATAAGCACTGAAGGTCATCGGAGCCCCGCAGCCCGGCGGTGACAGGCAGAGGAACGGGGTGACGGTACCGCTTAGCTTCCAAGTTTTCCAGCCTCAAGGGCTTTCGGGGCTGGCCCGGTGACACCCCGAGTCCCGGCTGGGCTTCCGTACGGCTGCCACCGGCCGTGCCGTGCCGCAGGGAAAGTTGCCGGAGCTAGGCCTGCCTTCACTAGCACGAGTGACCTTGAAATACCACTGCTCCCAGTTTCCAGAATGAAGGGCAAAGTTTGTTGATGGCACTTTGGACTGCAACAAAAAAAAAAAAAAAAAAAAAAAAAAAAGAATCAAAGTAGAAAAATGAAAACTATTCCCAGTTGACATGGAGAATAGTTTGTAGATCAGAATTAAAGTTAGTTTTCGGCAAGGAGGCAAAGCACATTGCAGGCATTCCTTCTGCTCCGCTCCTATGGAGAGATGCTAAATGGTGCTGTTGGCGTCCTTGCCTTCCCGGGGATGAACTGGGTAACATAGCTCCAGTGTCCTCAGTCCTGCTTTTCCCTTTTTTTATTGTTGTTGTTTTCCCCGTTGCTAATTGACCTTCAAAGCCCTGTTTTGAAAATTAGAGGTAATTACAGTGTGCAACTTATTTTTGTAGGGATGTTAGAAAAATGGGCCCTGGCACGTGAACCTGATCTGCACGTCGGTGTCAGCTGCTAACAAAGGACCGAGTCGTGGGGTTGAACTTCAACCTGAATGGTCTTTGAATTGTTACAGCCTTTGAGTATTATTTTGGGTATTTTAATTTAAATTAAGACTGGTGAATAGCATCACCTTGTGCTAAAGCTTATAAGGCAAAGCTTATTCAACTTCCTGTGGCCCCTGGCATGGCATACTAGTTTCTGTCTGAGAAGGGGGGGGGGCAGAATGAGAAACGTCATCGTAAGTCATCTGTTAATAATGGTGGCTGCTCCGGTACGTTAGTGGAATTGCAGTAACTTCTGTAGCAGGCTGTTGGCCAGAATCGGGAGATTTACTGTGAGCGTGAAGGTCATTGTTAGCATCTTTAAGCAAAAATGAGACTTGTTAAGATTTTTGCTTTGAAATTAGGGTATATTCAGCTGCTGTGTGCTGTTAAGGGGTGGCAGAACGCGAGGGAATCTGCAGCTACAATGAAATAAGAAATACTGCAGAAATGTTCGTTATACCCAATGTTTGTCATGTTTCATTGCTGAAGCTTGCAAGAGCTTGAAGCCGTGTAAGAATAGGTGCTGCTTGGTCTAGAAAGCAGGTCAAGAGCAGCAGGAAAAAACATAAAGATTTTGGTAGCACTGTAAAGGGTTTATTATTAGCAAATTACACCGGTTCCTGACTTTTTCTTGCAGCACTGTGAGGGAAAGGAAGGTCCTTGGATCCCATTTTACACCACTGAGAGAAGTTAGTTGTGTGTTTCCTGGGCTTTCCTGGTAGTTTTACCTGCTGGGAATGCAGGCTCAGAAGACAGGCCCATCTTTTTGTTTAAGGGACTTCATGCTTGTTTTTTGTACTAACTGAACGGGCAGCACAAGTAGCGAAGGCATGAAGAACAAGTTTTATCGTGGGAAACTGTGGTCCCTGGGTTGAACACCTTGGTGGCTGGGAGGAGGAGGAAGAGGATACATGTGCACCTGGCTGGGAGGATGGTGATGCCCGCAGGAGGTCACCTTTCGAGCCACTGTATTTGGTTGGTTGGTGTGTTGTTTTGTGTGTGCTTTTGTTGTTTTTTTTTTTTTAATCGGACTAGTAATCTTGCATTTATATAATGTAGCGTGACATCTGTATTTTAATAGTGTTGGCACATGAAGCGGTTTCTTAATTTCAGGGTTTACCAATCTGCCCATGTTGTAAGCGATTTAAATTTTTATGGTTGCTAACTTAAACTCTTTTAATTACTATCTTTTGATAAAGAAGGCAATTTACCTTCTATTTCAGAGGGTCAAAAAATATAGCAACTGTTACAAGGGGCACCAAGAGCAAGATCAAACTTCAGGATACGTGCCAAAGCTTCCCAGGAGTTACAGGAATTTTTTTTTGGTTTGTTCTCAAAAACTGAGTATTTTCTACATGCTGCGATCTCATTGTGGGGATTTTCTTCTATTGTCTGTTTATAACTTGCTCTGCTGTTTGGTCACTGCCTGATAAATCAAAACAGGTTGCTTTCACTTGTCTTTTCTTCAGTCAATGAAAGTGACCCAGAAGGTTACAATTTGCTTGTTTATAACACAGGATCAGTTTTAAAAAATAAATTAAAGAAAAAAAAAGGCAGGTTTGATGTAGTCCATCATGTCTGCCTGTGGAGCAGTACAGGTTGGGCCTCATTCAAGTAAGATCTGCTGATCTCAGGAGGCAAAAGACTTATAGTTTTATGAAGATATTTATGAAAATAATAATACTTTCGCAAGATGACATTTCATAATTTAACTTGAGTAAGATTAGCTTAAGGGAGTGAAGAAAGTAATAGGAACATTGGTTATTACAGTAGTCCCTATAGAAAAATAACCCGAGAACCCCCTAAAAGCAGCACGTTTATTTGATTTGCCAACCCAGGATAACAAAGTTCGCAGAAGACATGCCCAGTTATAGACTGGTACGGCCTTTCACTCTGCTCTAAAACCTCACAAGTTCTTGTGAATACCTCATATTGATCACTCATGGGTTTCTAGACTGTATGTGCTGCCGCCCTGCTTTAGTTTGAATCCTTCTTTCTGCCTTCCCCTCTTCCCTCTCCAGCAGCACAGTGGTGGTCGAGGCTAAAAATGCAGCAGAAGAGCAAAGAGACACACCACACTTAAGGCTGCATTAGAATTAAAAGCATAACTTTGCCCTAAATGTGCTGCAGCATCTGTGTAGCGCAGGATCATCATATGACGGCTGTCTGCTCCAGCTGCTGCCTGGGTCCCAGTGTAACCAGGAGGTTAATAGCAAGCACCCAATTTAGCTTTTTCAGCCAGTTGGCTGTCAGAAAGATGAGAGAACGTGAGGACACTCGCAGGACTTCTATATAAAAGAAACTCTTAATTTAATGCAGAATTATTTCTAACTAATTAAAAAATATCAACTGAAATAATATTTTAAAAAATAATAATCTCCAGGCTGAATGTCTGTTTAGTCCGTACTGTGTTAACAGGCATTTTCCTCCTGCTTGTGCTCCAGAGCAGGATCTATGTACGTTGCGTGATCAGAACTGCTGCTGCCTAAAATACAAAATAAAAGAAATGGGCAAACCAACCCAAAGGCAGGTCAGACCCCTCTTGCTTTTGTGAGCTCTCGGGGGCAGCGGTCCGAGGTGGTCTCTGCGATGGGTGCCTGCGTGGTGACAGGTACCCAATAGGTACCACTGAAGCTGAAAACTATCGTTGGATCTTGAAATATTTGAAACCCTTTCTGAACCGGTGAAGCCTATCACTTGGTTAACACTGCTGATGCCAAAATAGTGCCTGTGGGCCTGAAAATATTTCTGTTGGATTTCATGTTTGAATTATTAATATACCATATGCTGTATTGTATACGTTCAGGGTGTGTGACAATCCTTTTGTTTTGTGACTACCTGATGTCACTGCAGTTGTGGCATTCCATTCCCACATGGTACAAGTCTGGGTGAGATGCCTCCTGCCTCTGAGAGCAAGGCACTGCCTTAATATTTCTCGCTAAATTTTTAAATTATTTTTTTTCCCTATAAAAGTGTAAGCACGCAACTATTCAGGACTGAGACCATGTAATTTTGTTAAGGTGAGTTTGTTTTATTGTGTTTTTTTCTTGTTATTAAGGAGTAAAACACGTGTATACCAGTACTGGGAGATAAGTTGTGAGGTGTGTAGCTTGTAATTTCTTTTACATTTATAAAGCTGCAATACCTAATACCAATTTTATGCCAAGTTGGTGGAGATTAAAGTTTATAAGGTGAAGTACGGGACATGCAGTATTGTTTTGGTATGTGCCAACTGTTTTATCGTGTGAAGTAGACTTGACGAACTTGAACATGCTTTACTTAAAAGAGCTTTTCCATTTCTGCTGGGTGTTTGATTTAGGAGCTGGAGAGGCAGCACGATTCATTTTAGACACTTGTTACTTGTCTGGGAATTTTCTTCCTCTGCTTCTTACTCTGTGTGCTTGCCAGCCAAAATGGCACTGCAAAGAGCCACTATTTCATCGTGTTTAACTGTTGAAACACCGAATATCAAACGTGACCCTTGTGCTGTTTCATTCAAAGAAGAAAGGAAAGTAAAATAACCAGTAGAAACAGAAATTCAGACCATTTTGTTTGCTTTACCTTTCAAGAAAAAAATTGGTCCTGTGCTATTTTTTGTGGTGGTCTAATATTTGCAGCCTCATTTTTGACTTGGTGCCACACTGTGGGGAGGTCACGTCTTGATTCTGTAGCATGGTTTCTGATGCTGTGCTGTGCTCCTGGTGGCTTTCTGATCCCAGCCTTTAGCTGTAGGTGTGCTCTCCAAACCCTGCCCAGAGTTAAGTCTAGACTGTGTATATCTTTAGTTTTTCTGTGCAAAAATTGATGTGGACTGCTGCTGGACCAGAGGACTTTTAGCAGTGCTGTTAGGTACTTAGTGCATTGCAAATAGAAACTCAATACTTCTGTAAAAGCAGGCATTAGGCCTGATTTTATTTTTTTTATTTTTTTTCCTCCTGAAGGAGTAAAGCCAACTGTCAATCCGCCTGCAGAAGGCTGCAGCATACCATTGTCTGCACCAGCAATTGCCTCTAACTGCTAGGTCACGCCGTCTTCTGTATTAAGATAAGAAACTCGACATGGTTTCTCTGGGTGCTTGTGTGTGTGTGTTCAGTAAAACACTGTGCTGTGCATTGTCTGTGCTGTAGGATATGCTCTTCCTTCCCCATGCAGCTGGAGCAGCGCTGGAGACACGGTTCTCGTTCCTGCTGAGCGTGTAGCACGTGTCTTCCTGCGAGGCCGTTCCCAGCTCAGCGCCCACTGAAAGGTACGGGCTTGTTTTGATGCAGCAACCTGCAGGATCAGGGCTGTAACTTCATAACAAACTCCCTATCGGGAAGGTTATCTGGCCCATTTGGCTTTGCATGAACAAAGTCGGGGTGGTTACTCTGGCCCTGCCACCTCCCCGCCAGAAAAGCCGGGATCAGCTCTGTTGCTCGCTCTCTTTTTTTTCTCTTGAGTGGGTGGTGGAGAGGCAGCTCTTTCCCCCAGCCTGCCAAAACCCAGCTGCCGACTCTCCGGGGAGGAGCAGAATTCCTGCCGTAGGTACTGGGGTGGAGAAGGGGGAGAGTAGGAGGCATGCCTGCATGTGATCCAGCCAAGCATGGATTGCAGTGCTCTCAGCAGCAGATCAGCAGTGGGAGTGGTGCAAAGCGGATTTGGCCCTCCTAGCTGCTGAAACTGAACGGCGCTGGTTTAACGAGTTGTCTGTGTTGGTGGAAGTGGTAATCCAGATCTCCCTCTCTGGCTTTGTAACTGGTTGGGGTTTAAATCAAATGCCGTGCTTCGCATGAATGAAAACAGAATAATGCATTAGAGGTATTAGGGAGCTAATGTTCAAACAGTGCTTTGAAGATAGAATAATCTACTGCTAAGTATTTGTAGAAAAAAGAGCTAGAAGGCACCTGAAGAGGTCATCTTGTTTGTTTTTTTCTGCCCTAAGGCAAGATCAACTCAATTTAAACACCGTTTCGCAGCATTCTCTTAAAAATCTTTAGCAATAAGTACTCAATAGCCCCCGTAGGTAACTTAGTGCAGCATTTAACTAGCCTATTATGTTCAATTTTAATTTTATCGAACAAGAGAAATCTGCAAGTACGCACCTTATCCAACAGCCTAGAGTGATTCTCCCATCAGCTGAAATCGACCACTTACGGTGCCAGCTATATGCTTGGAGGGTTGTGTGTGTAATACTGCGAGAGGGAACAGATAAAAATAAAACTGAGGAATTGCAAAAGTTTCTTATAATAGTGCACTGGGAGGAAGCACTGGTGTTTTGAATTATGTTGGTTTTACTGCAAGCCTCTTGAAATTGTTTTCAAAAAGCTGCAAGGTTGTGTTTTCATCAAGAGCAGAACTTCAGGCTTTCCTGAGTTTGTGATTATTGCTACCTTTAAAGGCTGCATTAGATTTTATAGCAGTTTTATAGAAATGGAAGAGAATTCCTGTATCTTTGAGATAAATAAATCTAGTGTTAAAGTCTGAGATTTCTGACTTTGGCGTATGGCTTAGCTGTAACTTTTTTCATAATTTGTGCCTGTACATAATGATAGAAGTTTTTATGTTTTAATAACAACAACATCATTACTGGTGTGATGTGCTGAAATAATTCTGCTGTGTATGTAATGCTATGGATTATATAGTGAATTACATTTTATCTTTAAAGTGTTCCTGCTTCCTTTCTATGATGATGTTGAGTATTAGGGTTTGTTCAAAGCTGATCGTGTGTCCCAAAAAACCCCGTTGTGTAAATCCCTTTAAATGTGGTGTTCCCCCGCCTCCCCCCCCAGCACTTGTTCGGGTGATGTTATATAGGCAAAGCCTTTTCTGTGCTGTCTTGTGGACATACCAAAACTGGAAATGAGTCTCAACTGGATGTGTACGTTGAAGCGACTCCTCCTTCAGAAGGCGTTTGGCATACGTAGCGATGGCAGCACATGCCAGCCCGGCTCTCTCCAAGCCCCATTCCCAGCGTGCGCATTCACTGGTTTTTCTCATGGAATCGTTCAAGGCTCATGTGTCGTAACCCCAGATCCTTGCATGCTACGGCTTGTGTCTTTCCTTTTGCTTTGGCAAGACGAGGCATAAATCTTCGTGCTTCTGTCTGTTGTAGTGCTTTGTGCCACGCTGTGGCAACATCTTTTATGTTTTTTTAGCCCTCTGTAGCGAGATTTCGGTCTCGGTTTGTTCAGCTTTTGCCACTGGTGGCAACTCAGGTCGGAGATGTGGGGTTTGTGTACGGTTTTGATGGGACTTTGTAACTGCGGTGCCTCGTTTCAATGGCTAGGAAACCTTCTGTAGAGGGTGATGCACTAGTTGTGTGCCCACATACCCCTGTGTTCCCGGTGGCCTTCTTCGTGTGCTCTCATTGTCAGAAGTGGGGCAAGTTCCCTCCGCCAGCCTGAAGAGCTCGTACCGCTTTCCTGATCAAAGCTAGAGCTGTGGGGAACAGGAGGTGCGGAAAACAGAGACAACACAAAGTCCGTGGCATTGGTTTGGAAGAAATAGCTGTTCACAGTGCCAACACAACTGCCAGCATGACTCAAGTTTCTGAATTGCATTATTGGCTTAAAAATTTTACGTAACTGAGCGGGCAAGGCCTGAATATTAAGGTAGAAGAAGAAACCACTGATCTCAAACACGATTAAGAACTATTTTTATACCACCACTGCTGCCCCCCAAAGCAAGTAAAAGTAATTCACGGCTGTGGTTGTGGCACCTGTGTATTTCCAGCCACGTTGTGCGCTTGTGCTGCTTGGCCTCTGTCTAGTGAACATGTAGTTTGGACTGTAATGGAAATAAATTTGATCTTAATTTCATGAAAGGCGGCTTGGCTGAAATTATCTCTGTTGACTTGAGTAGATCTTGAAGCAGAGAAAATGTATGGTGAATTGAGGCATGGTATCTCTGTGGAAGCAATTTTAGACCATTAACATGACTTCTCCAACGTTTGTTTTTAAGTAAGATAGCACAGGGCATGATGTCATGCAAAACAAGTGCCGTTGATCTGCTGCACAGAGACAACCTCTCAGTGTGCCTTCAGCCGTCGTGATTGCTGCTGAGACCAACGATTGCTGTCATAGTCCACTTCAGGCTGTATATTCTGCATGTGATATTCTGATACCGCAGATTGTTCTAATTGAGGTAATGAGAGCAGCATCTCGGAAGGGGTGCAGGTATGTGGCTTCCTCTCATACGTGGAAGACTCGTCCTTTGCTTGCCTTTAAAGAAATGCATTACTAAATTCATTTAAAAGCGTATTTATTCTTCTTGTGAAACTAGTTCTTGGTTGCTAGATTGTTCCTTCTGATTCTGGCAGGATCAGGTGTCTGGCGCTTGCTGCTACACAGAGCTCATTCTTTAGATATGCAAGTGCGGCTCTGCACATTTTACTTTTAAATCAAGGGACAGGCTCCCAAAACAGAACGCTACATTTTTGAGAATTAGTGCATCAGACTGGGAGTATCACAGATACAATGCCAGGATTAGTATTTATTCTAAATATTAGCTTTTCAGCTTTAGGGATCTATTTTTAATTCTTCAGACTTCCAGGGTTTTTGCTAAGTGCCGTGGCATTGGTTTTTATTCTTTGCTGGTAAAGATGGTGGATTTTTAAGTATTTTATTTTTTTTTTTAACGAAAAAGAGGAACTGCATTGCTTATTTTCTCCTTTTCTGTAACACTACTTCCTAATAATTAACTTGTGAGTTTTGTGGGATAGCCGATGTTGTAAAACAACAGCATCTCAAAAAGAGTTGTGCAGGGTTTTTTTGGGGGGGTGGGAGCCTTCTAAGCTGTCGGTGTGGAGGTGGTAAGTCTGTATTTGTATGGTGGTGGAATCTGTCGGGGATCTGTTTTTGCAGTGGCAGTTTTCAGAAATATTTGCGTGTTATCCTTTTTTGTAGCTATAATCTAAGGATGTTGAGGCAAAACGTTTGCCTGAGCTTCTGTCTCTCTCGTTTCTTTTTAAGCCTCCATCTTACTTTGGATTTAGCCGTCTTTTTAAGGCGCTTGGATGGAATATGATTCTTCTGCCATGTAATACAACATTGCATAAAACGGGCTCTTTCCCATAACGTAAGTCATGGGAATGTGACTGTACTATATGCAAAGAACCTGACATTTCTGATATCACCAGGGTCTGTGGTACTTGACGATGTTGCTGAGTTACTGTCTCCTCCATCGAGAGCCTCGAGGCTTTTCAGTACTTCCCTCTGGTATTCACCGTTTGCATATCCCTTCAGATATTTGGATAAATTTCATTTAGATCTGCTCTCCACCCAGCTGATTTCGTTTGGTTGACTTCTTAGTCAAGGCCAGCTTGGGAATAATTTAAAAGTAGGCACATCAGAAGCTGTGACATGAGCCTCGTCGGCCGGGGAGGTTGTCCTCCGGTTCCCAAGCTCACTTGGCAAGCGGTGCTGGCAATGCCTGGGAATGTCCCGTGGCTGTGGCTGGCAGCTGCTGCTCTGCTGGGTCTGGTGGGCTGTTCCTGGCCGTTGGTTTTGCAGCTGAAGAGCTCTTGGATACCTGCTCCAGGTGGAATTGCAAGATCAGAGATCTTAGCTTTATTTGTGATTATACTGTAGCTTGTGTTTTCAATAGCAGGTTCTTGCTCAAGCGTGCAGATCATAGGCATCCAGGGTGAAACTGCTTCCCCCTTCCCACGGCATTAAAGAAGGAGCGCAAACTAGCATTGGTTTAAAAAGAAAAAAAAAACAAAACAAAAAACAACCAACCAACCAAACCAAAAAACAAAGCAACAAAACAAACAAACAAAAAAAACCAACCGCAGACACCAGAGGTGTCTTCATGCTTGCTTTGTGCTCCTGTGAAGTGGAGCTCTTAAACGTTTGTCAGCTGCCACAGGAGTTTATAAGTTTAATGTTTGTAAAAGGTGTTCCGCTCCGGTGAGCAGAAAAGCTCTAATTGCAAAGTCTTGATGTCTAGTTCTTGAGATGTGCTTGCTAATCTGCTCTGTAATCACCTCGGGGCACTTTATGTGTAAGCCTCAGCTTTTTGGCCATCAGTTTCTTTTTCCCCTTAGTGTGGAAACAAAATCTTTGCTGTTACGGAGCATATTCCAGGCTGTGTGGACTGGTTGGCTGTCGTGAAGGTGGTGTATCCCAGTCTCCCCTGTTGCTACGCTCTTAGTTCTTGCTCTGTATGGGTTTGTTTTCTGGGGGGGGAGTGGGGGTGGTTGGTTATTTGCTTGCTTGTATCTCATTCCAGTAACGTGTCCATGTTGTCACTGTGTTTTGTGTGTGCGTGAACCTCATCGTCTAGATCCCTCCGCAAGGGCATCTCTGCACAGATGGAGTTTTAGGTTGCAGGCTCCCGGGACTCGGGCTGGTAGCTCAGCGGAGCCGAGCTCAGCGTAGCACCCCGTTTTGCTTTTCAGCCGGTGAGATGACTGCTTTCGGTTAAGTGAGCGCTGTGCGGGGCAGAAGCGTGTCAAGCTTGCAAGGTACTTGCCCAGCTTCTGCATGGAGACGCAGCACTGCTGGAGTTGGCAAGTTCTCTCTGGTTATGGTTATGCTTTGTGGCAATCAGGTGGCACGGGAGGTGGACTTGTAACTTCTATTATTCAGCAGCAAAACCGGGTCAGAGTAGCCAGTTTACTCTTAAAACCTCTGAGAGACCATACCCTGCGTTACCAGAGTGCAGGACAGGGACCTGGGGGGTCTTCAGAGCACCTCTCCCCTTCTGCACAGAGTTGTGGAGGAGGAAACCTTTAGAGGAGGAAGGATGAAGTATAATGAGGCTCTAAAATTTCCCTGCAAGCTGCATATCAAAAAAGACAAACAGGTTTAGATGCTGATACTGTGAAATTAGAGGAGCTGCCTCCCTGTTAGCTTTGGTGGGCTTATCTTCTGTTGTGTGCTTTGGATTTTTTTTTTGTTGGCACTAATCCTGTGAGGCATTCTTAAAAGAAGAGAACACAGCTTCGCCTTGGGTGAAGGAACTTACCTAATTGTGCAGGAATGGTTTCATTAGTAAAGTTGTCTGACAGAGCCAACGCTGTAGGTTTGCGTGACGGTTTCAGTTTTTCTCTTTTCCTCAGAATTCTCCCCTAATGCTCGCAAGTACCTTCGCCACCACTCATCTATCTATATTTTAATGGAAAGAAATTACTGTAGTAACGTTCTGAGCAGTTTTAACCTGCTTAGGCTTTTATTTCAGAGTTTAAAGTGATTTCATTCTGTAAGTTTTTCAGAAAATCAGCCTGTTGGTGATTCGTTTCTACTCTTACTCAATTTCCTAACAATTATCCTAAACAGTCATTTAAAGTGGCAGTTGTCCCTTGGGTTAAGCATCAGGCTGTTCGTTTTGCGTGCTGAAATCAGTCCTGTGTTTACCTTGAAGATCGGAAAATTTTTGTGTTCATCGACAGGACTTTTTAAATTATAGATTGACTGGAATAAACCATTTCTAGCTCTTCCTGAAATCTGGATGAGTACCCCAGGGGCATATATTTAATGCGAGAAATTTGCTTTTACATGCAGTAGGAGGAGGTAAAGCGGCGGTGGTGGAATTTTCTTCCTTTTTGCTCCATTAGCTTTTTTCTGTTTGTTTTTTGTGTGGGGTTTTTTTAACCTGTTGTTTCTTGGGGTTATGTAGAGCATTATATTCCATTACAGCATTTAAGTGGGTTGAATGCAAGTAATTTATGATTTTAAATAAAGCCTTGAAAAGTGTTTTGGCTTGTCTTCAAGATGAATTGCACCTCGGTTGCAGAAAAGACCCCGTCTAGTGTTAGCGTTGAAATACTGCCAGTACAGAGCAGATTTCAAGGATTAGCTTTTATTTATGTGCCTGAACTATTTTTTGTCTACATTTAACAATGCAGATCAAGGGGAGGGCGGGGGGGGAGAATAAACTGCCAGTTTTAACGCTCTCATTAGAATATTTATCCCTGTGTATTTTCTTACAAGTACTTGAAATATCTCAGTTTGTAGGCAGATAGTATTATAATGCGAATAGTTGTTGAAGAGTTATCAAGTAACTTGTCAGTCACTTATTTCCATAGGTTCCTTACCTGGAGTTCTTCCTGTCTTGCTTTGAGACTGAAAATACAATCTTCTGACCTCCTCTTTCATCCCCTGTCAGAATCCCCTTCGGCTCTTCCCACGCCTCCTGTGTCCTCTTCTCAGGTTGATGAAAGAAAAATACAACTGTCACAGAGTCTGCCTTGGGAAGCGTAGGCTGCAGGAGGTAACGAACTAATTGTCTGACATTCATCTCTTTGATCTGTTAATAAGATTTTATGGATCGTCATTGCTTTGGAGTAGTAGATCTTGAAATTACCGGCAATTGCCCGCTGCCTCCCATCGGTATTTTGGTGCGTCGTACAGCGTTGCTGTGCTTCCCTTCGGCTTGAAGGGCTGAAATAAACCTTTACATGGCAGATCAAAGCAAGCGGGCATTGTGCCTGTCTGTCTTGGAGCTAAATCGATCCTTGTGTCTATTCTCTGTTACACAGCAACATACAAACATCTGTGCCTATCTTGAGATCTTTCCCTATAGAAGATGCTGCACCCTTTCTTGCTGCGCATTACGAGAGGCACAGAGACTTACTGTTTGTGCATGGTGTGTGCGTGTCATTCATGGAAACTTCAAAGATGCTCTGGGTGACCCTGTAAGCGTTTAATGTCGGTAACTTGCTGGCTTCCTCCGCTCTGCTCGCTTGAGAAGTGAGCAGTGACTCTTCCGGCATCCACCAAGATGCTTTCAGCGCACGGGAAGCACCGGTCCTGTCCTGTCAGGTTGTATCTCGGCAGGTCCTGCGTGTGCTTTTGGCCCGTCTGCCCCATCCTTCCAAGCTGTGATCCCTATTGGGAATCCTGCCAGAGCCCCACGCACTCCTGTCACACGGAGGAAGCCAGCAAGGCAGGTCTTGGTGTTCCAAAGGTTTCCCAAGTTGGGCATCTGACTTCATTTTAATATTAACTAGAGCTGTCTTAAGACTTTGTCATCAAAAAGGCACAATTTGATCTAGGAGTTCAGGGAGGGGGAAGAACTGTGTCAAGCTGGAACTTGAAATACCCCCAGACAGTGCCACGTGGGCTGGCACAGTCTCGGTCACCCAAGGATGAGGTTAATCAATGCTGCTTGTCCTGACCTCTTCACCATCTTCACTGCAGCACGGTGTGGTTATAGGGGAAAGCCTGAACCCCGTTACTGTCCCTTTGTTTTCCCTACATAAGTTCCTGGTGACGACTGGTACCTCCCATAAAGCCCTTTGCAAAGATACCAGTCTTAATGCACAGGCAACGTCCAGTGTAAATTTAATCGTAGCCAGACTTGCTTAACATCCTGCAGTTGCAGAACACTAAGTGACAACCTTGAGGCTTTTTAAAAATTGTTTCAATTAAAAGATTTGCATTGTAAATCGTACTTGGTGCTTTTGACATTCTGTATTGTACAGACTGTTAATTTCTCTTTTGATTATACCCAAGGAGAAGAGGTTTTTTTAAAAAGTGTAAAGCCACAGAACTTGACACCTTTCAAATAGGTACAGAAGCAACCGTTTTGTTACACATTTAGAAACAATATCAAGCTGAGATTGACATTCTGGTTTCAACTTGAGGCGGGTTTACTGCCACATCCCGCATTGTTGTTGGCTGTTAGAAGCAAGAAAAAAAAAAAAGATTTTAAAAGATTTTATAGTGAATGTGCACTGGAATGCAAGCTGTGACGGGGCATCAGTTATGTCTTGTAATTCCTTGTGAAAAGGCAAAGCACTAATAGGGAAATAAGGACTACTTTTGTTTTGATTTTTTTTTTATGTTCTTTTTCAATCTCTGGAAAAATAAATAAAATAAAAAAACAAAACACAACCAATTCCAGGGGGTTTGAGTCTCTCTGCACTGTTGCCGTGAGACCTGGACTGGCATATCTTATTTTGACAGTTTTCCAGAGCGATAAGCCAGGCTGGCCCCTTCCTGTGTATTCCTGGGACTTGGAGAGAATCTCCGGGAGCCTTTTGACTCCTGCCATCCCTAGTTGCTAACACGTGTTTTTGTTTCTCCCAGCTACCAGAATGTCCACGGATGGTGGCTTCGGCACAGCTAGCAACAGCGATGCCCAGCAAAGCCTCCAGTCCTTCTGGCCACGAGTCATGGAG
This sequence comes from Falco cherrug, assembly GCF_023634085.1. Lineage (NCBI taxonomy): Eukaryota > Metazoa > Chordata > Aves > Falconiformes > Falconidae > Falco > Falco cherrug. Next base: position 118,057,216 of record NC_073699.1, on the reverse strand, counting down.
GAGATACGCAACCTCACGGTGGTGAGTGTCCCCAGCGGTTGTGTCATTTCTGATGGTGATGTCTGGTAGCAAGATAAACCTCGGCTTGCCCATACTGCTGCTGCTTATGGGATACAGCAGAGTTGGCTGTTTACACACTGCAAGGCAGCCTTAATTGCTGAATGATAAATAAACCGTTCAGCCAGGCTTTTGACTGTTGGCTACAACTGGCAGAACTGGAGGTATAAACAGAATGCAGCTAATTAGTGTCGTGAGATGTAACAGTCATACCGCCAGCTCTTTCTGGGCTAAACGAGACAACAAAGTTGATTCAAAGGTTCTTTTAACAGGCTAAATGATGACCGTGGCTGCTTTCTAGAGAATTCCTGTGGAATTACCTGTTTGTTGGGGGGGGAAAGGGAAGTGATTGTAAAATAGTTGCAGGTACCAGTGTAGCTGCCATGTGCTGTTGTAGGTAAGAGGAGATTGAGGGATTTGAGAACATACCTCACATTATACTACAGGGGCTGGTTAACTTCTGTGCAGATTCTGTAATATAACATGTGTGACCAGCATGTGAGGGAACCCTTATCCCCACCAAAGGGCAGGCTGCATCAGCGTGCCCCGGAGATGTTACTCTTCAAAATACAACGTAGTCTTTTCACCCCTTCATAAATTCAAACACCTGGCTATTGGCAGACAGTTACAAGTTTGTGAATGAATTTTTGGGTTTAGACTTTTGTGTAGAACTATGATGCCCTCTTCCAGAACCATCTCCTCTGACAAGCCTGAAATTTTGAAAATCTCTTGAATGCCAAGTGCATTGTTATCACATGCTTTATTAATTTAAAGCCATTTGATTAAAAAAAATCCTGTATAGGCTGAGGATAAGAATTGGACTAAGTAGCTTCTATTTTTTTCCATCCCCAAAAGAGATGTGCCTGAGAACAAGGGCATATAATAAAAATGACTTTTCAAGAGAGATTGATAGATGACTGTGATACAGTGGTCCTGAAAGCATACTCCTGTGCTTTTAATGTAACTGAAAACAAAAGAACTCCAGTTGAAGACGGGCTGTTCAAAGTGAAAACCCCAATCCACTAGTCTGAAGATAAGCTTCTTTTTTCAGCCTGTGTGCAGATAGTTGATTAAAGAAACAGATGTAGAAATTTGTATGCATAACCAGAATTAATTACTTTCCTCTTTCAGCACAGTGAATTCTTGTGTTCAAGAGCTGTAGTTTGTCTTCATCTCCACATGAAAGGGGTTTATTATGCAGCTTATCAAGTATGGGCAGCTTAATTTTTAACTGTCGTATGAATCTATTTATTGCATTGCAAGCTAGTAAGTCATTGAAAATTTAACTGAGGACAGCGAAGGGGAGTTGGAAAGGAAAAGGGATAACTGCAAAACATTCCTGTGTAGTTGTCCCCTGCGTAATCAAACCCTGGAATTTATTGTGCGTCTTATTGAAAGTGCTCCCATGGATGTAAAGCTCATCTGCATGTGCATGTACGGCATAGTGGAGGTCAGGGCAGCTGTTTGGTGGAAAGCTGCTTTGGTTGTCTGCTTTTCAGGGCACTCTCTGCCTGGTTTTGTGTTTGCCGTGTGCTGCTGGTCGCTAAAATTCGGGGGGCAGTGGGGGGCAACCCAAAGGAGTTGCTTTAGAAGAACAAACCAGAGCTCCCTGCTCTCTGCCTGATGTAACAGACGACTGTAGCCTAGCTTTGGAGAAATAGGAAACAGGACTAGGCTGAAACTTGCCTTTCAGCTCCACAATGAGTTAGAAGAGGCCTGTGAAAACATTGAGACCTAATTTGGAAAAAAGAAAAGATGAAGAATTGGTGTCTCAAGTTTGTTCTGCTGGGTGGTAGCCAGTAGTGGTCATGCTTCCCTTCACCGTGGTACTTGCGTATTAATTTTGATTTATGTGACGTTTGCTTGTCTGCCTTAAAGGAATAAAGAAGCTTTCATTTTTTCTAATTTCTCCCACTGTCTCTTTTCTCTAAAGATTTTAATAGCATTGTATCTATGCATGTCTACTTGCAGTTCTGCTCTTCATAGGAGTTAATGTACTTAAGACTGTTACGAGTTTCACAAATTAGAAATTTTGTCCTCATTTTTCTTTGAGGCTTGCTCAAAGCTCACGAGGCTCTTTAAAAAGCAAAGAGCTTAAAAAAAACAAAAAAAAACCAAACCAAAAAACCCCAAAATTAAAAAAAATGGAAAAAAAACCCAAAAAACAACAAAAAACAGAAAAAAAGGCTGCTTAAAAATACCTTTGGAATATTTTTCCATGCCCTAGCAACCCCTTAACTTGTTTACATGGCGGCGGTTACTGGTTGAAAATGTCACCCTGAGCATATTGTGTGTTCAAGCACAGGTCCCAGCCCTGGCTGCCCTCTTCTCTCGTTGCCCAAAATCTTTCCAAAACACAGTGTTCATCAGCAGGACGCAGCAGCCCTCGGCACTCCTTGCAAGGACCCCCCACACCCCCCAAATTAGTTCTGATTTACAGCATATTACCAGGAGCACCGCATTCACATTTCTCTCCAGAATAAGGGCACAGAATGCCTTTTCAGTACATATGCCTATAAAATAATGTATATAAATAAACTTTTTATATATACATTAAATAAAATGCCCCCTGCTGGAGCGCTGGCTGGACCACGCACAACCTCTGTATTTTGCTTCAATAGAAAACAGAATTATCAGCATTTTTCCCCTCTTTTGTTTCACTAACATGTCTCGCGGTGCTTTCTTCCCTAGAGGAATGACTTTCCTTTTATTTTCTAAAACATTCTTGTGAGAAGGAAAGTTTTGGGGTGTTGGTGGTGGTTTTTTAAGTCCTTTGTGGGCAGGGCTGCTGCATTCCTGATGCAATGTTACGTAGCCTCAGCCCTTCTCCCTGTTTCAAGCAGCTCCTGGTAGCAGCACACTGGGGGTTTGGGTTTGTTTTTTTTTTAATTTATTTTGTTTTATTCCTCTCTATACCTTGAGAGAAGGGAAAGCACAGTTTATAGTGAAGCTTGGCAGTTTCCCTAACCCCAGGAGCTCTCTGCAGAGGATCTCTCCAAGGGACACGTTGGTGCCTTCTAGTATGAGCAGATATTAGCTCGGTGGTGGCTTGGGTACGTGCAAACAGCTGAGCAGAGCAGGATGATTCAGTACAATGACAGCGCTCCCTCTCTGTCTCCTAAACCATCATTACACCATTTTGAGTCAGCACTTCTCTGTGCTGGAAAATAGTGAGAAATCCATAACACAGGAATGGGAGAGATTTTATATATTTTTTTTTTTTTAACAAGATTCTTGCAAGGTTTTTAACACCAAAATTGGTATTGGACAACAGGAAAGTACAAATAAAGCAAACAAAATTTCATCCTGTGGCCCCACATAACTCCTCTTTGCCTTCATTTTCTCTTGTATCTTTTTGTAATTCAAACGGTTTCTGGGTCCCGAGACACCTAATTGAATTAGTTGCTTCAAATATAAATAGATGCAGAAATGTATAACATTAGAAACATTCTGTTCTGCAGAATGACTTCTAGCTTTGAGGTGAAATAGTAGATACAAGTGTCTGACAGAAGATTTAAGTAGAATTATATCAGCATAAAGTATGGAAAAGCAGATGAAAGTTCTCAGGCCTGGAGAGAGGCTGCCATACCTCAAAGAAAATAAGTCATTTTTGTCAATCTAATTTTAGGCAGGTCTAGATGACACAGGCTCCTTTTAACATTTCTTATCTTACCTTTGTTTTCAGTTAAGTATCAGTAAAGAGTCTCAAATGTGAATTTCTCTGCAGAAAGACTTCAGAGTTCAAGAACTCCCTTTGGCTCGTATTAAGAAGATAATGAAACTAGATGAAGATGTGAAGGTACGCTCACGGGATTTTTTTTAAGTATTTATGATCCTTTTGGTGGGTATTGTAGCTATAATTCCTTGCAATTCATTACTACTTGTTACCATTATTTATTATTGTTTCTAAAGCATATTTTAATGGTCACCTTGAAAGCAATATTAACTGGCCTTGTATAATTAAACTGAGCTGGGAAAGCAACATCACTTGGGACCTTTGAAGACTTGTGCAGTTTTGCTTTCTCCTGGTAAATACCAGCCTACTGTATAATTCTGGGGATTTCCTGGTTTTTCCAGGTCTTAACTGTCTTTTCTCATGTTTCCTCCTGTTTCTCTCGACTTTTCCTTTCACAAAACTGTAGGGTGATACCACTTCAATGTGTGCTGCACTGTTTCAAGTTTTTTTGGAAAAAAACCCCAGTAATTTAGGTGGATAACATGGCTTTGATACCAGTATTTGAGCTAAACATGTGACTGATGATGGTAACACGTGAACTGACTAATTAAAACTTACTGACATGAAAGGAAGGAAAGGGAATCACCAGCAGGGTTTGACTCTTGTTTTTTTTAAGCTGGAAAACTGTCAAGACACTTAACTCCTAAGAGCAAAGGGAATGGTTTGCACTTTCTTCTTGTTTTTCTCAATGTGCCACCATCCTTCAGTTACGGCAACCTTTACCATTTAAATGAGATGCCGAACAAGGTGTGTGTTGCCTTCCAACACAAGGGAGCTATTCATTCAGCCTGGGGAGGGGACCAACCCAGGCTTCTGAGGTCCCAGTTCAGTGTCTGTGCCAAATTTTTGATGATGATGGGAAAGATGAGATTTTTTTTTAGGGCAGGGAGGGAGGAAGTCTCTGGCCTGCCTGCAACATCATTTAGTAAGAAAGCTGTACTATTGAGTAAGCGTTACTGTTAAGCTAGCTAATAATAAAACTGCTTAATTTGAGTAAAACTTGAGTTAGATGCTTTTTAAGGAGAAAAAATTTGGTGAGGCAGAGTCTTTACTCAGACTTCCAAACCTCCTTTGTAATTTCAGTGTTCATTTCAAATTATATTGATGCTATAACTATAAAGTAAGGGCCAGGCTTTAAAATGAGCCATCAGTCTGTCCTCTTCAGTTTCCAAATGATTTATACACATGCCAAGCACTGCCAGCAGAAGCTGCTGGTTGACACCCTCTTGGTGACCGTGCCCTGATGCCATTTAGTGGCCTGCCATCGTCCAGCACGATATGAAATTGCATCTGACTAATCATGGCTTTCAAGACAAATTTTAGATGTTCAATACTCCTAATGCTGCGTTTAACGTGAGGCTGATAACTCTTTGGACCATCAGACCCATAGATACTCTGATGTGGGAATTTCCCTGCTGAAACAGTGCAAGCATTCAGCTTTGACTAACGTGATAAAGTTACTCTTGACTACCACTCTGCGGTATTAGGATACTAATGGTAAACTTTAAAAAAAAAATAAATAAATATATATATATATATATATAAAATTTCAATGTAATTGCAGATGATTAGTGCAGAAGCTCCTGTGTTGTTCGCCAAGGCAGCTCAGATATTCATAACAGAATTGACTTTGCGAGCATGGATACACACAGAAGATAACAAGCGCAGGACTCTGCAGGTAACGGAGCTGCTCCTACCTACCCTTCAGCTGCTTCGCAAACTGTTTCCAACTCCTTGTTTCCATAATATGAGGCATGTTTTGTAGACAGTAACTTAGTACCTGTGTTTATCACTACAAACCCCTGTACAAAGCACAGCAGGCAGTGTAACTGTGCAACTGAAATGCTTTTTTGTCTTAATTTGTTTTTAAAAGAAGAACCAAACAACAACAAAGCCCAAAAAATCAAAGCTGCAGCTTTCAACTAATTGTAACCTGCTGCAACGGCTCAGGATAGCTGTAGCTGTTGGGCTTCTGGCTGATTTGTTTTTCAGTAGTAGTTCTAATGTAAGCTTGTAGATGTTAGTTTGTGTCAATTTATGTGTAGAGATGAAAACAAAAATACCCTCCTCCAGAACAGATTACTGTTTCTTCTGTTCAGGAATAGTAATTTTTTAGTGGTTCAAGAGGAAACTGTAACTCTTTAGGGTCTTTTATGGGAGGGAATAAGACAAAAGGCATTCACTTTTAGTCTTTTTATGTTGACCAGAACTACCTGAGACTATAATAACCACCAGTTCAGGCCCTCGGATCAGAGGTGAGAGATTGTGATATTTAAGACCGTGTCAGCTCTCCTGTTCTGTGGTGCAGAGATTGCTGTAGCAGCAAGGAGACATGTCTGACCTCAATCCAAAGCTGCCCTATTGAGTGGGCATCCAGCCACTCGGTCCCCACTAAATTGCACGAATGCTATTCCCTTAACCCCGGGTTCAGTGCAGTTACTGAGAGAAGGGTGTATCTGATGCACATTCAATGAACAAGATGCTTCTGCAGTACAAGTGACAGCTCAGGCACGTCCTGTTAACAGTTTTCAAGCTTGGATGGATCCGTTTATTTCAGGATCACACTTAAATCCTGGTCCTAATGTGTAAGACCTTGATGTCGCTCGGGTTTTCTTTCTGACTGCCTTGCCTTCCACCACAGCTGCCATCCTGGAACAGCTGCTCTCCGCATGGGCAGTGCAGCTGGAGAAATGCAGTCTGTGCGTAGTGAGTATTGGGGATGAAAATTTCGACTGGAGCGGTCTGACTTAGGGAAGTTTATTCCTGAGGAAATTGGATTGAACCCAATCTTCAGCATGAAGAATGAAATATGAGATACATCTGCTCAGTAAAAGTTTTCTTCCTGCTGAAGATACTTTTATAATATAGGCTGCCTGCAGAACAAAAGAAATGTCTCTCATGCTTTTTTTTGATTGTTGTTTGGCCATTAAATGCCAGGACAGCACAAGGTTTAGAAATGTCAACTAGCCTGAAATGAGAGATTTGATAGTCTTTTAAATTTTACCTACTCATTAGGCAGTGTAGGCATCTTTGTCTGAAATCTTGTTCATATATATATATATGCTTTACAAATTTATTTTCAGCTAATGAGAATGAGACATTTAATAGCTTCTTGATGAGCCCTGCTTTTTAAGATGGCTTGCAAGAATTTAAAAATGACAGAGTACTTCCCCCCCCCCTTTTTTTTTATTAAGAAATTCAGCTTTTTTATCTTGGGGGTTGATTCGCATCTTAAGCAAATACATTTAAGTGATGACTTATTGCTGGGTAACTGTTTGTTCAGGTCTTTAATGCTTTGACCTAATGCTATCCTTTAGATTTCTTTTTCAGGCAAGGTATAAAAGTAAAGTTACAAGCTGTAACTTACCTTGCCAGTTTTCCATTGAAGCTCGTTGGCTCTTGCACATCCTTTTTCTGATACATGTTTGGCCAGTTTGCTGAGTATATGTTTTAATCTTCATGCTTTCTTTTAACCATTTTGCCCTTCCACATGCTGAAGCTTGTTCTCTCAACACCTCTTGGGATTCCCCTGCCCTGCATAAGATCCTGTGATACTTTTTTTTCTTTTTATTTTTTTTTAATCCCATCCCCAACTCAATGGATTCTGCATATGTGTTGCTACTAATACATGGAGCACTCATCGTGGTCTTTCTGCCAAGTTTCTTTTCAGATATCTTTGGGATTTTTAAATTATTTTGGGATGAATTCCCCATTTTAACGTGCTAAAAGGCTTATGGCGGTTGTCGTGAGCCCTCTGTAGTGAATTTACAGCAGCGCTGTTGTGGAGAGCCTGATTAGGCCTGGTGGGTGAGTCGATGAGTGTAAAAGCCTGAGTTTGATAAGCACCTTCTTACTGCACATCTCAAAGGCCGCGCGCAGCACAGGACAGTGTTGGGACTGAAACAGAAGGGTTTGCCACCACCTGGCTTGACCGCTTGGGATCTGGAGAAGACACCCTCCCTGGACTCGATTAAAAAGCTCTAACTTGATTTATCCAGTGACAAAACAGACTTCTGAAGAATGGTTTTCTCTCTTTGTTGTTATAGAGGAATGACATTGCCATGGCAATTACAAAGTTTGATCAATTTGATTTTCTTATCGATATTGTTCCAAGAGATGAACTGAAACCTCCAAAGCGGCAGGTGAGACACAAAAATGATTGCCTTGTTGTCTGTCCTTTCCTGGGTGTGATTTCAGTCTCTTAATTAAAAGGGAGTTGATAAAGGAATACTGAATCAGATTTAAACATGAGGTTTGTGCCTCTCTCCTTGACATATTTGTTTACGGTAGTTTTCAGGTTCATCATTCTTAATCATTTTATGGAAATAGAGCTTGAGTGGAAGTTTACAGAAGGCTGACTTGGGGTTTTACTTAAGTGACAAAAACTACTAACTAGTTCTGATGCCAGATGTTGCCAGTGTTAAAAAAATGTGGGAGTGTGCTGAGTCCTCATCCTTTGGCTTGTAAAGGGAGAAACAGGCTTCTTCGCCTAAAGTACCACCTCCTGCATCCTTTGGGGCAGTCGTTGCTACTGTAAACATCCTTGACTGGAAGCTGTAAGGTGCTAGAAGGAGCTTTCAGTCGGATGTTTACAGCAGGAGGCTGCTGCGGTCATCTGAGTGTAAGATCTCTGAAACTTCGGGGCCCTTGTGTTTTACAAAGCCCTTGTTTCCCTCCAGGTTTGAGGCGATGCTGAAAATGCAGTGAGGTGGGGTTGAAGCTCAATCTTGCCACTTCAAATGTACAAAGAAACAGCTCCTGGTAGATGTAATTCATCTCCTCCTGAAAGCTTGGTGTTCTGCTCCTGAAAGTTCACCAGTTCAGTTATTACACGTCTCTCTTCGTTACAAGTTGTCTGATTAGATGGTTGGGCTAGCATCAGTACACCTCTCCTAGGGAACGGCTCCGTCTGGACAGTGCTGCACCTTGTTCAGCAACTCCTGGAATCGCTGCCCAGCACTCAACTGGAGCAATTTCTTCTGAACAGTAAATGCAAAAATTCAAAAAAATGTTCTAATAATTCCTTCAACTGGCTTTCTGATCCTGTTGAAGGTTTGCAATGTAGTTAGCCTTTGAAAAAAACCCAAGGTTAAAATAGCTTCTCTAGCGAGTGCTACTGGAGAGGCTGGCGTGCTGTAAAACATCTTTCTGGCAAATGCTTTACTTGGAATTTTTTCTTTGATGTGTTTTTTTGTATTCCAATATAAATTCTGGATAACATGCAAAAAGATACCTGCTCTGAGTGTAGAGACCAGCGTTTCCACTGGGGACTTGGATTTTGGGAGTTGCTGGTTTACTTCTTGTCATGAAGTCCTTGTGCTACTGAAGTGATGGCCAAAGGGAGGAAACTTCACCCTTCATGATGATGTCCTGAGTTGAGTTTAACCTCATGTTCTGATTTCCAGAAGCAGCGTGACTCTGGTAAATGAGGAGAATACCTTTCTGTGCCACAATATGTGCAGGAGAGTCCATTCCGCTGCCGCAGTCAGCTGCGGTTATAATTAGTAGCATCCCAAGGCTTCATTACATGTGTGCTGGCAACTCTTGTCTTCTGTACATGTAGTGAGCGTCACACGTAGGAGCATGGCACAGCTCCTTCACCGAGTTCCCCGCTTTATCCCTGCAGCAGTGCGGCAGAGGCAATTTATCCAAAGATCGTTAGTTGGGTATTAAAGAAAAAGACAAAGTCGCAGCCTGCACAGCCGCTCTCGGTGCTTTGCTTAACTGGGGGAAAGAAAACCCACGTTCAGTTTATTCAGCTGAGTAAGCTGGCTGCAGCCTGGAGTAACACAGGTTAATTCTGGCATTGCAAACTCAGTTCTTTCTCCTTTAGGTGCCTCATTCAGTTATTCTGCTCTGTAGTCCTATTTTTAGTAGTACTCCATGTTTGGGAGGGAGAACATTGCCCATATCTTTTCCTTGCCGGAGACTTTTGTTTCGCATCAGAATGTTCTGATTACAGAACATTCAAGTTCTATAATCAAACGAACACCCAAAGTGTTTTAGTAGCGTGTTAGAAGCGTATAGGTTGCCAGATTAACGTGTCGTGATGATAGATCGCGCCAGAGCTGTGTCTTTTGCATTGCACAGCATCAGCAGTGGAACCCTGTTGGGGTTTGGTTTGAAACAGGCTTTAGAGATCTGTCTCACGCTGGTACATCCGCTGCCTGTGAAAACTGCTGAATCACTAGAAATAACTTCTCAGGGCAAGAGAAGTTTAATGGAGAAAGAGCTGCGCGGTACAAATGCAGGTTAGGACTCTGCAGTGGAAAATACAACGGTGTTGAAAAGTGGCTGCCTACGGGCTGACAGCCGGCGCTTTTTGGCCTGGGTTACAATCTGTGTTTTATCTCTACCACAGAAAAGACTGTTTGACAAGTTAGCGTTCATTCCGTGGAAGAGCTGGGAACGAAACTATGACTGTTATGTTGCTCTGGTAACTAATGCCATGGCTTGAAAATAAAAGATGGCAAGTGATGTGGTATAACATCGTTCAAGCAGATTTGGATTTAAAACCATTTTTGCCTGTAGCGAATGCAACTTAACCTGGAACAGATACTTACAGAAGTACTCAGTTGCCTTAATTGTTTCAGGATTCAGCTAGGATTTGAGGCTTAGAATGCTCTAGAAATAATGTATCTGAAGATGGGGCTTTATAGCAACAGCCACAGCTCTTCTATGCATGCAGTTTTGTGGTTGACAGGAGCCATGCCCTGTTGAATATATATTTTAAATTTGTTATTAATCCTGCCCCCAAAGGATTTGATGAAGTGAGTGGGAATAATCAGTGAACTACCATATGTAGGCAGTGTTTGATTGCAGTGGTTTGCAGTACCGTGGGATAGTGCTAATGTTTGCTCTGAGAGCCAGGCTTAGAAGTTGCTTCTTGATTACAGCCAACTGTGAACAGCTTAATCTTTGGGGGGGCAATTTTCTGGTAGGCTATTGAGGAACCTCCCAATAGTAAGCCTCTTCCTTAGCTGCTGTCCATCCGAGAGACTAGCATCTAAGCGAACGGGCTCATTTACTCAAGCCTGATGCTCATTTAGACAGCATATGTTGATCTCGTTTAATGTGAATTCTTCTTTTCCTATCCAGTTGGATATACTGAAGGTAATCTGTGAGCAAGTCACATTTAATGCAGGGGAGTCAAGCAGACAGACTCATGTAAGTGAGAATCTACCATGTTGTAGCACGTGTAAACATCCTACACTCTCAGCTGTGAACTCGAGGTGGCTGGGAGAGGATTGTTTACGCCTTCTGCCATGGAGTGAACGTCTGGTGAGCTGCGTCTTCCATAAAGTGCAAGATCCAACTGCTCCTCTAGAGAACTGGGGAATTTTGATTCTTGAGCGTTAACGGCTTGCCACTTAACATAATCTCATAAAATCTACTTCTTTGCCTAAAATATCGTTAATCATAAGGGGCTTTTCTCTCCTAAAGACTTGCTTAGATAAAAGAGAACAGCAGTGTTACAGCCTGTGCTTCTGACAGTGAGCTAGAGCAGAGCCTTTTGTTTCTTCACGCTGTAGAGTTATTCCTGCTACCAGCAGAGTCAGGCTGTTAAGCCATGACACAAGATGAAATTGTTACCGTTCTGGAAAAGCTGGATTTAGAGAAATAAATAAAGGCATGACAGTATGCGTCAAATCCATGACTTTTATTCCCAGGGGTTTAACATTGGAGCTAGACTGAGATTCATTTTGGGCACCTGGGCCACGGAGAGGGTTTTGTTGACAGATGAGGCTTTGTAAGTCTTCCTGGTGCATTTGCAATTCACTCCGTGTTAAGATAACCGGTGAGGATGGAATTTACTGATGAGGAGTTGCGTAGATTTCACCTACGGGAATTTTATCCATTTGCTTCTCGTAATGCAATGGGTGACTACATTATTATACATAAGGTATTAGAAATGGTTTTGATTTCTATATAGCTGAATAAATGAGGAAACTCTTTTTGATTTATCATTTCAGGTTTACTTAGTTAATACCTCATTTGTAACAGTTTAAAGATCCTTTCCCATGGAGCATGCTTATGGGGGGGATGTTGATCTGTTCCCTCCCCGTTTACCTGTCTCTTACCTGTGCTGCAGGAGGAGGTGCGTCAGGCTGTGACCCCAGCGGAGCCCGTCCAGTATTATTTCACGCTGGCTCAGCAGCCTGCTGCAGTGCAGGTTCAGGGCCAACAGCAAGGCCAACAGACCACCACGTCTACAACTACCATCCAGCCAGGACAGATCATCATCGCCCAGCCTCAGCAAGGGCAGGTGAGGGATGAGCAGCGTTGGTTTTGCAGTTCAGTGGAGCCAGTGAAACCCTCTGCTTGCCCGTATATTGTGACATCCTGTTCTCACTGCTCAGAACAGTCTATAACAACATAGAAAAGTGTTTTCTGGTCACGACCAGGTGTTCAGATGCCTTAGTAACAAGGGTTATCTAGGTCCTGGGTTCCCTTCGTGGTGGTTTAAGCATCAGCAAGTAACAGTGGGTCTGGGAAGCAGTCTGTCTATTACAGTGTCTGTGTCTTGTGGCTGTTTCCCCTGTGTTCAGTCCTTGCTTCGTCCTTATCCCCGTTTTGATTGCAGACCACCCCTGTGACGATGCAGGTTGGAGAAGGCCAGCAGGTCCAGATAGTGCAGGCTCAGCCGCAAGGACAGACCCAGCAGGCTCAGAGTGGAACTGGGCAGACCATGCAAGTCATGCAGCAGATCATCACCAATACAGGAGAAATCCAGCAAATACCGGTAAGATTTTGCCAGTAGAAATGTGCAACAGTCTTGTGAGCAAACTCTCCACTGGTGTTCTGGCATGAGACTGTATATGTATGCTTTTTTAACTGTAAGAGGAGGTTTTGGATTGAGTGGTGTGTTTCGTGCACTTAGAGAGAAAAACTAACCAGGTGTGACACAAAGGGGGAAATAAATCTAACCCATCTAGTGCAGACTGATTGCCCACCCCCAACACCTTCCCCTGAGTGAAAGACTTAGGAAGCAATAAATAAAATATTTCCTGGATAAACCTTAGTTCTTTACTTCAGCATGGTTTCAATAAAGCATAATTAACTTCTTTTGCCTTTACTTGGTTTTGCCTCTGCAATCTGAAGTCATGACCTGGCAGTCTGAGTGGGAAAGGTGCCATCTGTGAGTTATTAATAAACTTTCATGTTATAAGAAGTATTTCTGCAAAATACTTCGAGCTGGTTGGAGGAATGGTTTTGCAGAACCAGAAAATAATCTTCTTGCTTTCACGTCAGTGTAGACCTGCTGTGGCCTTAAGAATGGGATTTTGAGTACCCAGCATCAGCAGTAACATCCTGGCACGTGTCCTAGGTAAACATGTGGGGCAAAAAAATGTCACGGTTCCCCCCCCCCCCCCCCCCCCCCCCCCCGCCCCGACTCTGTGACTTAGGATCACAACAAAGTTGGGTCTTTTGGTTCCCATCTGGAAAATTTCACACCTCTTAAAGAAAAGAAAAAGAATCTGTCTGTCCAGTTCTGTGTACTTAACCAGCAACCCAAAGGTCAGACCAAGTGACCAAGACAAGTATTTCACTTTGTCTTTGATTTCAGTTATTAAGAACTGCACCCACAGCTGTGGCAAAACTGATCTTTCACACAAGTTTCACTTTTCAAGATTTGCTAAGTTTCCCCCCTGTACCTCTGGCAAATGTTCATGCTTTGACACAGCATCTTGAGAAAGGTTTGAATTGTGGGTGCTGCCAGATTTTTCCAACTCGCTTCCAAATTCTTTTCATCTCTTAAGTCTTCAGCTGCTTCCTAACTGCTTGGCTTAAGGTGTTGGTCAGAAAGGAAGTTAATTGCTTGCCAGATATGGTGGTCTACTACAAACAAACTTTTTTCTTCTGTGCATTCTCCAGTACCTTTCTTTTACTTTTTTTTTTTTTTTTTCTTCTGCCTTTCATTATGAAAGTCTCTGCAAGATACTTGTTCTTCAAAGCATTTTGGAAGGAGATCTCCACCTCCAGCCTCAGTGAATCCATTGCAACAGTACTGAATGTTGCAGCATCCTCCTTTGGCGCAGCAATAAAAGAACAGCTCAGACTTGTTTTCCAGTTGTCTCCAGTGAGTGCTGTAACTCCCTACAAGGAGGGGGCTTGGAGATTTGCTAGGAGAAAGAATTCTTTATCAAGTAGCTGTGAGGAGGCCATAACCTTCTGCAGAAAGCGACTGTTCTCCACGTAGGTTGATCCTGTTGCAAGTGGTCTCGTGTTCTAGGAATGTGAGACTGGAGACTTTTTAATTAGCGTCTGGTTTTGGCCAAGCATATGCTTCTACCTTCCTCTTGCCTGGGAGCATCTAAGAACAGGTAGTTGTGACTGGTCCTCAGAAACTTCTTGTGCTGCAGATGTGAGATGGAAACTGCCAAGTGCCAGAGTGACATCTTTAGCTTTTGGGAGCACTTGAGTCTCTCATAATTGTAAGACCACAAAACAGAGCAACTTAGGAGCAGTGCTTTAATGAAATACTCACAACTTGCACTTCTCTACCTAGCAGAGATACCGTTCTGACTGTAATTAAGTGGATTCTTAATCACAGCATGCTGAAGAGTCACAGTTTGTGCTGAAGGAAGCATCTTTCCCCTTGCTCATTTTCAGCAAGCAAAGTAAAATAGAACATGGAGCTTGCTGCGAGAGCTTTTTAGTGCTGTAACCTGGAAAGCACTTTTTGGTTTCACAGAATTGCAGTCCTTTGTCGTCTTCAGTGCTGTTGTCCGTTCTGCTCTTCTTTCTGCTGTGCTTTTCTTATTTTTCACCTTGAGTTTCTTTTTTCTCTTGGTATGGTTAGTGCTGTCTTCTGGTAGTTCCTTTTCACTCTGGTATTTGTTAGGGTTCAGCGAGGAATCTTTCATAACACAAATGTGACAGTTGGAAACACTCTCACGAAACTGGTAGTGCCTCTGGCGATTGCAGGAGTGTTGAAAAAATCTTACTAATGTGCTCTGCTGGTTTTCCACGTGCTCCTGATACTGCGTGTACTTCTCTGCTGCGATTTACCATTTGCTCTAGGACCTGTGGAAAGCCGACTTACATTTTTATAAATGGAGAAAAATTGGAAGCATATACATCAATTAAATGGTAATCACTCATTTGCCCACATTAATTCCGTGTTAAATTTAATCTGTGTCTTAGCTGGACTTCATTAGGCAGGTTCTTTGGAGCTTACTCTCATTTCTGGAAGACCGCTCTTTCTAAATCGCTTTGGCCTATTCAGTTAGTAGTGTAGTTGCAATCTAAGCAGGCAGCCCCCAGCATGGAAAACGTGATCTGTCGGCAGATCTCGGTGCAGAAACAAATTCTTTATTGAAATGTTTATGCTCATGTGGAGTTTATTTGCTCTTGAAATAATATTGGAGCTTATAGACACAGCTGGTGAAGTCAGCAGCGTTTGTGTAGATGCCAAAACCATGTTCTAGGCACTTGAACCTGTGTCAGCGAGCAGTTTTTAAAGTGTTTTCTATGTCCTTCTTTCCCCTTTTGAAAAAGAGGAAAACTCAGAAACATTTTTTGTATATAATTAACCTTAAGACGGTGAATCTAAATGGTCTAAAGTTAAATAACACATAATGAAAAAATTCAGCAGTAGTATCAATCATACTGTGACCTTTTTATTGCTTCTGGGGTGTGTATTAGCAGTATTAGCTGTTTGCATCGCAGGTTACGATGGTGACGTTGTCTTCATATCCCACACCCCCAAGCATCTAACCTTGCAAGCTCAAGGCTGTACAAAATAAATTTACATTTCAATGTTATACACAGAAGTATTGACCTTTTATTTATATAAATTTATTTATTTATATAAATATAATTATATTTAATTTTCGGCCTTTGCCAGGTGGGGGTTGACATATATTGGCAGAGAGTTGCACTGTAAGCCTCCAAATATATCCTTGGGTTTTGCCATCTCTGCCGGCTTTATTTATGTGAAAATTTCCCATATATTCTTTAATATTTTTTGGCACGCTCTAATGGCAGTGTCGTTACGTGTGGCTAGCTCGTAACAATTTTCTTTATGTGAAATGATAGATCAAAGTAGTAACTTGATGCTTGTAACCAAACGGAAAAATAAGCATTCTCAAAGCTCTCTGAAATTTAGCAATTAATACGCTTTAGCTACTAACTGACCACTCCCGTTCTGGAGAAAGGAGTAATGTTGTGCTTCCTCGGGGTTTTACTTCAAGAACCTACAGGAGTTCTGTGGACTTCATTCTTGCTTTGGCAGGGTCTGTGGTAGTTACTCATCTAAACTGTGAATCAACTGAAGCTTCCCGGTGTCATCTATTACTCCGGCTTCGGTTATGGAAATAAAGAAGGCAAGTTTGTGTGTTTCAGGTTACACAGTTACCTGTTTAATTTTCTTTCCCTGCCCCCTCCACTTGTCTCCAGGTTCAGTTGAATGCTGGCCAGCTGCAGTATATCCGCTTAGCCCAACCTGTGTCAGGCACCCAGGTAGTCCAGGGGCAGATCCAGACGCTTGCAACCAATGCACAGCAGGTATGCACTATAACAGCAGGGCCGACATGAACCGGTAAAGTGTTGTTCCCTAGCTCCTGAAACTGCAAATTCCAGTCGAATTTACCAACTCTTGGGCTAGGATTCCTGCATTTCTTTTCTTCCTGTTGCTTTCATCGGAATAATAAAGCAAGGAGCATAGCGGAAGCCTCCTTTACCTATACATGAAAGGTGCATGCATATATGTACGCGTGTGTGTGTGTGTCACTGTATAAAGCCCATGCTGCTTCTGAGCTGATTGCAGGTAAAACTTCGGTTCATCAACCTTCTCTTTACTTCTGCTCCTTCTGGCTGGGTGAGGGAGGAGCAGCCGTGCAACCTCTCAGGAAAGCTATTGCAGAGGTGAAACATCAAGACCAGCGTTGCTGCCAGCAGGTTGTCTCATGTTCTTGTTGAGACTGGTCGCTAAGGGATTCTTCTCTGCCTTCAGAGGATAGGAAGGCTGCTGCTTTTCTGTGATCCTGGAGGCCGCCTTCTCCTCGTGAAAAGTCAGAGAGGACAGGCTTGTGTTTGGTTTGGAACAACTGAACCCCATGTCCTTTGTTCTTGACTCACGGTTAGCACCAGCATGGCTGCGGGCTGGCGGCATAAGCCATGTCTTACCACGTGGTGGGATAATGAAGCTTGAAAGAGTGTAAAAGCTCTTGAAAGGCAGCAGCAGAATGTTGTTAGTGGGGTTCTGACCCTCTGCGAAGTGCTGGCAGTGACCATCCTTCTCTTATCCTTCTAGATAACGCAGACAGAAGTCCAGCAAGGGCAGCAGCAGTTCAGCCAGTTCACAGACGGGCAGGTAAGAGCTTGGGGTTCGGTGGTGCTGCGTCCCCTTGAAGTCAAGGACTGGAAGGACTGGCCTGAAGGCTTGCGTGTTCTGGAAAATTGGCTTCTCACAATAAAGCCCCCTCTTCTGCTAGCAAACCCGGGAGCAGAACAAGTGAATGCTGTGCCAATCTTAATTCAGGTGGATTCTTTGTGTTCTGCTGCCTTTGCTCCAAATTAGTCCAGTCCCCTGCACTCTGCACTCCCTGTTGAGGAATAAAGGTCTTAACATCTAGTTATTGATGGCTGTGTAAGTAGCCTGAGCTCCATCTGGGCATCAGAAACCCGTAACTTTGTTAGGATTTACTGCAAATGTCCAGAGGCAATTTGTGGTCTGGGTGGTTTTTTTGGCGGGGGGGTGGACACGGCAGATTTTACTCTGACCTGCGAGTTGCTGTTAATGCTGCCACTGAACTTCTGGGTTAATGCACAGCGTTGCGCTCAGAGGGAGCTGGTGCTGGCTGCGATGAGAACTGACAGTTGTTTCTTTCCCCTGTCTCTGCCAGCAACTTTATCAGATCCAGCAAGTGACCATGCCTGCAGGCCAGGACATCACCCAGCCCATGTTCATTCAGTCCACCAACCAAACCTCAGATGGCCAAGCCACACAAGTGACAGGAGACTGAACAGGGACGTTGTAGCGAGTCTTCCCTCTGCGTGGAAGCGAACACGTACCAGCTTGACGCTTGCCATACCAACCTGGTCTGATGAATACATCTGCTTCTGTGTATCTGTACTTGATATTAAGCCTATAGTAGGCTGCAATCTCTGGTGCACTATACACCTTCCTCTGGTGGGTATGAGAGAATATCCAACAGACACTGACAATAATGCAATATTTTTATTTTTATTTTTAGAAATCAAGATTTCGGTATATTCAGCTGCCTATTCAGACCCATAAAGCTGAAAGAGAACTAATCAAAAGGAAGTTGTAGCATCTCATTGAACAACATGTAAAATATTTTTACCTAGTACAATTATTGAAGGGTGCTGCATCTGGTTTGTTGTAAGAGCTTTATTCCTGGTATTCTGTTTGTAATTTTTCCTCTGAATAGAGCTAGATTCAGTCCTCCCATCTCAGTGGTTTGTTAGGTAGGGGTGTATGGGGGGCATGTGTGTGTTAGATTTTCCTCTCCTGCCTCCTTTTTTGGTAAGCATTGGCTGTATGCAGCTTGAGGGCAGGGAGTAGGGGAGGAGTAATTAAAGTGAAAACAAAAAAAAACATTCCTTGTATCATGACTGTATTTTCTAAGGGCAAAAGATTCTTTAATTTGGCCTGGTTTATTCCAGAAACACTAATGGAAGTCTGGACAAAACCCAGCCCTGCTGTTAACTGTTGTACTAGCTTCAGGCAATGCATGTAATATAAGCTTCATAAAGTGAAATAAATTTCCTTTTTAAGATAATGTGTGTGCTTTCTTTGAGATCCAGTGCCTGGTGTCAACCTGCCAAGCAAGGAGCGTCCTGAATCCCTGGAGAATAGTACACCTGAAGTAGTGAAACTAGCGCCAGGGTGTAAGGGTGGCCTGGAGAAGGGGGTGGACAAGGATCGGGTGACACGGGTGGTTAAGATGTCCTACAGGGATTAATTCCACAGAGCACAGCCCTTCAGCGGTGGGTACCTGTACAGTGGGTACCTGCAGCTTCCACGTGATGTCCAGCTGAATCGGCCAGGAGGAGTTTGGGGCAGGTTTGAGCAAACTCCAGAGGTCAGGTTTAATGCAACACGCCGCAGGGATCCCGGCAGTGTTAAGCCCGGTTTAGGGCTTGGCTAAAAGTGGGGTGCAAGTTTGTAACAGAACCTTTGTGCATCCAACGTCGAGCCGTCTGACATAGTTGGCGTTTTGTCCAGGAGAGGCTCCGTGCCTTTGTGCAGTGCTTGGCAGAGCTGGGAGACAGCGCCGGGGCCAGCGCTGGCACTTGCTTTGCGCTGGCAGGAACGTGGCGTTTGCCGCGGTTTTGCAACGAGGAGAGGCTTGGCCATTCCTGCACGTGGCGTGGAACCCGGTGCCCAGGTGCCGGCTGCTTCGCCCCTGGAAGTGCTTTCCCTGGCAGCATCCTGCCCGGCCATGCAGGATGCAGGCGCGAAGCTGGCCCTGGTGCGGGGAGCTGCTGCTGGGGAAGGAAAACGCTGCCTCAGCACTTGGCTGGTGCAAGCTGCTAAATGAGGGCATGGTTGTTCCAGTCGGGCAAGGGAGCTTGCTGCATTACCTGCGTCTCCTGGGCTACATAAATGTCAATTTTCTCCTTTTTTTAAAATTTTCCCCATCCTGTAGTTCCTGGGAGCCAGCAGTGTCCTGCAGCGGCACTGCAGCCCAGCACCTTCCCAAGCATCACCCCCGTGGTACCACAGCCTCGTGCGTAAGTAGCCTGGAACATCAAAACCCACCAAATCACTTTGTTAGGATTTAGCAGCACGTGTCTAGCAGCCGTTTGTGGGTTGGGTTGCTTTTTGAAGGGGGGGCGGATTTTACTTGGACCTGTGAGTTGCTGGTAACGCCACCAGGAAAGTTGTGGAGTTAATGGGCGGCGTGGGGCTGGGTGGGAGCTGGGGTTGGGTGCGATGGGAACGCACGCTTGTTTCTTTCTCCCACTGCTGTCTCTGCCAGCAACTCTACCCACCCAGCAAGCGGCCGTGCCTGCGGGCATTGCCCAGCCCTTGTGGCTGCAGCCCACCGGCCCGGGGCGGGGGTCCTTGGCAGGGCTGGGGATGTGCCCTGGAGCAGCATCTCCTCCCGTGCAGGGAAAAGGTGGAAGTGGCGGAGGGGAAAAAGAACCTCGTGGCGGGGAAAAGCACCTTGCGGGGAAAAAACACTTTGCGTGGAAGGTGGGAGCGGCCACGAGAGGGCGCCCGTGGGCGGTACTGCCCGGGGAGGGCTGGGGGGGGGGGGGCGGGGATACCCCGGAGGAGCGCGGGGCCACCGAGGCTCCGACCCTCGCTGCCCCCTGCCCAAGCTGCCGTCGGTGCCAGCAGCTGGGTCCCACCCGAGCCGAGGTGCTGTGGCCGGTGCTGGTGCTTCCCACCCGCCCTCAGCAGCACGGCGGGAAGGGATGCGCTGCCTCCCCCGCAGCTCGGTGGCCGAACGGCGTTTTTCCTTGCGCCGAGGAGCGGAGCTGGGGAATTGGCTCGGAAGGATGGAGAGAGACGTGCCGGCTCCTGGAATCGGGAGCAGGGGTAGCAAGCCAGGCTTTTCTGAAGGAAAGCTCTTTACCCAAAGCAGTTGTGTTTGCTTGAAATAGTTTAAATTTGAATGGGAATAAATTGCTTAAAAGACAGAAAATAGGAGGAACACGTGGGATGCTGCTCCTGAAAGGAGTTTCCAGCAAAAGCCTCTGTCGAAGGGGAAGCTGGTTTCGCCACGCTCGCTGTTGTCTTGATGGTCGCCCAAAGCCTGATCTCGTCCAGGAGTGTGGGAATGTAACAGACATTAATACTGAAGCTGATTGTGTTAATATTTAACTAATAATGGAGATAAGACGCTGCCTGCGGTGCCAGAGGAGCACCCTAGCTGCCGCGAACAGGAAGGCTGTTTTGAAGAGCTGAAGTTTGTTGGTCACAGGTGCGATAAACCTGGGGTGTTAATGAGAGCCAAATCCTCCGGATAAAGACACGCACCTTCATTTGATCTTCCAAGGGAGCGTGAGGACAAACCGAGCGGTGCCACATTCCCCGAGAGGCTGGGTGAGCCATGGCACCCACTGGGGGGGGGGCACCGGACCCTCTGGGCAGCTCAGCGAGTGCCCCCAGGCTTTGTACGATGTACGAAGGTGATAGAGCCCATCACACCTTCGGGGACCCGGGGGATGAGGGGTGATGGCGAAGCAGCGCTTTCCTCCCAAGGAGCGGTTGGAGATCCCGTTTCTCCTCCCGTTTGGGCGAGCGGTGGCTGCTGATGCTCAGTCACTGTGGGTTTTGCTGCTGACAGCTGCCCTTCCCGGGGGGCTGCTGCATCCAGCCCCCCTCCTGCAAGGAAAAACTGGCTGCACTGAAGGTCATGCTGCTGTCGTGGGGACCAGGAGCCCTGAGGGTCACCGGGTGTGGGAGCCACTGGGCACGTAGGGAAAGGGGCTCAGGTGAAGCAGCCTCTCCTCGCGTGGGCTCTGTGTCCGCTGCCCGCAGCCAGCCCCAGCAAACCGTGTTTCCTCAGGGAAAAGCTGCCGCCCCTGCGGGACTCTCCATCTTCACAGGGACCCCACACTGCTGGAGGGATGTGGCTGCCAACCGCCCTGAGGCTGCCGAGCCAGCGCTGGAGAGCCCAGGGGTGCAAAGCTCTCTTGAAGTCTTCGTCTGTTCTTTATTCCTCACCTTTGGAGCTGGGAAAAGGAGCCGAGTCCCTGCCCCGTCGCACTCCCTGCAACAAGCAGCGTCACGGCAGAGCGAGGTGGAAGCACTCCTGTTCCTCCCGGGGGGCTGCTCTGGGATGCGCCCCAGCTCCGAGCTCAGGCTTCGGGCAGGCCAGCGCCGACACAGCCACGCAGCAGCGCTGGGACCCGGGCAGGGGGCTTGCCCTGGCTTTGGGGCTGAACAGCCCCCCAGACCCTGGCCCGGAGGGTTCCCCATCGCAGCAGGAGGGAGGGAGCCAGCCCTCCGAAGCCAGGACGGGGTGTCCCAGCCACTTGTTTGTGAGCAGCGACGCCAGATGCTAATTGCCCTGGGCCAAGGCCAACCCTCCAGCAGAAGCAGGTGCTCCGCAGCACTCTCCCGTGTGTTCCCGGCTCTCTCAGGCCCTCAGCAGCAAATGCAAGTGTTTGACCTCTGCTCCCGCAGGGAAAGAACCAGGCAGGACTTTTGCTGCTGGCCCTCACCAGCCCTTGGCCACCACAGATCGACCTCAACAGGGCTTGGGCTACCTGCTTGCCAAGCCGAGGAAATGGCTCCAGCACTTTCTGAGCTCTGACAGATGCCAGTGGTTGCAAATGCAAACGTCCAGCCTCTGCTCCTATGCAGAAGGCGCCAGGAGTTCTGCTGCTGGCCCTCACCAGCCTTTGGCAGCCACGGACCTGCTGCAACAAAGCTTGGGCTACCTGCTTTCTGAGCCAAGGAAATGGCCCCGACGCTTTCTCAACTCTAAGGTCGCCCACCGGCTGCAAATGGAAATGTCTGGCCTCTGCTCCCACACAGAAGGTGCCAAGCATGAATTATGTTGCTGGCCCTCACCACCCCTTGGCAGCCACGGACCTGCTGCAACAAAGCTTGGGCTACCTGCTTTCTGAGCCAAGGAAACTGTTCCCCGCGATGCTGCCCGCTCCCTGCTCCGCTGCCGGCGCTGCTGGCTGTCCCCAGCGCTTGCCCTGCTACTGGGGTAATGCCAGCCCTGGGTCCACTGAGGCCACCGGCCCCTAGCTTTGCCTGTCCTGGCCACCCAGGCTCCCTCGCACAGAGGGGGCTGGTTGCATCTTCCCTGACCAATGCCACCCTTAGTTCTGCCCAGGACTCCCCAGCATCCCCCCATCCAGGCAGCCAGGCTGGGATTTTGCTCCGGTCCTGGTGCCCGGGGAGGAGTGTTGGCTCCCCCCGGTCCTGCCTGCCCCTCTCCTCAGCCCCCAGCCCTGGGCTGCATACCAGGGCTGCAAAACTTACTGGAAATCCTGTAGATGCAAATCCCAGCCTCCCATCCGTGCCAGGAACTTGAGCTGCAATCCCAGGAGGGCAGCCGGCTCCAAGCACACAGGCCTCACCATCACCCAGCCTTGGAAATCCTCTTTAAAGGAATATCTTTAAAGGATAAAAAAAAATCAGGGCTGGAGGACACGAGCGGCTCTGCGGGACCCCCATGGCCAGGCAGGTGGGGGGCAAAGCCAGCAGAACCCGGCACGACTTCCCATAAACCTCCGCTGGTTCTGACGGGTGGGTCGGTACCGTGTTGATTCAGACTCCCTGGCTCCATCCCAAAACCTCCCAACTCCAGGATCGATAGAGGTTCCCAGTGTCTGGGGGGAGGGGGGCAGGTGATGGGACCTGCCCCTTCCCAACATGTGGTGACCCACAACGCCAGCTCGGTGCCAGCTCCCTGTCCCAGTTAAGCCACCCCTGGGCATTCAGCCCAGCCTGGAGCAACCAGCATCACTGGTCTGTGCCTGCAGCCTTGCAAAATCTTACATGATACCGGGGGGCTGCTGGGGGTCCAACCTGCACCAGCAAAACTGCAGGAGGCCAGAAAGTGAGAGCAACTGGGTGGGGGGTGGGGGGGGGGGGTGGGGGGGAGCACACCTTCTCCCCTAATTTATTAGCAGCTCGCTGATTCCAGCAAACAATTTAGAGGAGTGACATCTTTGTTTTAAAAAAATCAGCAGTTCTTCACTTACAAACAGCTCAGCCGATGCTTCCTTGGCAAACCCAGGACATCAGGCTGGATGTTGCCCATCCAGCTGCGAAGCAGCAGCAGGAATAAGACAACTGCCCACCTCCCCCAGCTCCTCTCCAGCCAGCGCCCACCTTGGGCAAAGTCCTTTCCAGGTCACCTTAACCCTGCCCCCCTCCGCAGCTCGGAGGCTTTAATCAATCGCCAGGTGAAACCTAAACCATGCAACCGAGGGGAATACGCCGAACCAAAGGGCAGCCAGATGAAGGTCGAGGCCGCAGCGCCTCGGCTGCAGGGAGCATCTGTCGGGGGGGCGAGATGTGCGGGGGGGACCCTGTGCACAGCTGGGGCCATGCTCCAGGGGCTGCATCCCCCTGGGGAGTGCGGTCAAAGGGACCCAAAGGGGTGAGAGCTGGAGGGGAGCGTGGAGGAGACACCGCGGATTCACTGGGGAGAATTTGGTTTGGGTTTAGAGGATTTCAGCCTCCACGGACACGGCTCTCGGCCCCATCTCGCTGCCATGAGGTCTGCGTGGGGGTGGGAGGGAGAGGCATCCTCGGAGCGGGGGTTTGCAGGCTCGTTCCTGGGGTGGGTTTTACCAGCACCATTTCCCCCGTGCCCCAGTAACTACGATCGTCTATTTATTGAGTGTGTTTCCTGAGACCTACCAAATACCGCAGTGCTCACGAGGGCCCGCGCCGGTGCCAGGATCTCCAACCACCACGTTAAATAATTCACTGGCCAAAGCCTTTAACTTGCTCTCCTCTCCGTGAACACAGGCCCTGGGCACCTGTGTGGGGTGGGGGGACCCAGCTTCTGCAAAGCTGTGGAGACCGCGTGGATACAGCTGGGACGGGGAACCGCTGCCCCTGGCTTGCTTGGAAAGGGGATGCCCAGCAGCGTGCCTCAGTTTCCCCATCTGTTAGTGGGAGCCCAGGGCAATAAGGTGGAAGAGCAAATGGCTGTGGGTGTTGGTTGGGAAACACTTGGAGCCTGGCTCGAAGCTGAGTCTGCAAAGGATGGATAGGTGCGGGTGGGGTGAGCTCTGGCTGCTGCAGGGACACCAGGGGGAACAGGCTCCTGGCCTGGGATGGGGAGGATGAGGATATGTCCTTCCCAAGCAACGTGAAGCCTCTCTGTAGGTATTTGGTGTTCCTCTACACCTCGGTGCCTCCAGCAGTTCCTAGACCTAGAGCAAGGGAGGGGAAGGGGGGATGCCCTGCCCTGCGGTGCTCGCTGCCAGGCAGCCTGGCAGGCTTGGTGCTGGCTGCCTTGGGAAGCTCGTGCCTGGGATGCTGCGAGCCTGGTGGCCGGGGGCAGCTCCAGAGATGCTCGATCCTGTGAGGTCTGGGAGGCTTGTGCCCAGGATGCTCCACACCCCGCGGTTCAGGATGCTCACTCATGGGATGCTCCGTCTGTGGTTTGGGGTGCTCGTTCGCGGGATGCTCCGTACTCTGTGGTTCGGGATGCTCACTTGTGGGATGCCCTGTCTATGGTTTGGGATGCTTGCTGGCGGGATGCCCTGTCTATGGTTCCAGATGCTCACTGGTGGGATGCTCTGTACCCCATGGTTTGAGATGCTCACTCGTGGGATGCTCCATACTCTGTGGTTTGGGATGCTTGCTGGCGGGATGCCCTGTCTGTGGTTTGGGATGCTCACTGGCGGGATGCCCTGTCTGTGGTTCGGGATGCTCACTGGCAGGATGCTCTGTACCCCATGGTTTGAGATGCTTGCTCGTGGGATGCTCTGTACCCGTGGTTTGGGATGCTGGCTTGCAGGATGCTCCACACCCCGTGGTCCAGGATGCTCACCTGTGGGATGCTGCACACCCCGTGACCCGGGATGCTCGCCTGTGGGATGCTGCACAGCCCATGGTCCGGGCACTCTCTGCCCGCTGCTGTGCGCAGCGGGAGCTCCCGGTCCCCAGGGACCTGGTGGGGAAGACCCCCCGAGCCGGGCCGGGGGCTGACGGCGGGGCAGCCGGCACTCCTGCCCCTCCACCCCCCGGGGGCTGCTACGGGCGCGTGTGCGTGCCCGGCTCCCACCCCGGCGGAGCCCCGGGGGCGGGGGCCAGGTACGGCGGGGCGGGCCGGCCCCGGCGGGGCGGCGGCGGGGGAGGGCCCGGCGGCGGCGGCGGGCAGCTAAAGGCAGGTGGCAGCGGGGAGCGGGCCCGGGGGTCCCGCGGCGGCGGGGCCATGCGGCGGGCGGCGGAGCGCTGAGGGGGGCGCCGGGCCATGGCGGCGGCGCTGACGGCGGTGCGCACCGAGGGCGCGGAGCCGCCCGGCGGGACCCCCCCGCCCCGTCGCCGGGGGCTGCTGGCGGGGCCGCGTCCCGGGGCCGCCGCCCGCCCCGCCGGGCCGCCGCGCTGCTGCCGCCGCCGCCTGCAGAACTGCCTCTACAACGTGCTGGAGCGGCCCCGCGGGTGGGCCTTCGTCTACCACGTCTTCATGTGAGTACCGGGGGCGCGGGGGGCGGCTGCTCCGGGGGGCCCGGGGGGACGGGCGGGGGCCGGGCGCTGCCGGTGCCCGCCGGAGCGGGGGGAGGGCGCGGGGAGCAGCGGGGACCCGCGGGGCAGCCCCCCTCGGGGCGAGCCCGGGCTCCACCGGGGAAGTTTCTCCCTGAGGGGTTGGCGGGGGGCGGTTGCGGCGGGGCCGGTCCCGGCAGCGGGGCCGGTGCGATAGGAGCAGCGCGTTGCGGGGGCGAGCGGCGGAGCCCGGGGCTGGCGACCGGCCCCGGGGGGCTGGCGACCGGCGGGACCAGTGGCCGGCGAGTGGGGAGCCCCGGGGGGCTGGCGAGCGGCGGAGCCCGGGGCTGGCAAGTGACCCCGGGCGGCTGGCAAGCAGGGAGCTCCCATCTGGCGAGTGGCGGGGGGCTGGCGAGCGTCGGGGGCTGAGTCCGGTGGCGGATTCGCGCCAGGCTGCGGTGCGAGGAGGCTGAGCGTGTCCCCGGGGGATGGGACAGGGTCCCGGGGTGGCCCAGGGCCAGTGAGCCCTTGCCCAGGGCACCGGCAAGGAGCCTGGCACAGGACATGGCACAGCCCCTCACTGTGTGGGCCTGGGGTGCAGCGGGGGTCTCTGAGAGCCTGTGGGGAGCCCTGCAGGGGTGACGGGGACCCTATCCTGTGCTGTACATGTAGCAGTGGTGGGACGCAGCAGGAGTGCCAGCCCAGCACCCCCGGAGCCACACCTGGATGGGATGGGGGAAAGAAAGTGGGGAGTGGGTGTTCTTGTGCAAGCCGGCAGCTGTACCCTGGGAGCTGTGCCCGTTCCTGGGTCACGGCTGCTGTCGATGCCCAGCTCTACCACATCCCTCTCCAGCGATGGAGCTGGGGATGCTCCCAGGTGCATGTCTGCTCCCTGCCCTGGCTCACTGCGGTTCTCTAGGCAGCGCGGTGCTGCTCCGGCTCTCCTCGCCAGACCTGGGCATCCCATGGCTTCTGCAAAGCGGAAGCTTCTCCAAGACGTGCGGGCTCAGCTGGAGGCTGAGCTGCAGGGAGGGAGGGAGGCTCCGTGCTGGGGGGTTGTTCTGGGTACCCCAACCCAGGACCCCCACTCTGCTCCAGCTGTGCGGCTGGGACAGCTGGGACACCACCGCTCCCTGGCCGGCTGCAGCCATGGGGAAGGAGGTTCTTTTTTCTGCCCCGTGTGTGCCAGGCGTGTGCACCGTGCCCCACCGTGCTGGGCACAGACCCTCACCGAGAGCGTGAGCCAAAAACCTGCCTCTCTCTCCGCACTCGGGAGCGGTAATGCGGTGCTGAGTTGTTAGTGGGGTGTGTGAGCTAGAGCTCGTTAAGAGGCAGGAAAGTGGGTCTTGCCTAAGTTAGCACATTGAGGTGGCAGGATGAATTTGTCACTGGATAAGAGGGCACCTGAGCTCCCGGGGGAGCTGGGAGAGGAGCCCGAGGCCCATTTGTAACGCCTGCGACACCTCCGCAGTGTGCTTCGGCAATAATACCTACGCTGCAAATACTGCCCTCGAAAGAGCTTTTCCTGCAAGGAATTGGTGATGGCAGCCAAAACCTCCTGCTAGGGGAGGGGGATCAGGCTTTTTTGCATAGGCACTAGCCAGGCGCTGGAAGAGAGATGCCCCTACTCGTCCAACGGCTGAGACGCGTGCGCCCGAGTGTCCTCCACCAATTCTTCCTCCAGACCTGCGCATGTTTTGCCCCAGAAACAACCGCATCGGACCAAGCAGCTCCCCTTGCGGAGCCCACCGAGCCCCAGTTCCCTCCCCAGCTCTCAGGACCTGGGCTTTGCCCTGCGTGGGCAAGATGCACAGCAGTCGATAGCAGGAGCAAATCATCTTAATTAAGCGTTTAATGTTCGCTTGCTGGCTTAGTTTGACGGCTGAGGTGTGCTACAAGGCAGGCAGTCCTGCCAGGGACCCCCTGCATCCTGTGGGGAGATGCTGCAGTGGGTGCAAGGTGTGGATGGCTGTTCTGTGCGGACTTTCCTGTAAATATTGCGAATTTCTGGCTTCTTCCAAGTTGCGTTTGGTGGGTTTTATTTTGCTCTCCTGCAGCAGATGGGAGCCGCTAAGCTGTTGCAGTGCTGGGGTAGTGAAGTTCTTGGGGATGATTCATGTGCCTCAATACCTGAGGGGGTTTCAAAAAAAAAAGAGGAGGAAGGTGTTACCCCTGTTTGGGGGGGAGATGGAGGCAGGGGGGATATGGAGCCCATGACCCAAGGTTGGGGCAGTGCTGGTCACAGGACTGAGTCACGGCTGCGTGCTGCCTCCCCCTGAGCAGCCCTGGCTCCGAGACAGGGCTGAAAACTGCTAAAATGGAAATACCCGCTGAGAAGCGAGGCGCTTCCCTCCCCTGAGCAGTCGGTGTCGGGGAGCATGTAGCTGGGCTGAGCTGATACCGTTTATTGGACAAGTTCAATCTCTTTCTGTCGGCAAATTTATCCCAAATAGCATCCTGCCCCCCACGCCTGCTCCGGGCTGGGCTGGTGCTGTTCCACCTTGCAGGATGCTTTGGTGGCTGCACCACTGACCCTGAGCCGTGCCAGGCATCTGCCTGCAGCCCTGCCCGATGGGCTGGGGGGGCTCGGGGCTGCCGCTGGGCTCTGCCAAGATCCCTCGAGCCCCCTGTGCTGGGTGTCCCTGCAGGATCCCGTGCTCCAGCTCCCGTTTGCAGGAGGGGGACGGTGTGAGGGTGGGTGCCTGTGTGGGTGTAAAGCTGGGGCTGAGCTGTGCGGTGGTGGCTGGCCGTCCCCGTCCTCTCCAACCCCGCGCTGACCGTGGCTGGGCCGTGGAGGCACGCGCTTGGGCTCAGCTGGCTCGCCGGGCTTGCAAAGCTCTGCCTTGCCCTCTTGAAATGAGAATTTCTAGCCCTGGAGCTTACAGAGCAAATCTGGGAGTGTGACCAGAGTGTTAACTTAAAGGCTTTAGAACCAGAAGGCAAAATAAATATTTCATTTTCCCATCTCCCCTTAAGCAAATGGGAAGGCTGCTCTCATACCCAGCTCCTGCTTTTTGTCGTGTGCAGCTGTCGGTGATAGCCGCGCTCTGGGCAGAGCTGCTGTGGGCTTCTGCCCTTGGCGTGGGCATCGCTGCCAGCCTGGCCCTGTGGCCACGTTCCCTGTCACCTGAGGGGTCTCCTGCAGCCTGGAGCTCCACCGGCCAGGCTCCCAGTTCCAGCTGTTCCCGGCTTCTTTGCGGCTTGTCCCTGCAGCCGGGCTCGCTGGCACCCTCTCCCCATCTGCCAGCCCCCCCGTCGCACATGGCCAGTGGCTCTCGGTGCTGCTGCCTCCATGGAAGCCGGGCTCCGGGACCTCGTGTCAGTGGTTATGGAGCTCCTGGGTGCGCCAGAAGCTCAGCTCAGCTCTTTTCCATTTCCTAGAGGAACGCTTTAATAAGGAACAGTCTGACCTGGAGCAAATTAGGGAAGACTGAGCTGACAGCACCGGTAGCATCCTACAACCCCCTCCCTGAACCAGCAGTCCCCGTGCCGGGCCAGCCAGCTGCCTCCCCTGCCTGCTGCCGTTGGCAGCACCCCGTTAGGTGCTGCTGAGGTTTTATTTGCCTTGTGAAAGTATCACCCTCCACCTGCCTGGGGTGAGGCGGAGAGGGGAGTGCAGGGCTCGGGGGGGTGCCCATCCCTTGCCATGCGTTGGGTCCCCGTGTCCGTTGTGGGGGCAGAGGGGTGGCAGCTCCCGGCAGTGCCCCGCAGCAGCCCTGGCACTGGGTGAGCGATGCCAGGGACGGGCTCTCCCTGGCTCTGGCCAGGCGCCGCAGGGCCGTGGGAAATCCCTGCTGGCTCGGGGCAGTGGGATGCTGGGGGGGTGATGGGCACAGGGCAGTAGTTGGCGGGTCCCCCCCCATGCACCGGCCAGCTGCTGGCCAGGGACCAGGCTGCTGACAGCTGGGCTCTCCCGGCACTCCTCTGTGCTCAGGTCCTGTTCAGGTGGTGGGCAGGATGGCTCAGGACCCCTGCTGCATCCCGGCCCTGCTGTGGCGCAGGTGGCTCTCCTGTGCTCCCCGATCTCCCCGCATCCCTCCATCACCACTTGGCAAGCGGGAAAGCGCTTTCCCCGCCGTGCTGGGGTCAGCGCCTGCAGCAGCTCCAGCCCAAGCCCTGGCCATCCCACCGGGGCCATTCGATGGGCTGGAGCCCCGGAGGGTTTGCAGGGAAATTGCTTCATCCCCTGCATTACCCTTGCTTGGGAAAAACCTCTTCTATTAAGCTCCGGAGTCTTAATTTGCTGTCGCTGGCATCTCCCACAGGGGCTGGGGTGGCTTCCTATCTACATGGCCAGGATAAAAAGGGCCGGGGAGCCTGTGCCCGCTGGAGCCGTGCCCTTCGAGCAGGGGGGCTCTGCTCACGGGGCTGCCCCCCTCACCTTGCCCAGGCTTGAAACGGGAGCTGCATTTGGGGGAAATGCCAGTGGGAAGAGAAGCCGGCACAGCAGTTTCCCCAGTCTGATGTGGTGTCACCGGGGCATAAAATTAAGCAACTTTGGCGCAACATGAAACTGTACATTGATTTTTCTTTTTTTTTTTTTTTTTTATCCTCCTCTCCTCTCTTGCTGGTCCCATTGGACCCCCACCCCAGCCCAGAGCAGGAGGTGCCAGTTTGAGTGCCTGAGACTGGCCAGCCCCGATGGTGAGGATGGGGGGAAGCCCCACTGCTGGGGGGTGCAGGGGTGATGCTCGGTCACCCTGGAGAGATTTCGGTTATTTGTTCCCTCCAAGCAGCAATCCTGGGGGCGAGGGCTGGAGTGGGGCCGAGTGAGCACCCAGACCTGTCCCCTCTGCCTGTGGGTGCTTCTGCCCCCCGTGCAACGCATTTGGGGTCTCAGCCTGCCTCAGCTTCTTGAGGCCACTTGTGTCCCTGTGCCCCAAAGATCCCTGGTCCCCCGGGGAGTCCCCAAGTGCTGGAGGGTGGGGACAGCCCTGATCCCTCTCCTGGGGTGCAAGGCCCATCGGGTCCATCTGAAAACACACTGGTTTTCTTTTCCCACTCCCTTAAGCCAGCTCTTTGCCAGATGATTCAAGAGCAAAACTATCTCGGCAGCTCCGTGTGAGCGTCTTGGCAGCCTCCGCAGGAGCCTTGTGACCGTGCTCCCCATGGGGACTGCGGGGCCAGGGTGCTGGGGGGCAGTGGGTGGCACGGGGGTGTGGGCACGTGCAGCACAAGGGTGATGGGTGATGCTGGCTGCAGGTTTTGGCTCCTGCTCACCGAAGCACAAAGCTGTTGGGGCCATCGGCTCCTGTGCGCTGCGGCACGTCATCTGGAGCTGCTGCAGTGGGTGCTGCTGGGTCCGTGCCATGGGTGCCACCGAGGAGGTGTGCAGCCTGCAGGCAGGCTCCTCATCCCAGCCCTGCTTTTAGCCTGTGCCAAGGTGCCGGGAACACCCTGTCCTGCCTTCATCCCCCCAGGACCCCCGGGTCTGAGGGCGAGGAGGGCTCTCACAGCAGCACCTTTCCTCTCCTGGTGCTGACAACCAGGTCGTGGCCGGGCTCTGAGCGCATGCTGGGGTCTGCGGTGCCGGTGGGGCTTGGCTGGCTCCTGGCTCCAGATCTGGTTTCCCTGACCGTGGGGAAACGCTGGGTGCTTTTCTGCTTCTCTGCTCTTTTGCGCTGCGGGCAGAAGCACAGCGCGGGATGGACCCTGCCATGGTTACGGACGCAAACAGGCCCACTACACCCCGGTTATTTATATCCCCCGGAGCAGACAGGCTGCCTGCTCCACCTCTCCTAAAGGGTTGCTGGGGCGAGGGACAGGGGATTTATAAGACATGCTGTTTATACAGCTGCAGACAGCGCTCGAGGAGCTGAACCTCGCTGCTGGAGAGCGAAGCACTGTCCCCATCCCTGTCCCCATCCCCACCAGAGCTGGGCTTGGGCAGTTTTGGTCCAAACAGCCATTTCCCACGGTGGCACAGCTTGGGGGTACAGCCTGGCTGGGCACCCAGCGCTGCCCAGCGCCATGCTGGGGCCAGCCTTGGCAGGGGAAGGCAGCCGTGCCACTCGGCAGAGGCTGTTTGCTCGCTCGTCCCCTGGCTCAGCTGTTTATCGTACAGCGTGTGCTATTTTCCTTCCGCTGAGTTATTGCCGGACTGGCAGCGCAAGGCTGCGCCCCCAGCCTGGGGCTTCCTTGCAGGGGGGGAGCAAAGCGAGTGAGGGGCTAGCCCTGCCAGGGCACGGGGGTGCCCAACGTCACCCCCACTTTGGACCCTGGACACCGGCTGCTTGCTGGGGCTGGGGGACGCAGCCACCCCACCGCGCGGGCTCTGAGCATCACTGTCCCGTCTGCTCCGGGATGCCGCGGCTTTGCCCGGGCTATACCGGGGTGCAGCCCGTTTGCCCAGGGGTGTTCAGGTGGGCACTGGGTGCTGTCTGGTGCCCCCTTGCCCAGCACCACTCCTCACTGACCTGGCCCCACTTTCCCCAAGCTCAGCAGCTTTCCCGGCTCACCTGTTCCTCCACCGGCACCGTGCTGCCGGTGCGGGCAGGAGCATATGGCAAAGTCCGCTCTAATGAAGATTAATGTGAGGAGATTTGCCTTCTCCGAGCCGGACCCCCCGCCGGGTTTTAATTATCATTGGGGGGAGGCGTGTTCCTGCGGGCAGGCTTTGCTTCTGGAGGGGTGAGAGCAGCCAGAGGGGTCCCGTCCCTGTGCCCAGGCTGCCAGTGGCACGTCCCCTCTGGCGCAGGGATGTGTGTAGGCAGCGAGGTGTGTGGGCCACGGTGGCAGCCCCTCGGGGAGGGGGCTGCCAGCTGGTGGGGGCTGGCGATGGCAAGTTTCTTGGGGAGAGCTGATGCACCAGCTCAGCAACAACAGCATCTGCTCCCTCCATCCTGCAGGACCCTGGTGCAGGGGAGCGGGGGGGCAGCAAGGCTCCTGCCCCACCATCTCCGCCCAATCCCCATTTTCCCTGACAGCACTCCCCCCCCCCCCTTTTTTTTTTATTGGCCCCACTTGGTGGGTGGGAAGCACAGTGATTCTGGGGGGAGTGCGCCGGTGGGGAGCCTGGCACTGCCAGCACCAGGCAGTGTGTGATGGAGGGTGGCTGAGCCCTTGGTGCGGGGCAGAGCTGCTGAGAGCAGTATTTGTGCCCCAGAGGGAGGACTGGGGGGGGGGGGGGGGGGGATGGCTGGATCCTGGCTGGTTGAGCTGCCTTCAGGCATCTGACCCTTTCCCTAAGCCGCTTAGGCACTGCCGGCAGCGGGACGGGGCATTTGCCCAAGGCTTTACAAGTTAATTCCTAGCAGGTGATGTGTTCCCAGAAAGTTTCTCTCCCAGCCAGCCCTATGGGGCCTCGCATGCCCATATCCTTCACCGAATCCTGTGGGATTCCTGGCGGGAGGCGTACCCACCCCAAGGGTGCAGGTTTCCATCGCCGCCCCAGTGGCACAGCTTTACTGACTAGCGACGTTGCTGGCGGTGCTGCTGTGGGGACGGGTGACGAGTGGGGCTCCGGCTGGGTGCAGAGGCACCGAGACTTGTTGCTGCTCGAGGCAGGGCCACCCACAGCGTGTCCCCACGGGAACAGTGTGTGCCCAGGCACCACAGATCCCCCTCCCTGCTCCTTGGACGGAGCGAGAGGCACAAATCTTAGCAGGCTGGGAGGTTTCTGCCTTCTCCTCTGCTTTGTGCTTCACTGCCCGTGTAATTGCCTGCTAAATCCTGATTGTATAATCTTTATTGCCGATGATGCACGAAGCAGAAGGGCTCTGCCCTGGGCTGCTCCACCAGGTCTTGTTTTGCTCCTCAGACCAAGGCTGTGGCCAGGGGGCCGGCGACCTGCTCGGTGCCTGCTCCGTACTGGTACGGGCAGGATGGGGGTACTGCTGTGCCCGGCTGTGCTGCCAGCTGTGCTGGAGGAGTTAATGGCAGAACTGCTGTGTTGGAGGAAAGGGGCTTGATTAATAATTCAGAGGGAGAAGGAACTGGCTCCAGCCTTCTGCCTCGAAGATGGGGAGTGCCTGGGAGAGGAGCATCATCCTCCGCAGCGAGGGCACGGCTGTGGCGAGGCTGCAGCACCCCCGGCCCCTTCATTCTTGTAGCTGGCATGTGGTGTGTGGCTCCGGTTCTCCCTTCTCCCTGCACTGGATCCAGCCCTTCTCCCGTTCCCTGGGGTTTCTCTGCCATCAGTCCCATGTCCAGTTTCCCCTCCCAGCAGTTTTGGGGAAGGGGACCTACCTGTACCCTTTAGGCTGGGTGCTATCTGCCTTGCCCCACTGTGGGACTTGGCAGTCCCCCCATGCCATGATCAGGGCTGCAGAGCCCCCAGCCCTACACAGCACAAACTGTGGGTTTGGTGGGTGGGTTCGGTGGGTGGGTTCGTGTGGCCCTGGGCCATGCTCAGCCTTGTGGGGACCCTCAGCTCCCCCCACCCCCAGCACTCAGGGTCTGTGCCGGGTGGTTCTGCAGAGGGCACAGAGCATCATCCCCTCTGCCCTGCATCACCCAGTGC
The DNA here is from genome assembly GCF_023634085.1 of Falco cherrug. Lineage (NCBI taxonomy): Eukaryota > Metazoa > Chordata > Aves > Falconiformes > Falconidae > Falco > Falco cherrug. The sequence goes on along the minus strand of NC_073699.1, from coordinate 118,022,851 downwards.
CTCCCTGCGGGTCAGCTCTGGTTTCACTCCTCGGCCAGCCTGAACAGTCGGTTCGGCTGTACAGTTCTGCATCAGCCACAAGAAGAGACGGGAAAGTCCTTCCAAGCAGGTATCAGGCAGCATCTCCCAAGCTGAGCCCCCCCGGCTCTCTGGAGCATCACTGACAGGTCCCTCAGGCATTGCTCCCCATGGGGGGATGGTGCTGGGGGAGCCAGATGGGTGCCCACCAGCTCAGGGACAGGGTGCCTGGGCCACCTCGCTCACACTGCTGGCCTCAGCCTGGCTGCCCCCGTGGTGCCTCCCCGCGGCGCGGTGGGGCCGCAGTGCCCGTGGGGCTGTGGGTGCCCGGACCCCCTGTGCTGGTACAGAGCTGGCTCTGGCGGAGCAGTGGCCCTTTGCACACCATCACGTGGGCCAGTGGCACAAGCCCTCCGCTTTCCATTTTTAGAATCGCTGGATCAGGGGAAAAAATGTATTTTTGGAGTTTCATTTGCTTCAGCTTCTATTTTTTTCCCCCCCTCCTTATTTTAAATGGGCCAAAGCCCCTCGTGTTTTAATCCATCTCTGGGGACAAGTAGCCCCAGAGCATCTCCCTGTTAACTCTCCCCCGGGTCGGCTGTTCCCAGGTGGCCCCTGTGTCCCCAGCAGGTCCCCACGGTGGCGGTGATGCTGGGGACACTCAGGAGAAGTTCTGGTCCCCTTTCTGCAGCAGGAGCAGCACCCTGCTGCAGTATGGGACCCTCTGTCTCGCTCCCTGCCTTTAATTAGCAGTTGTTTTACCCGGGCAGAGGCTGCAGGGCTGCAGCAGAGCCTGGCACTGAGCCCCGTGGCCGCTGGAGCCTGGTCCTCCTCCTCAGTGCCTGTGGGCAGCCCGGGAACGTGCTGTGCCACCAGCCTGGGCTGGCACATGGGTGCCACGCGGGGCTGGTCCCCATCACTGAGGGGACCAGTGGGAGTGATGTGCCCTCTGGGCACGGGGCTTGGGGGGCAATATGTGACCCCGGGCCCTGCCTGAGGCTGGGCAGAAAGCCCAGAGGGATGTGCAGGGAACGGAGGGGTCCCACGTGGGCTCGGTGCCCCGGCCCAGGGAGGTGCTACCAGCGCTGGGCATCCCAGTGCCATGGGCAGCCTCGGGGCAGGCAGGCTTTGGGGACAGCCCTGCCCCCACACCCACGGGCAGCAGCTCCTGCGCTCCCACGCTGCTCCATGCCACCATCTAGGGGCAAAGTGTGTCCCCAGCGGCTCAGCCACAGCAGGCGGGGGTCAGGCTGCGAGTGGGAGACAGCACTGCAGGCTGGGCTCCCCCCCGGCTACCCCCACTGCAGGCTGGGCTCCCCCCACAGCTAGCCCCAGTGCCCATGCCAGCACACTCTTGTTCCAGATTCCTCCTCGTCTTCAGCTGCCTGGTGCTGTCGGTCTTCTCCACCATCCAGGAGCACCAGAAACTGGCCAACGAGTGCCTCTTCATCCTGGTAAGCGGGGAGCAGGGCTGTTACTGGGACTCCCCCTCCCACATTACACCTTAAGAAACTCGGACAAGATAATGGGAAAAACCCTTCTGACCCCTTCCCCAGCCCAGATGTCACTATCGATGGTCGGTGTTAACGATGGCAGCCTCTCCAGCACCTTGGGGAGAAGCTTCAGGGTGGCCCCGCAGCTGCAGGTGTCCTCGTAGCACGGGGTGGCCCGTCACCGCAGCCACTGGAAAAGGCAGGGCAGGAGGGGCTAAAAAAGGCAACTTTCCCCCAAACTGTCAGAAACAGCTGATGCTGGAGTTCTTCCGAGTGATGGAGACTAATTTGGGAAGGTCCTTGTGACTTTCCCGCAAGTAAGCGGAACGGGGGCTTGTTTGTGCGAGAGGTAGGAGGACAATGCTGACGGCGGAGGAAAAGGACCCAGCTCGGTGTGAGCTTGGCACAGGTAGGAGAGCCGGGCTGCTCAGACAGGCTCGACGACTGTGGCTCCTGTCTCGCTGCCCTGATTCCCCCAGGATGGCTGACTTCAGCCAGGGCTGTGTTGGGGCGGTGGCCCTGGGGGGACACCATGCTCCCCCTTGCACCATCATCAGCACCAGAATGTCATGTCGCACCCCCACCCCAAAGCCGTCCACCCAGCTGAGTCCCCCGCGCTGTCCTGCCCCTGTCCTCCCCACCTCACCCTCCTGCCCCTTCTCTCCCCCCCGGCAGGAGTTTGTCATGATCGTGGTGTTCGGCATGGAGTACATCATCCGCGTCTGGGCGGCCGGCTGCTGCTGCCGCTACCGGGGCTGGAGGGGACGCTTCCGCTTTGCCAGGAAACCCTTCTGCGTTATAGGTATGGGAGGGGGCGGTTGCGGGGAGCACGGAGATTGGGGACTTGCCGTGTCACCCATGCCGCAGATCTTAAAGAAAAGCCCATACCCCTCACCCTCGCTGTCCCCTAGATTTCATCGTCTTCATCGCTTCGGTGGCTGTCATCGCTGCCGGCACCCAGGGCAACATCTTCGCCACCTCGGCACTGCGCAGCATGCGCTTCCTGCAGATCCTGCGCATGGTGCGCATGGACCGTCGCGGTGGCACCTGGAAGCTGCTGGGCTCTGTTGTCTATGCCCACAGCAAGGTGAGGATGCGGGGTCCTGGCTTGGCCCCCCACCCCCTCCCCCTGCTCCCCAAAGCCCCTCTCACCCCCCGTGCCCCATCAGGAGCTCATCACCGCCTGGTACATTGGCTTCCTGGTGCTCATCTTCGCCTCCTTCCTTGTCTACCTGGCTGAGAAGGATGCCAATGCCCAGTTCGCCACCTACGCCGACTCCCTATGGTGGGGCACGGTAAGCTTGGCCACCGTGGCCCCCCAGCCCCGGGAGGGGACGAGGAGGGTGAGATGGGGCCACGGGGGGGGAGCTCCCTCCAGGCCTCTCCCTGCTCTGCCCCTGGGCAGGTCACCCTCACCACCATCGGCTACGGGGACAAGACACCGCAGACATGGCTGGGACGGATGCTGGCGGCTGGCTTCGCCCTGCTCGGCATCTCCTTCTTCGCACTGCCCGCCGTGAGTAGGACCCGGGAGGGTCTCCCTGCTCCTCCTGCCCTGTGGAAATGGGGGCAAAGGGGCCAAATCCACCCCTGTGGTGGGGCGGTCCTTGTCTCTGCTGGCTGGTGGTGGCAGTGTGGCCAGCACTCACAGACCCCGTCCCCTCCTGTCCCCAGGGCATCCTGGGCTCTGGCTTCGCCCTCAAAGTGCAAGAGCAGCATCGGCAGAAACACTTTGAGAAGAGACGGACTCCAGCAGCAAACCTGATCCAGGTAGTGCAGGGCTGGCGTGTCCTGCCCCATCCCTTCCCAGGGATGCTCCGCTGTCCCCCCTGCCTGCCTGCCCCTGCCTGCTGCGGGCAGGACCCAAACGCCTGACCCCACATCTGGCAGCTGGCTCCTTTGGGCCACACTCTGCCCATGGTGGCCAAGGGGGGTGGAGAGGGCCAGCGTGTGGGGGGGGTTGTCTTGCCTCCTGACCCCCCAGGGGCTAATCCTGATGTCTCCGGGCTCTCGCTGCCCTGCAGGCTGCCTGGCGCCTGTACTCGACGGACATCAGCCGTTCGTACCTGACAGCCACGTGGTGTTACTACGACAGCCTCCTGCCCGCCTTCAGGTAGGCAAGGTGCAGGCGAGGGCTGTGGGGGTCCAGGGGGGTCCTTGTGGGGCCCTGGGCTGACGAGCAGTCTGGGCAGCCCCTGCCATGGGGGTCCACGTGAAGCCGCTGAGGGCTCAGTGGGGTTGAGCATCCTGGATGCCCTGCTCAGCCCTGGGACGCTGGAGCGCCAGCACAGCATCTGCCAAAATGCCCAACACCCTCCTCCATCCTCACCATCACCCCAGCCCACAGCACCGGGCACCCATACCACCCTGTCCCCTCTCGCCCCATCCATAGCCTTCCTCCAGCACCGCCGCAGGGAAGAGGATGATGGTGCCACCAGCTGCAGGGACCTCGTGCCTGGGGCGATGGCACTGCAGCTGGCCAGGAGCCGGCTCTGAGCACGGTGGCAGGATGGACCCGGGCGGGGGGGTCCAGTGGGGAGCCCCATGCCCCATCCCTGCAGCGCTTTCCCCTCCTGTGGCCTCTGGGATGTTGCCGCTACAGGTGGATCGAAGATTCTCGGAAGCTTTTCTGGATGCCTTGTTGGTTCCCATCACACCAGGGTTTGCCATGTGGTCCTCCTGCCGGTGGCACGGTGTGCCACAGTCCTGCCCTCCTGCCTGCCTCTGCCTGCGTGTCCTGCCCCTGCTGCAGCCATGTCTTCCTTTGCAGTGACAAACTCATTGTTCTCTTTCACTCTTTATTTTTTCAAAGACAGGGCTCTTAACAGCGGGTCCCTCTGGTCCCTGGCTGAGGAGATCTGGCTGCTCATGTGTCACCGAGTGCAGTGCTGGGCTCCCCCAGCATGGGCATCGCGGGGGGGGGGGCTCTGCCGACCCCTCCTGCTGTGCTAGGAGCCATCTCTTCTGCAGCAGGGAGCTGAGATAGGGCCAGGCTCCATCCCTGCTGGGTCTGAGCTTTCCCCTCCTGGCTGCTCCAGCTGTGCCCAGGCCCTCAGACCAGATGGTGGCAGGTCCCCCTGTCCCCACCCCGTGGCAAGGGTGGTTGTCCTGCCTGTCCCTGGCCTGACCCATCCTTCCCAGCACGGTCTAACCCCTCTACTGGTGGCCAGCTTCTGTGGGACCCTTTCCCAGCACCGCGGCCCCCAGCACCATCACTCCCGGGTGTCAGCAGCACCCGCTGCCGGCAGCGCTGGCTGGAGCTGTTAAGCTGTCTTTTGAAAGAAACCTGCTGGTTTTTCCTTCTTGTTTTGCTTTGGTTGCACAGAGGAGGACACAGCTCTGCTCAGCCTTGGTTTGCTCATCTCATTTGCTTTGGAAAGCTTAATTTATCCATGTTTTTATTTAACCCCAACCTCAGAGAGCTGGTCCTAATGTTTGAGCATTTACACCGAGTCCGCAACGGAGGATTTAGGAATTCAGAGGTGAAAAAATTGCCTGACGGAGCCCCACCGCCTTATCACTCCTTCACCCCTGGCCAGAAAAGCATCAGCCCCGCCGCTTGTTCAGGGGAAAGGTAGGAGGGTGCAGCCCCACAGCCCCACATTCTCCCTCCTCTCTGTCCTCTCTCTGCTCATCTGTGTCCACCTGCGATGCCACCGTGGTGCCCGTCACCACCAGACTGGACCCCAGTGGGGCAGCCCCCAGCTCCTCTCCCCACTCAGCACTGTGCCAGGGCACTGATCCTGCTCTGCTGCTGGCTGCTGGCCCGCCTGGTCCCTGTGGACGGATTCTGGTCTGTGGTACCATCCTGAAGCCTCTTGCAACATGCAGCTCCACCTTGCTGCCCTTTTTGATGCGGCCACAGCGCCGGGACCTTGCCTGGGGTAGCCAAGCGTGGCTGAAAGTGGCCCTGCAAAAGCAGCGCTGCAAGCCCGGTGGGGCTGGAGCTGTGTGGCCCTGCTGGAGAGCCAGGCAAGGAGCAAAACCCGGTTCCTGCACTCTGAGACAGGCTTCCCGTGCCTGCAGTGGGAAGTGGAGATGCTGAGCTGCCCAAGTGCCAACGAGAAGAGACAAGAGGGTTCGAGGCTGCTGTGCCGCTGGCGGCAGCTGCTCTGCACCACGTCCCCGGTCCCTCTGGCTGAAGAGCATCCTGGAGATGCCAGCATGCCACCACACACAGCTGCTGGTCTGCCGCCCAGGGGCCCCAGCGTCAGGGTTAGGTGGGGAGTGGCGGCACTGCTGCTCCGGGGCATCGTGCCTCAGTTTCCCCTGTGATGCCGGAGAAAGGGCTGCAGGAGGTCTGGCGCTGCGAGGGGATGTGCCGAGCCGTGGGGCTGCGGCTGCCCTGCTGCGGGCGCGAGGCTAAGGGGGACCTGCTCCCCCCACCAGCCCCGAGGTGAGTATGAGCGTGGGGGGGCTCCTCCCTGCGGCAGCACCAGCCTGGGCTTGGTTTCCTGGTAAACAGCCAGGAGCTGGCAGGGGAGGGACTGCAACCCCCTGTCCATCCCACCCTGATGGGGAGCCTGAGCCTCCCCTCATCTTCTCCACAAGCATCAGCTCTCATAACATCTCATCTTCTCTCTCTTCTCCCTTCTCCTGCTCACCCTCCTCCTCTCCATCCCTCCAACCTACCTCCTGCTCACCCTCCTCCTCTCCATCCTTCCAACCTACCCCCAAACCTTCTGTGCCCCCCATTCACCCCCAAGCTGGAAGGAGGAGGACGTACCACCCCACAAGTGCTTACGCCTCAGGTAACGTTCGCCCCCGGCAGTGGCCGCAGCGAGCGGGCAGGGGCCGGGGGTCTGCAGAGCACACAGCTGCTGGGCACTGTGCCATCACCAAATTGCTTTTTCCGGAGCTCCATCGCTGAGAAACCGGACTTCCCTCCACAGGGCAGGTGTTAGTGTTTATGCAGGACCTACACAAACAACTTTACTTGTGCTTTTTGCCTCCACAGCGAAAGTGGGGACCGTGGCCAGGGCTGGTGCAGCGGGAGATGCTCACCGGCCGCGGGCAGGGACCCTGCACCCATGCACGGGGGTGTGGGCATGCCCGGGGGGTCGGGGACATGGTGGCCCGGGATGCTCCTCTCCCTCCCAGCTATGGGCTAACTCTCGTTTTCTCCTGTGTCTCTGCCCTGACCCTCCAGCCCGATCTTTAGTGGTAAGAGGAGGCTCTTGCGGATGTGGGGCACGTGGAGACGGAGGTACTGCGTCCTGGCCGCCTGCCTGTCCCTGCCTGCTGCCTGTGGGGCAGAGGGGGTGAAGGCTGGAGGGTGATCCTCCCACAGGGCAAGGGGGTCCGCATGGCCTGGGCTGAGCCAGCTGTCCCCTGCCTCAGTTTCCCCCTCTGTGCAGCATGGATGAGCCCAGCCCGCTGGCCGTGCTAGGCTTGGCAAATCCAACAACGGCAAACCGAGGCACCTGGATAAACCCCATCCCATGTCTGTCCTGCAGCCTGATCCCCTGGGATGCAGCCCTCCCCGTCCTGGTGCCTGCTGCAGGGGCTTGTGGCAGCCCTGCCTGCCCGGGACCCCCTCACCTGGTGCCCTGCCTGTGCCCCTGCCTTGCCCTGTGACTCCTGGCCCAGGAAAGCTGGGGAGTCCCCCCAGCACTGGGGGCTCAGGGACCCTATTGTGCATCAGGTGTGGGGTTTGCTCCGTGTCCTCTGCCGCTTCGGCTTCCTCTGCTTGTGGTGCTGTGTGTCTGCTTGGCCTCCTTGCGTGTCCCGGGGATGCTGTGGCCCCACGTTAGGCAGCACCAAATGGTGGGTTTGTGTAGGTCCTACATAAACGATGCCTGTTGTTTCCCCCTCCAACCCAGTGGAGCAGCTGGTGTCAGGAGCAGAGCTTGTGTTAGGGCAGGAGGGGGGCTGCTCCGTGAGCCTGAGTTAGGTGGTGCAGCCTGGAGGAGGAGGAGGAGGATGAAGGGACGTGTCTGAGTGCCCCAGGATGCCCCATGTTCCCTGTGGGGCCAGTGGTTGCTGTGCCGGTGGCTCTACCCTGTGTCCTCCCTGCCGCCGTACCTGCCTCCCTGCTCTCCTTGTCTGTCTCCTCTTTTCTCTGCCCTTAGGGGGTGGGGGAAAGATGTTTAAAGGAGTAACCCCAGAGCTGCTCCTGCAGGGGCTCGTGGTACCGCCTGCTGCTGGCCTGGCTCATGCCCGTTGCATGCCAGTGGCTCTCCGTGAGCTCGGCACAGCCAGCCCCGTCCTCATCCCCACTGCGGTGGGCACAGTGTGTGCCCGCGCTGGGGGTCTGCTCCCTGCCCTGTCCCCCCCAGAGCCTGCTTGCCTCTGATGCTGCCCACCCTGCTCTCCCGCACAGCAACAAGATGGGCATCAAGGAGCGCATCCGGCTGAGCAGCTCGCAGCGGCAGGGCAGCCGGGGCCGGCAGCACCTGGGCCCCCCCCTGCACCGCTCCCCCAGCACCGAGGACATCCCCGAGGCCTCCAGCCCCACCAAGGTGCAGAAGAGCTGGAGCTTCAATGACCGGACCCGCTTCCGCGCATCCCTGAGGCTCAAGCCACGGACCCCGGTTGAAGGTAAGCCCTGTCGGCGGGGTCTGGGTCTGGCTGGGGGGTCATGCTGGGGGGCTGCAGGTGTTTTGCAGGGCACGGGGGGACAGCCCTCAGTCTCTGCCACCTACCCACTCTTGGCACCCACAGCTGACTGCCCGCTGGAGGACAGTGGTGAGGAGAAGAGTTCCCACTGTGACCTGACCTTTGAGGACATCATGCCACCGGTGAAGACCCTAATCCGAGCTGTCAGGTGAGATCATCCCCTCCTGCATCCCCCAGCATACATCCTGCCATCCCCAGCTCCTCTGCAGCTCTTGGCCCTTGGGGATGAGTGGATGTGTCTGGAGAGCCCCAGTCCAGCCCATGGTGGTGGCCGAGCCAGGCAGGGAGAAGGGACAGCTCCTGGGTCAGCCACCCATGGGGACAGTGATCCGGACCCTGGTGCTTTGCACGCACCCCCTGCTCACCCTGCGGGTGCATAGCCCCCTGGGCACCCCGGTCTTCCCAGTGCCCTGCAGCCAGCCCAGGTGTCCCTGCAGGATCTTGAAGTTCCTGGTGGCCAAGAGGAAGTTCAAGGAGACCTTGCGACCCTACGATGTCAAGGATGTCATTGAGCAGTACTCAGCTGGCCACCTGGACATGCTGGGCAGGATCAAGAGCCTGCAGACACGGTGAGCTGCCCTGATGGTGATGGGGGGCTCTGGGCCACCCTGGGTCTTCCACTGCTAGCCATGCCTATGGGGACGGGTGCTGGCCCATCACGATGGGTGGGACACGTTCCCAGAGCCCCGTCCCCATCCCTTGTGGTCTCACACGCTGTCTGGTCCACTGGGAGTGACAGGTTGTGTCCCTTCCCTCCCTGCCAGCGTGGACCAGATCGTGGGCAGGGGGGCCCTGACTGTGGACAGGAAGATACGGGAGAAGGGGGAGAAGCCGGCGCTGGAGACAGAGCTGGTGGACGAGCTCAGCATGATGGGGCGTGTGGTCAAAGTGGAGAGGCAGGTCAGGAGGGGACGGCCCTCGGGGAGCGTGTCACTGTCCCATCTGCGGGATGGGGGAGCGGGGACCCCCGGGTCCGGGGGGGGGGGGGGGACCCGCTCAGCCCTGCCCGCCGTTGCAGGTGCAGTCCATCGAGCACAAGCTGGACCTGCTGCTCGGGCTCTACTCCCAGTGCCTCCGCAAGGGCTCCACAAACTCCTTCAGCCTGGCTGCCGTGCAGGTGCCGCCCTGTGAGCCCGACATCACCTCCGACTACCACAGCCCCGTGGACCACGAGGACATCTCGGTCTCTGCCCAGACCCTCAACATCTCCAGGTCGGCCAGCGCCAACATGGACTGAGTGGGGAGGCAGCGGGACGGATCCTGCCAGCGTGCAGCCGGTGGGACGGGATGCTGGGATGAGGGGGCAGCAGGGCATCACCCAGCCCTGTCTAGCCACGTCCTTCACCGTGTTACTTGAACCAAGTCTTCCTTTGCGGGGGGCACGGCTGCAGCGAAATGCCAGCTCTGGGGCTGGGGTGGGAGCCCGTGGCACTGCGGCATGGCCAGACCATGCTCCTGCCCTTCCGGGGGGGTGAAAGCCCCCCAATTCCTGGGGCCTTGCGTGCTCCCCAGCCATGGTGGGGATGCTCCAGGCTGGCCCCATCCCCTGGGGTTTGGGTCGTACCCCCAGCCCCAGCCCTCAGGACCTGTCCAGCTCCCCAGTGGGGTCCTGCCTGGTCCCCCGGAGCCGAGCCGGGGCCACCGCCAGCTATGCAAGGCTCCATCTCCCCTCCGCTGCCAGTGCCGAGCAGGGGCATTGGGGCATGACCCAGTGCGGTTTCAGCTGCAGCACTGGGTCAGGGCAGCGGCAGGCGCCCCCCAGGCTGGGGAGTGGGGGGGTCTGTCCCCCCTCACCGTCCTCTGCCTGGGTTTTTTCCCTGCTCGCAGCGCTGCTGCTGCACCTGCACTTCTAGAAGCACAGCAGAGCCTTCTGCCTGCCCGTGCATGCTCCCAGGGCAATATATATATAGAATATATATATATATATTTATGCAATAATGTCTTAATATGCAACACCCCCGGGAAGAGCAACCCGTGGGGACTTAGGCAATAAGCAAACCCCCCTACCAGCACCGAGGGCTGGATCCTGCTGCCCATGGGGGCCCACCTGGGTGCCCTGGGAGCTTGGGGCTGGGTGACAAACCTCTGCACGAGGGTGGCCCAGGGGCTGGGCTGGGGCTGTGGAGGAGGGAGGGATGCAGGCACGGGCAATGGGGACAGCGGTCCCCAAGGTGCATCCCTCTTGTGTCCCAGGCTCCGCTTTTGCTTAGAGGATTTCTTCCCTGCTGGGTCCTGTGGTGCTCAGTTTGTCCCTCCCCATCTCCCCATCCCCTCTCTGGTCCAGGGAGCACGGGCCGGGCTTGAGGGGGTGACTGCCCGGTGGGGACGGAGTGGTGTTGGCCATGCCTGATTGCATGCCACTTGCAGCAGAGCCATGGCAGCTCCTGTGCTGTCCCACTCCCCTTCGCTGCCCCAACCCCAGCCCTGCAACTGGTTTCCAGTCCCACAGCGCTGGGCTGAGCCAGGCTGGAAGCAACTGTGGTAGTGCCAAAGTTTGCTGAGCTGGGGCTGGCTCCTGCTCCCGCACAGCCGGGGGTCCTGGGGGTCCCGGTGCCCTGTGGGGCTTGGCGGTGACACCTGCATCGTCACAGCCCCGGGATCTGACCTGGGCTGGCAGGGACCCACTGATCCCCTCACTGCCAGTGCAGCCCCTCTCTGGGCTTCGGATCGTGGGATTTGCAACCCCCTTTCCCAAGCCCCCCTGTGCCTCTGCTCCTGGCAGCGGGTACCCCCAGTCGTGCTCGTTTTTCTTGCCTCGTTAGTGCATGTGGCCAGCGCGGGCCATGCCGGAGCCGCTTGCAGCCTCCCTGCTGCTCCTGCACCACCCTGGTCCCCTCTCCTCGCCCCAGGGGTGCCTGCCCCCCCCGGCTCGGCCGTGGGGCAGCAAGGGGATGGCTGGGTGCCGTGGGTGGGCAGGTGGTGGGTTGGTGTGTGGGTGCCGTGGGTGCCCGGCTGTGGGGCGAGGGTGCATGCGACAGCTTTGCCCGCAGCCACGCACAAGAACTAACCCATAGGACCCTCCCCGGAGCTGGCTGGTCCCCGCAGACCTGCCCAGCCAGCGTTAGTTACCTCACTTGATTAAATTATTAACTTATTTGTTTCATTAAAATTTGGAGTAGAGGCTGCCTGCCTGCCTGCTGTCTCTCTCCCGGCTCTCCCGAGAGGTGGCACTCCAGCCCTGCCGCCAGCCAGGGGACATGGGCGTCCGGCCAGGGGACATGGGCGTCCGGCCACCTCCCTGTGTGTGTCCCCCTCAGGCTCCCCTTGAGCCATAGCAGCCCCCCAGAGTGTGAGCAGGACCCCAGCTCTGGCTCGATTGCCCTCCCCAGCCTGGGGGCTTCAGGCCTGATGCCACTGCGGAGGGGCCCGTGCCCTGCTTTTAGAGCCCAGGGCTGGCAGGGGGGAGGGGGGTGTCATGTCCCATCTGCTTCTTCAGAAGTGTCACGATGTGTCCCCAAACGGGGATGACACTGTGATGGTCCCAGGGCCATCCGAGGGGAGGGGAGGCTGTGAGCCCCCTTCCCCAAGAGACCACAACCCCCTCAAGGGACAGTAAAGCCTTCACCCCATCCCTGCTTGCTGGCACCCCATGGGGACACGTCCCCCAGTCTGCAAACATCAGGGGGGTGGGGGGGGGGCCCTTTCCGCGCCGCCCTGCCTGGTGCTGGCTGAGGAGGAAGCCAGGGCTCACCGCAGGTCAGTCCCTGCCTTTCCTGGCTGCATCTTGCCAGCAAACCGGCTCCTGGCTCTTCCCGGAGCTCTGGGCTCTGCCGGGCCAGCACCCCACTGCCCAGCTGCACCGGCCCCACTGCCTCCAGAATTGTCCCAGCCTGCTGGGACGGGGGTCTTGGGGTGACTCCAGTCCCTCGGCCCCACCGATTGCCTGGCATGTGATTCCTGGGGAACCTCAGCTGCCCCCAGTGCCAAGCACATCCAGCTTGGATATGGTCCCAGGGCTGCTTTGAAGGGGGAGCCAGGACACGGCAGCACCCGGAAAGCCGCGCATGGGTGAGCTGTGCCATCACAGTGCTGCCCCAGCTCTCCCAGCCGGCCGGGCAGACTTCCAGGGTGGGTTTGGAGGATGCATCTCTGCAACAGCGGTGTCTTCACCTTGCCACGGGGTTGCACATCACCGGGGGTGCTCCCTCTGCACCCCACCAGGATGGCGGCATGGTGCAATGGGTGCAGCTCAGTAGAACCCGTGCGTGGGGCATCCAGGGACAGTCCACCAGGCTCCGGGCTCTTCCCACGACTCCGTGCAGTAGGACCTGGGTGCTGGGAACTGTTCCCCCCCCAGCAGAGCAGCCGTAGGCAGCAGTGGCAAGGGCAGGGCAGGCATGCGTGCCAGCCCCTGGCGCTGCCGCCCGCAGCCACGTGGGCCCAAGGTGCCCCAGCTGGACTTTGCCCCCCTCCACCTTGACTCCCCCCCACGTATGCGAGAGCCTGGCACTTCCCGGAGCAGGGGCAGCACTAGCTGGTGAGGACATGCTGGGAGGGGGGAGATGCCAACTTCAGAGGGACGCAGTGAGCTGTGACCCCGCAGTGCTGAGAGCAACACTTGGCACGCCGAGCGGAGTTTCAGGAAGGAGGTGGGAGGGGGCTCGAAGGACTTGGGCTGTTGCCAGTCTCGCTTCCGCACACGAGCCCTTATCGGCTGCAGGGGGGGAGGCCAGAAGCTGCAACGGGAATGGGAAGGGGCCAGCTCTGCTGACAGCACCCCATAGCATCCTCAGCTGCCACCAGGGAGCTGCCTGGCAGGACACAAGGACCTGGAGATGTCCTTTTTGCCACTGGTTTTGCGTTGTCCCCTGAGGGTCTTGGGGAATTCATGACTCACTCTGGATTCCTGTCAGTCCAGTCATGGAGAAAGTACGTGTGGCCGGAGACAGTCGGACTCCGGGCTGGACTCGGTTCCTTCCTGAGGTGCTCAGCAGCACTGCGGCTCGGTGTGCTCTGCCCAAGGCCACGCTTGCAGGAAAAGGCCCTTCTGAGAGCACCAGCCGAGCAGCCAAGCGGGGGTCCCAGCAGCCAGGGCTCTTACAGGACCCTCGTTTGGGCACCCAGAGCACCCTGTGATCCCAGGGAGCAGTCAACCCTTGTGCCCAGTGGGATGTGGTGCTCCCCATGCATGGGCACCCGGGGTGCAAGCCCACCCTGACCAGCCACAGCATCCCCCCCAGGGACTGCAGCCAGGAGCCAGGAGCCCTCCAGCCCGCAGCCCCCAGCTCAGCCCCTCAGCTGGTTCCCGCGGCCACCCAGGGAACCCGGCACCCCCCCCGCACCTCCCGTCCTGGCTGCAGTGAGGCATCTTCGAGGAATCCTTTGGCATCAGCTGGGAGATGCTCCTCACCGGCCACAGGCAGGCGGGTGCCCTGGGGTGGGCAGCCGGAGCCCCACGGGGGGGGCAGAGCCTCGGGGTGGGCAGCTGGAGCCCCAGGGTGTGGGCAGAGCCTTGGGGTGGGCAGCCGGAGCTCCGGGGGGGTGGGCAGAGCCTCGGGGTGGGCAGCTGGAGCCCTGGCGTGGGCAGCTGGAGCCCCACAGCAAGTACCGGTGCTGCAGAGGGAACCGGAGCCTGTGGGGCAGCCAAGACCCCCCCTCCCCGGCCTACGAGCAGCTGGCTGGATGCTGGCAGGGGGGGCTCCAAGTGGCACCGACTCCGTGCCCTGGGCTGTGACGGGATGCCCCCGTCTCGCTGGCATCCAGCTGTCCACATGGCAGCTGGGGTGCTGGAAGGGGGTGGGCACGCAGCCCCCCTCCCCACACCCTGCCCCAGCCAGCGGAGGGAGCCCCCGGATGGAGCAGCACTGCCGGGACCCCCCAGCACGTGTAGGAGCCGGGGGGACCCCCGGCCCCACGGGGGACCAGGTGCCGCCGGGGTCCTCGGGCACGGGGCGTCCGGGCCGCGGTCTCCCAGCACAAACCCACCCCCCGCCCCGGGGCTCGACCCCCGCCCCGCTGGGCTCCGCTCCGCCCGCGGCTGCCCCCGGCACCTCCCCACGCCCCCCCGGCCGGGGCGCGGCTATAAGGAGCGGCGGGCGCGGAGGAGGCGCTCGGCGGCGGCGCGGAGCGGCGGGCGCGGCAGGTACGGGGCAGCGGGGATGGGCGAGGGTCGTGCCCCCTGGCATCCCCACCCCCCACCCCACCCCGAGCCCCCAGCACCACCATCACCCCCCGCCCCGACCCCGCGGGCTGAGACCGGGCAGCAAATCGCACCGCCTGCGCCTTGGCGGCGCCGGGGACTGAGCGGGGGTCCGGGCAGCCCCCCTCGGGTGTCATGGGGAGCCTCGGCAGGGACGGTCACCGGGGCTGGGAGAGGGGGGTCCGGGCAACCCCCCTGGGTGCCATGGGGAGCCCCGGCGGGGACCGGCACCGGGGCTGGAAGCAGGGGGTCCAGGCAGCCCCCCTGGGTGCCATGGGGAGCCCCATCCCACTGGGGTTTTCCAGTTGGAGGTGGGGGTTCAGGTGTGGGTGGGCACGGGGCCGCTCGGCCACCCGGGGAGTGGGCACCTGGGGGGAAGCCGGTGTTTTGGAGCATCGCGCTGAGGGTCCCCAGAGCCAGGGTGGTCGCAAAGGGAGTTAAAAAACGTGAAGATTTTGAGCATCCCGGCGGGAGGGCAAGGTGGGGGCTCCATGGGCCGGTCAGGGTGGGCGACCCCACGAGATGGGACTGGCGTAGGGTGCCCGCAGGACCCCCAGCTGCCCCCCCACCCGCTCACTGCCCTCCCTGCAGCGGCTGCAGGTCTGGGGACATTGGTGGCAGCATGCGCCTGCTGCGGGCCCTGCTGTGCCTCTGGCTGCTGGCCCAGGTGGCCCTGGCTTCCCGGGTACGCACCCGCCGGGAGCTGGCCCCCGGCTTGTACGAGCATGGGGTCTACGATGCCGGTGGGTCCTACTGCCAGCAAGGGGACGTCTGCTGCCACGGCCGCGACGACGGCTGCACCGTGCCCTACCACGACACCCTCTGCTACTGCGACCTTTTCTGCAACCGCACCGTCTCCGACTGCTGCCCTGACTTCTGGGAATACTGCCTGGGCATCCCAGCCCCCTTCCCTAAAGCCCCAGGTGAGGCAGCCCCCAGCCCAGCCGGGCAGGGGTCTTTGCGGTGCCAGAGGCCAGCTCTGGGGTGTCCAAGGTGCTGGGTAATGCCACTGGTGCCCCTCAGGGGGGTGAACGCAGCTGGGTGTAGCACCCCACAGCCCTGCTTTCGCTGCAGAGCTGCTTCGGAGCTGCGGAAACTCCTAGAAAGTGGCTGGGCTGCCAGGAATGGGGCTGGGAGCAGCCCGGAGCCCCACAGCCCATCCTCTGTGCCTCCCCACGGGCAGGGCTGTGTGGGGCGGAGGGGCAGCTCCAGCGGTGCATACCTGTGGGGCAGAGCAGGAGCGTGGGGGGGACTCCATCCCAGCTTCCCATGTCATGTCTGGGGCAGGCAGATGCTGGCCCTGACTCAACCCGCCTGGCAGCTGGGACAGGCAGGGCCGACGGGGGCGAGAAGGGGGCACGGGCAGCCCCCGCCGCACAGCACAAGGCTCTCTAAGAAGTCCCTGCAGAGCAGAGCCAGCTCCTGGGTACAACTGGCCCCTTTATCCCCGTCCCGCCAGGCTGGGTGTGCGAGCCTGGCTCTGCTCAGCAGCCCCACACACAACCCCATGGTTAACCCTCCCGGTGCCGAGCCAGCCCTGCTCCCACCCTGCGCTGTGGGGTGCGAGCTGGTCATGAACTTGAACATGACCAAGATGCAGCTGGGCACCTGCCTGGCTTTAAGAACCACATTTATTTTCCCCATGTTTCCCCCCCTGGAACCATGGGGATGCTGGTAAGACCCCAGGCGCTGACCAAGGCTCTCCTGTCTCCCACCCAGGCTGTGCCCGCGCCAGCCGCAGCTACCCTACTGGAGCCACCTACCAGGAGAACTGCAACCTGTGGTGAGTGCCGCCATGCTCCCCGTGCCATGCGGGCACAGCCGGGCACGCTGCTTGCCCAGCAGAAGGGTGCTGGGGGGCCACAGACACCAGGGCTACCCTCAGCCGGCACGGCGGGAGCGCAGGGCCCGAGCTGGGTGGCAAGGGCTGGTGCCAGGTGCCTTTGTTCCGGCATATTCCAAGCAAAGAGCCCGGGGCCTTGAGCCACTCCCAAATTTCAGTGCATGCCTTTGTGGGAGCCGCTGGCTCCACCAGGTTAGCGTGCGGCCAGGCTGGCTGCGGGCTGCCTCTATGACCCTGGCGCTGCCGCGGATTTTCTGGCCCCATTGGTCCGAGCCCAGCTTGCCCAAGCCTGACGGCATGTGTTTGCACCTGGCAGCCACGGTGGCTCGGTGCCAGGCAGCAAGAGTCCAGCCCTGCTGCTTGCTTGGGTGCAAGCAACCCGTCCGTCTGTGTTAGCGAGCAGTGCAGGGTTTATCCGGAACGTGGTGGTATTAATGGCATCCTGGAGGTGGGGGATCGGGGAACCTGCGGGTGCAGATCTGCCCGTAGACAAGGAGCAAACACAGCAGGGCTGGCTGCCTCGCAGCGATGCGGTAGATAAGGGAAATCAAAGGCTCCGTCTGGGGCATGTGTGAGGGCATAAGCACGTGTGTGTGCATGTGTGTGCAGGCGTGTGCGCTTGCAAAGCCAGCTCAAGCCCTCCCCGAAGCCCCAGTGCTGCCCAGCGTTTCTCTGGGACCGTGGCGCCAAGACACACTGGGCTGGCGGATGACCCCGAACCCTGAGGGGAGGTCGATGTCCCCAAGCCCTGCACTGGCATGACTGGTCCCAGCTGCTGGGAAAGCATCCCTTCCCCAGCAGTGCTGGCCCTTGGGGGCTGAGGCTCTTCTTGCCAAAACCTTCCCCCGCACTTGGCGCCTGCAAAGCAGCAATTTCTGCAGCTCTTCACCCCAGATCTTGTCCCTGCTTGGCTCCCGTGGGGTCTTGGGGGGGTTGGCAGGGGGCAAATGCATTGCCAGGGTGAAGTGGAGGGGGCTACCATGGGCACCCAGCTGGCTGCACCCCAAGGTGCTCCCGTGGGAGTCCCCAGGGTTTTAACAGCCAGGTGTGGGGTCACCAGCACAGCGCCGGCAGCGCTTGGGGATGGGGAGGGGGTGAGTGTGGGGGTGCAGGTGCCGCTGGCAGGATCGGGGCCAGGCTGGCAGGACACAGCTCCGGCCTTGCACGGCTCCTTAAAAGGGAAGAGTGTGCCGGAGCTCAGCGGGCAGGAGGGAGCGTGCCAAGCATTGCTCAGCTCCCAGAGGGGAGCACAGCCCAGGGCTTCCCAGGGGGACCCAGACCCGGCACATCCCCTCCAGCCACCCCCTGCCCCGGTTCTCCCTGTGGGTGCTGCAGGGCTCCCAGCTAACCTGGTCAGAGCAGCTCGCCCCTGGCTGGGGGACAGCCAGCCCCGAATCCCCTCCCCAGGCTGGCGTCCAAGCCCTGCTCTGCTGTCTGCAGGCCTGGCTGCTTTTCAGCTGATTTTCTGTCCCGTGCTCTATCTACCCTCTGGGCTCCTGTGGGGACCCGGGCTGGGGGGACACGACAGCCCCCAGGCCCACGCAGAGGGCTGCCCACCCGCTCCTGGCCCAGCTACACCCCATCCCGCGGTGCCAAGCCACAGTGTGACCCCCAGACCCTGGTGCAGGAGTAGCCCTGGCCCCTTGCTGGCTGGCCGCAATGGCAGCAGGACCCTGGCACCTGGGATCCCCCTGGTCACCCCAAGGGACACCGTCCCTCCGCGGCTGACGGTTCTCTTCGGTGCTGTCCCTTCTGCAGCACCTGCAGCCCCAACGGGCAGTGGCAGTGTGAAGACCATGCCTGCCTGATGGATGGGGAGCTGATCGACGCCATCAACAAGGGCAATTATGGGTAAGGACCAGGCACTGGGAGGATGGGGAAGGGACGCTTCACCCCTTGGTGCTTTCTGGGGCACCCCTGACCTGTCCCCCTCCTCCCATGCAGCTGGAGAGCCGCCAACTACAGCCAGTTTTGGGGCATGACGCTGGAGGATGGGATCCGGCACCGCCTGGGCACGTTCCGGCCCTCTCCCACCGTCATGAACATGAACGAGATGCAGGTGAGTCACCACAGATGCAAGGGGAAACTGAGGCACGCCAAGGGCTGAGCCTGCCTGTCCTATGGCTTGACCCAATGATTCACCATCGCCTTAGCTAGTGATGTCCCCGCCCTGTCCTCGTCCCTGGGAGGGGGCTCTGTACTGGGGGGGGGAGGCAGGGAAGGGGCCATGCTGGGTGGGTGTCGCGGGCAGCCCTTGTGTTTGGAGACAGCAGCTCAGCAAATTCCCCCTGACAATCCCCAGGCTGCCAGTGTTGTTTTTTCCCCCGCTCCTCCGTGCCGGTTTCCCATCGGAAAGCCAGCCCCACAGCTGCTGAGTCGGCAGAGCCGGCAGCGCCAGCGCTTTGCGAGTGGGGTGCCTCCTCCTGCCCCCGGGCTGCCCCCAAAACCAGCCCCCCTTCGGGGTGGGCAGCGGCTGGGGGTCCCATGGGTGCTGGCGGGGAGCGAGCATCGCACGCAGTGCACACCCGGTGCCGTGACCTTGACTCCCAGTGCTGTGACGTTGACTCCCAGTGAGGTTTAATTTTAGAGACGCTTCCTGCAGTAGGATAAGGCGGGTGTCATGGCCACGTCCTCGCCAGGAAGGCGTGGGGGGCACTGTCCCCCCTCGAAGGGTGGAAAGGCTGCGCATAAGCCAGTGGCTGGGCGAGAGCTGACCAGAGGCCACAATGAGGGGCTTGAGGCGCCCAGCGCCGTGCCACCTGCGGTGGGGCAGAGACAGGGCACTGGGTGCTGTTGTTGCATGAGGAGCTACTGGGGTTGAGGAGCCCAAATTTAGTGAAAGTTGAGGGATCTGGCTCCTCTGGGACAAGGGGGCAACCAAATCCTCATCGTACTTGCCGAGGACTACGGGTGTCCCTGTCCTGAAGGATCCTGCAGCGGGGCTGGGGGACGCTAAGGCCAGCTGGGACCCTGCTTGGAGGGTGGGAGGTGCTGCATATGGGTGTCCCTGTCCTGAGGGTCCTGCAGTGGGGCTGGGGGATGCTAATGCCGGCTGGGACCCTGCTCGGAGGGTGGGAAATGCTGTGGGTGGGCTGTGGTGGGCAGGGGGAAGGAGACGGGGTCCCTGTGCACTGAGCACCCCTCGGCTCTGCCTCCGCAGATGAACATGGACTCCAACGAGGTGCTGCCTCGCCACTTCGATGCAGCCGCGAAGTGGCCGGGGATGATCCACGAGCCCTTGGACCAGGGCAACTGCGCTGGTTCCTGGGCCTTTTCTACGGCAGGTGAGATGGGGTGGGGGGATGGGGTGGGATGGGATGGGGTGTGGGGGGTGTGGGTGGGGTGGGATGGCTGGTGGGGACAGAGACTAAACCTGTCGCTGTGGGGCTGGGGAGCGGGACAGGACCTGGGGGAGCAGCCGCCCCTCCCTGACACCCTGCTCGCTCCTAGCTGTCGCCTCGGACCGCATCTCTATCCACTCCATGGGACACATGACACCCGCCCTGTCACCCCAAAACCTCCTGTCCTGCGACACGCGCAACCAGCGGGGCTGCAGCGGAGGGCGGCTGGACGGCGCCTGGTGGTACCTCCGCCGGCGAGGGTGAGCGGGGATGGGGCAGGGGGGCAGAGGCGGGATGGGGTGGGATAAGGGGGTTCAAAGTCCTTCTTCCCTGGGGGGCAAGAGCCTGGGGTGCCCCGTGCACATGCTGCCCCCAGGGCTGTCCCTTGGGCAGGTGGGCACTGAGGGGGGCCAGCCCAGGCAGGATGGAGAGTGGGGTTCAGGGATGGGAGTGGGGGTCAGGGTAGGGATGGGGATGGTCCTTCCTCATGTCCTTGTCCCTCTGCCCAGGGTGGTGACGGATGAGTGCTACCCCTTCACCAGCCAGGAGAGCCAGCCGGCGGCACAGCCCTGCATGATGCACAGCCGCTCCACGGGCAGGGGCAAGCGGCAGGCGACCGCGCGCTGCCCCAACCCCCAGACCCACGCCAACGAGATTTACCAGTCCACCCCTGCCTACCGCCTCTCCTCCAGCGTGAGTGCCCGTGGGATGGGGCCGGGATGGGCCGAGCCGCCGGCGTGGGCGAAGCGGGAGCCGTTTGGTGTGGGGAGCGGGAAGGGGCTTGGCTCGGCGTGGGTTTGCCTGGAAAAGCCAAGTTTGGAAACGAAGCTGGGAAAAACCTGCTGTGGAGCTCGCAGGGGAGCTGCACTCCACCCAGCATCTCCACAACACCCACCCGTGGGTGCCAAAGCGGCCTCTGCCTGCATCCCCGGGCGTGGGGGGGGGGGGGGCACAGTGCCGGGGGTCCCAGCCCTGGTACCACCCAGCTCTGTGCTTGCAGGAGAAGGAGATCATGAAGGAGCTGCTGGAGAATGGCCCCGTGCAAGGTAGGGAGCCGGCGTGGGCACCCACCCGCAGACCCCAAAGCTGAGTGCTGCAATGGCTGGAGGGGGACAAGGTGGGGGGGGTGAAGCCACCCTGCCTGGGGCTGGGGGACAGCGTGGGGGACAGGACCCCCCACCTCAGCTGCTCTCCCTGCTTAATGTTTAGCTGCGTGCCCGGGCAGCGCCGTGCTCTCGCCGGCCCCGGGGTGCCCGTCAGCTGCCCACACCAGTGGGCACTTGTTGCTCATTAACTCCTGAGATTTAATCTCCGTCTCGGCAGTTGGTTTTATTTTACTTTATGATTATTTTTTTAATCCTCTGCTGAGTCTTGTCACATTGCCTGTGGGAGGATCCGGCCGCTGCCTTCCCTCCTCCCAGGCGATGCCCTGTGTCCCTGGTGCCTGTATCCTCCACCCTGGGGGACGTGGGGCCCCGGGGGCTCAGCACCCCATCCCTGGGGACACAGGCAGCATCCCCAGACCCTCTCCCCTCTTCCTGCAGCCATCCTGGAGGTGCACGAGGATTTCTTCATGTACAAAAGCGGGATCTATCGGCACACACCAGTGGCTGAGGGGAAGGGGCCGAAGCACCAGAGACATGGGACCCATTCGGTCAAAATCACCGGGTAGGTGGGGGGTGGGGGGCTGTGGGGGGTCCCGCTCTGGGTGGGAGAAGTGGGGAAGGAAAGGCGTCCCTTTCCTCTAGGCAGAGAGAGGAAGCAGGGAGGGAAGGAGGGGGCTGATGCTCGTGCCAGGGCTGTGGCCACAAGTGACATGAGTGTGTGGTGCTCAGCCCCATCAGGGGAGGGAGGGGGGCTGGAGGGGCAGAGCCCGAGGAGGGGAGCAGGGCCAGCTGCCCTGTGCTCCTTCCTCTGCCCCACGGCTGGACGTACCTGCCTGTGTTTTGGGAGTGGGTGTAAATCTCTCAGCCTGGCCCTCGGGGAGGTGCCGGGGCTGGGAAGTGAGTGGGGTCCACACAGCACCTGGTGCTGGGCAGGATGGGGGTGCAGCCCGAGGGGTGCCTGGGGACCCCCCCCTCACTAGCCTTCTCTCCTGCTGCAGGTGGGGAGAAGAGCAGTTGCCTGATGGCCAGATCCAAAAATACTGGGTGAGTATTGGTGGGTGTCACGAGTTCGTCGGGACTCGTTTATGGAGGTGGGTGGGTGCCAGGGCTGCTTTCCCGTGCCCGGGTGGGATCCAGCTCGGGGTTGGAGGGGAGGTCCAGCCGGGCACCCCAACACTGAGCTGTGTCCCCTGTCCCTTCCACAGACCGCAGCCAACTCCTGGGGCACAGCGTGGGGCGAGGGCGGCCACTTTCGCATCGCCCGCGGCGTCAACGAGTGCGAGGTGGAGACCTTTGTGGTGGGCGTCTGGGGCCGCGTCAGCATGGAGGACATGCCCCACAAGTGACCCCCCCACAGCCCTCCCACCCCGGGGCCCCCCAGCCCTGCAGATGTCCTTGTCCCCACGATGGCCCTGCCCAGCACCGCAGCCCCTCCGTCCCCTCCTGGGGGTACCCGTGGGGTGGGACACCCCCTCCCCTGCCACGCAGCCCTGTGCCGCCAGCCAAGGGCATGGGACTGTCCCCTGGGTCCCCATCCCTGGGGGCTGCGTGCCCCCCCTGTGCTGACGTGGCGGCTGGGTGCAGCGGTGCGTGCATGGGGCATGTGGCCGGGGGTGCCCGTGGGATTTACCCGCTAATCCCCCTGCCCCGGGCTCGGCTCGGCTTCGGTGGCTGCCGGGGGCTCTTCAAAGCTGGCTGCTCCCCCCCGGCCCCAGCCAGCACTGGGGGCTTCACCCCCCCTCCCCCCCCTGCTGCTGGCACGTGTGTGGGGCTGGGGGCACACTGCTGGGACCCCCAGGGATCCTCCCCCCCCTGAGCTGCTGCCCCCCCCCCCCCCGGCCGCCCTGGAGCCAGAGGAGTGAAATAACCCAGCGGTGCCGGGGGGGTTCACCGGTGCCCTCCAGGGCTGGGTGTTGGCGCTGGGGGTCAGGAGGGTGCCCCCACTGTCCCCCCTGCCCCTTCCTATGGTGCTATGGCCCCTACCACCCCCTCTGGGGACTGTGGGGATGGGGGGGGGGGCGCGGGGCTCAGCCCTGCAGTGTCCCCATCCTGGTGGGGCCACAACTTGGGACCACACATCAGCAGAGTCTGACCCCCCCCCCGCCCCCGACCTCCCCCAGGGCTGTACTTTTAAGACTTCGTATTTATTTTGCTTTTTATTATTTGTAAATAAACTTATTGAAGCCTGACTGCCAGGAGGGTGTGCTCCTTGGGGGTGGGGGCACGTGGCCCCGCTGCCCCCTGCCTGCCCTGGCCCGGGGGGGCCCAGCCGTGGCCCCGGGAAGGGCTGTGGGGTGAGATAAGGCCCCGCTCATTGTGCACCTTCCGGCATCGCCGTGACCGCGGCCAGCGCTGGACGCGCCGTGGACACGTGCAGCCACACAGGCCACCGGGGCCAGCAGTGCCACCACGCAGCCATCCCATAGTCAGCAGTGCCACCACAGCCACCTGGCAGCCAGGAGTGCCACCACAGCCTGTGTGCCACCACAGACACCCACGGCCAGGCGTGCCAGGAGTGCCACCACACAGCCAAGGATGCCACCACTGCCAGGTGTGCCACCGCGGCTGCTTCTCTCGGAGGTATGTGCTGCGCGGGCTCGCGCTCCCTGCGCCCCCCGCCCCGGGGCACCCACACTGCGGAGTGGGGCGCCACCTGGTGGTGGCGGCCTGCACCTGCACCACACACGGTGTGTACAAGCACGGACAGCGTGCAGAGGCACGCACACACGGAGTGTGCACAGGTGTACACACACACACACACACACACACGCACACACGCACACACACACAGAGTATTTACAGGCACGCACAGTGTGCACAGATGCACATACACACACACACAGAGGGTATGTGCAGACACAGACATGCACAGGTACACACACACAGTATGTACAGACACGCACAGTGTGCACAGGCACACACACACAGGTGTGCACTCACACACAGAGTGTGCACAGGTACACACACACCCCCGTATGTACAGGCACGCACAGTGTGCACAGATGCACACACACACACACACAGGGTATGTGCAGACACAGACATGCACAGGTACACACACACACAGTATGTACAGGCACGCACAGTGTGCACAGGCACACACACAGGTGTGCACTCACACACAGAGTGTGCACAGGTACACAGGTACACACACACACAGTATGTACAGGCACGCACAGTGTGCACAGGCACACACACACAGGTGTGCACTCACACACAGAGTGTGCACAGGTACACACACACACCCCGTATGTACAGGCACGCACAGTGTGCACAGACACACACACACAGAGGGTATGTGCAGACACAGACATGCAGAGGTACACACACACACACAGTATGTACAGGCACGCACAGTGTGCACAGGCACACACACACACACACAGAGGTGTGCACTCACACAGAGTGTGCACAGGTACACACACACACACACACACACAGAGCCTGTATGTACAGGCACGCACAGTGTGCACAGCTGCACACACACACACACACACAGGGTATGTGCAGACACAGACATGCACAGGTATACACACACACACACGGTATGTACAGGCATGCACAGTGTGCATGGGCACGCACACACAGGTGTGCACTCACACACAGAGTGTGCACAGGTACACAGGTACACACACAGAGAGTATGTACAGGCACGCACAGTGTGCACAGGTACACACACAGAGAGTATGTACAGGCACGCACAGTGTGCACAGGCACACACACACAGGTGTGCACAGGTACACACACACACCCCGTATGTACAGGCACGCACAGTGTGCACAGATACACACACACAGAGGGTATGTGCAGACACAGACATGCACAGGTATACACACACACACAGTATGTACAGGCACGCACATTGTGCACAGGCACCCACACACAGGTGTGCACTCACACACAGAGTGTGCACAGGTACACAGGTACACACACAGAGAGTATGTACAGGCATGCACAGTGTGCACAGGCACACACACACAGGTGTGCACAGGTACACACACACACACCCCGTATGTACAGGCACGGACAGTGTGCACAGATACACACACACAGAGGGTATGTGCAGACACAGACATGCACAGGTACACACACACACACAGTATGTACAGGCACGCACAGTGTGCACAGGTACACACACACACACACAGGTGTGCACTCACACAGAGTGTGCACAGGTACACACACACACACACACACACAGAGCCCGTATGTACAGGCACGCACAGTGTGCACAGGTACACACACACACACACACACAGGGTATGTGCAGACACAGACATGCACAGGTATACACACACACACACGGTATGTACAGGCACGCACAGTGTGCATGGGCACGCACACACAGGTGTGCACTCACACAGAGTGTGCACAGGTACACACACACACACACACACAGAGCCCGTATGTACAGGCACGCACAGTGTGCACAGGTGCACACACACACACACACACAGGGTATGTGCAGACACAGACATGTACAGGTACACACACACACACACGGTATGTACAGGCATGCACAGTGTGCATGGGCACGCACACACAGGTGTGCACTCACACACAGAGTGTGCACAGGTACACACACACCCACCCCCGTATGTACAGGCACGCACAGTTTGCACAGATGCACACACACACACACAGAGGGTATGTGCAGGCACAGACATGCACAGGTACACACACACACACACACAGAGTATGTACAGGCATGCACAGTGTGCACAGGTGCACACACACACACACACACACACACAGGGTATGTGCAGACACAGACATGCACAGGTACACACACACACACACACGGTATGTACAGGCATGCACAGTGTGCATGGGCGCGCACACACAGGTGTGCACTCACACACAGAGTGTGCACAGGTACACACACACCCACCCCCGTATGTACAGGCACGCACAGTTTGCACAGATGCACACACACAGAGGGTATGTGCAGACACAGACATGCACAGGTACACACACACACAGACACACACGGTGTGTACAGACATGCACAGTGTGCACAGGCACCCACACACAGGTGTGCGCGCACACACACAGAGTGTGCACAGGTACACACGCACATACACACAGAGGGTATGTACAGGCACACATGCACACACAGTGCACAGCCACACACACAGAGTGTGCAAAGGTACACAGACACACACAATGGCTGTTTGTGTGTGTGTGTGCACTATATCCATAATTTTGTAAAAAGTGTCTTTGTGTGTGTGTGTGTATATATATATATATGCATAAAAAACCCACAACTAGCAGTGTCTGTTAGAGAGTGTGTGTGTGTATATATAGCTCTAAAAAAATACAACCAGCAGTGTCTATTACTGTATGTGTGTGCATATATACCTAAAAGACACAACCAGCAGTTCCTGTTGGTGTGTGTATATATCTAAAAACCACAGCCAGCAGTGCCTGTTACTATATGTGCATGTATATATATCTAAAAAACACAACCAGCAGTGCCTGTTGGGGTGTGTATGTATATATATCACCCTCAAAAATTCACAACCAGCAGTGTCTGCTAGTGTGTGTGTACAAAAGCATTGCCTGTGTGCACATACACCCCGTATGTACAGGCACGCACAGTGTGCACAGATACACACACACAGAGGGTATGTGCAGACACAGACATGCACAGGTACACACACACACACAGTATGTACAGGCACGCACAGTGTGCACAGGTGCACACACACACACACACACACAGAGGTGTGCACTCACACAGAGTGTGCACAGGTACACACACACACACACACAGAGCCCGTATGTACAGGCACGCACAGTGTGCACAGGTGCACACACACACACACACACACACACACACACAGGGTATGTGCAGACACAGACATGCACAGGTATACACACACACACATGGTATGTACAGGCATGCACAGTGTGCATGGGCACGCACACACAGGTGTGCACTCACACACAGAGTGTGCACAGGTACACACACACCCACCCCCGTCTCTCTAGGTACAGGCACAGGGTGGCCACACGTGTGTACCCAAGGGCTGTGTGTATCTGTGTACGCACGGGGTGGCTGTTAGTGCCGGGGTGTGAATACATGTGTGTGTGCAAAGTTGTTGGAGGTGTATATATGTATGTATATGAAGTGTTACTGTGTGTACAGGCACGCACAAGGGTATCTTAGAGTCTGTGTCCAAACACACACACATGGTAGCTGTTACTATGTATTTGGGGTGTCTGTTAGTGTGTGCACGTGTCTACATGGGGGTGTCTATTAGTGAGTATATCTATAGGCACACAGGGGTGTCTTACCCTGGATATATACATACACACCTAGGGGTGTCTAATGCAGGCACTGTGGGGTGTGTTTATATAAGCATCAGTGTCAGTGTGTGTATATGTGTACGTGGGTGTCAGTAAACATGTATATATACAGGAGTGCCTGTTAGCGTGTGTGTGTGCATGCTGCGTGTGTATCTATACATATATATATACAATCAGGGGTATCTGTTACTGTGTGTGTGTATATACACACAGAGTATATAGATACACAGAGTGTATGTATACACACACCCCGTGTATATATATATACACACACACACAGAGTGCATATATACACACTGTGTGTATACACACACCCCGTATATATATATATACACACACACAGAGTGTATATATACACAGTGTGTATATATACACACACCTTTCTCTATACGTGTGTATATACATGTTCACACACCATATACACACAGTGTCAGTAAGCGCGTGTGTGCGTGTGGTGTTTGTGTACAGATGCATACACACAGGGTGTGGATTATTATATTTATATATGCACAAGGGTGGGTGGGTGTATACAGGGGTGTCTGTCCCTACAGAGACACTTCTCTGGGTATTTATATATATATATCTACACACATATACGCCTATACACAGACTCACTGGCGGGGGTCACAACCCCACCGTCATCCCTGCAGCTGCACAACAGCCCTGCCCAGGAGGGGTGACAGCCTGCACGGGTGCTGACAGCCACAGCATGGGTGACAGTACGGGAGAGGGGGGGCCAGCCCCCACCGCCTCCGCTTTAAACCTCTCCTCTCGAGAGGCTGGGCAGCTCTGACTCAACAGAAGACG
Organism: Falco cherrug; assembly: GCF_023634085.1. Lineage (NCBI taxonomy): Eukaryota > Metazoa > Chordata > Aves > Falconiformes > Falconidae > Falco > Falco cherrug. The sequence goes on along the minus strand of NC_073699.1, from coordinate 117,995,174 downwards.
ATGAGAAGTATTGCTGGAACGACGAGTGATGCTCCAGAACAAAAAGTCCTGCCTTTGGCTGAAGTGGAGGAAAACACATCTGGTTGTTGCTTCTAAAAGCAGCCGGTAAGTTACTGGGTCTTTTAACTACTTTCCTACCTAAAAATTCCTTCAAATATAGCAACGTGTCTCTCAAAAAGCATCTCAGAGATTTCTCAGTGAGGCCAATTAAAGGATAATCACCTGGACTTCATTCTAAAACCAAAGGAAAAAAAAACTTTTGCATTGGTCAAATCTTTACATTCCTGGTCGTAGCTCAGCAAGAGACGCCAGCACCTTATTTTCTGTAAGCTGACACAAAATGTGTAAGAATTAACTCCAGGAAAGTGTATCGAGCCCTGAGAGCAGCACCCAGAGCAGGGGTACAGGCACAGGACATGTCCCCACCCCGCACCCAGCGCGGCTGCTGGCCCCGGGGGGTGACGGGAGGCAGGGCAGTGTCCCCACCAGCCGCTCTGTGAACACAAACCACTCCACAGCCAGTGCACATTGCCTTTAATTCAAACGCTGTAAAAATAAGCTCTAAACTGTTTCTGAGTTTGGCTCCAGCAGGCAAGATGTGAATCAAAACAGAGATTGGCAACAAGAGGGAGGTTGACGATCTGTGTGGGACTGCAGCAGCAATGTGGCCCATTCCAGCAGCCCGGAGAGAAACAGGGCTCAGACCCCGGGAAAGCCGGAGCATTTCCAGCACGGCCGAGGGACTGGACGTGCTCCCAGCGAGGAGGGGCAGTCTGCGAGGCAAGGAAGGATGAGCTCTGCCATCACTTGTGCCCTTCCTTCTGCTTTCCTAATGAAGGCTCAGCTCTTGGTCACCAGAGAACCTCCAGAAGTGTGCTGAGACAGGGCTGTTCCACTGCAGACATCCCGCCAAGCAGAGGGACAGGCCAGGTGGGATTGAAATATCATTTTGTGTCTGGCAAGGGATCGAAGCACTCCCTGGGAGGCATGGCACAGGCAACTGGTTTGGCTGTCCCACCCTGTGGCATGGCCCCAGAACCGGGTTCCAGTTTGGCGTGGAGACACCCACTGCCGTTGAGTGGGGACAGGGAACTGAAGCTGGGAGGGCCCCAGCAGCACTGTGGGCTACTCAGGAGCAGGCTGGAAAGCTGGCCGGGCAAACAGCTCACTCTTTGGGAGGCTCAGCCACATCCCAGCATGAGGCTGAGGACGGCTGCTGCTTCCAGAGAGCCCCGCAGAGCTCCCAGCCAGCTCCCAGCCCTCCGCCGAGAGCATCACATCATGCGAGTCACAACCATTGTGAGGAAGTCCTCATAGCTCAGCCGCACGTTGCCCACCAGCCCCGTGTCCTTCTCGCGGAAAGCATCGGTCATGCTCTGGAGCTGCATGCAGACCTGAATGAAGCGGTCGAGCTGGATGCTGGGGTTGGAGGATCGCTGGGCGTAGCGGGCCATCAGCAGCTGGCTAAACTGGGGGCTCAGGTTATAGCCCATCTGGGAGAAAGCTGGGAGCAAGAAACACTCAAGATTAAACTCTCCTGACAGGAGGGAGAGAGGCTGTGCCCTCTCTCCCCTGCGCTGGCACACCCCCCATCTCCCACCGCCTCACGGTGTTCACTTCAGCTGTGGGTGTGCACGGGCAGGGCTCTCCAGAGGGAGGAACCAAACCAAGGCACGAATTCCAGACATTTCTCCCCTTCATCAGACACACACACCCAAGAGCTCCTCCCGAAAAACAGGCTCTACCCACACGCCATTTGAGGGGGCATCTTAGGTTTCCTTAAGGAAGGAACTGTCCCATGGGAAGACTCAGCACCAGCTCTGCCACAGCCGGTTTAGCCAGCACAGCAGGTACCAGCACAGCAACAGGCATGGACCGCAGCCCAGGCTGCAAGGGAGGAGCTCAGACACCCCCAACCCTGCTGCAGGGACGGTGCCAGGAGTCACCAGACCAGGCTGGAAATAAACACCAAGCAGAGCCAGACAGCAATCCCCGGGGAGCTCGGTAAGGGCCAGGTTGGTGTCTCTGCCCCTTGCCCACCTTGCTGGAGCTCGTTGAAGCTGATGGAGCCTGACTGGTCCCTGTCGTACTGCTGGAAGAGGTTCTTCCACTGCTGGATGAAGCGCAGCAAAGCTGAGAAGCCATACACATCTATGCGTCCCGACCTGGTCTTATCGAACATGTCTGGGGAGGAAGGAGCGAAGAGCAGCAGCAGGGCAGTAAGGAGTAGAGCAAGGACATGCTGTAGAAACTCTGAGAGAGCCCATGATCTGTGCCATGGCTCCCTGGCACCCTGCTCTGGCCCCAAAAGCCCTCCCTCACCAGGACTGCGATCAACAAGGACCACACCATCCCCAGCAGGCTGGTAGGAAATGGCACCAAACCCCAATGCTGGGGCCAGCAGGCGAACGGGGTGACTCTGGCTCTCTACCGAAGCTCTCCCTCCCTTTCCTCCCTACCTCTCCGGGAGCAGGGGCTCACTCGGCCTCATGCAGAGCTGGATTCCCTTTCCCAAGCAGCATTTTACCCCCCTGCCTCATCTTCTCCACCAAAAGGGTGCTCGGAGCTGCTCTGTTGCTCAGCTCTCGCTCCAGAGAGCTGCTCAGGCAAGGGATGCCCAGGTAACAGGGGAACGCAGCCCGGGCTTCACCCCGACAGAGGCACGTCTCAAACAGATCAGCTTAAAGAGCAGGAGGGCAAGGAGCGCCCAGACTCACTTATCATCAGCAGGCAGGTCTCATCGTTGAATGTCGACCAGTTGGAGTTGAGCAGTGCCTGCTTCAGCTCCTTCACGGAGATGTACCCGCTGTGATCGGCATCGACCGCCTGGAACCAGGTGAAGGCCTCCGGGTCCACACCCGGGGGGGCATTACCTGTGCGGGGGGAGGCCATCAGCAGCTGCCACCTCCCTCAGAGAGGCTGCTGGCTGCTCCGGCCCTGGGGACGGCTCACAGGGACGCAGCCAACACCCAGGAGCCTGTCAGCACCTCTGTGCTAAGGAGCTTTTCCAGCCGGGTGATGCCGGGAGAACGGGTTACAGGGCCCGGGGAAGGGGGAGGCGTGAGTCAGGCTGCGGGTGCAGCGTGGGACCGGGGAGCGCCCCACCAGCCCCGGCCCGGGCCTGGAGGCAGGTGCGTGGCTGAGAAGTTTCTTTGCTGGCGCGCCGGGGTGCGGTCTCTTCCGCACCTTCCTCCTGCTCCTCCTCCTCCTCCTGCTCCTCCTCGGGATTTCCAAATAATAAACCGGGACTTTTCGGTTTCACTTACACGCTGAATTCAGCCGAGCGAGGGGTGCCAGGCCAAGCCCTCCTGGCACGGACCGGGGCCGGCACACCGGTGGGGCCGGGCCGGGGGACCCTTCCGCACCCCCGACCCCGCACCCCCGTCCCGGGGTCACCCAGGGGGGCGGGTACACCCCACAAGGACCCCCCCACTCACCTGCGGGAGCCGCCCCTCCGTAGGGCCCGGGTTGGGGGCCGCCGTAGGGCTGTCCGTAGGGACCCCCGGGGGGGGGCTGTCCGTAGGGACCCCCGGGGGGGGGCTGTCCGTAGGGACCCCCGGGGTAGGGGCCGGCCGGGGGCGCGCCGGGGGCCTGTCCTGCGCCGGGGAAGCCCTGGGGACGGGACAGAGCCCGGTGTGCCACCGGTACCGGCCCGTGCGCCGCCCCTCACCCCGGCCCCCGCTCCGCAATCCGCGCCCCCCGGCCCGCCCCCCGGCCCCGCCGCCCCGGCCCCACCGCGGCCCCACCTGCCCCGGGTACGCCGCCATCGCACAGCTACCGCCCGCCGGCCCCGCCCCCGTCACTGTCGCCTCGCGCGCTCATTGGCTGCGGAGCGCGGGTGGGCGGGGCGGCAGGAAGGGCGCAGTGTCGCGCCGGAAGGGCGTGTCCGGAAGCGCTGAGGGAGCACCGAGCTCGGAGCGTGGTCGGGCGCCGTGTGTCACGCAGCGGCCGCTCGGGAGGGGCCGGGATCCCCCCGGGAGCGGGGCCGGGAACCCCCCAAGATCAGGACCGGCATCCCGCTAGGAGTGGGACTGGGATCTCCCCGGGAGCTGGTCCGGGATCTCCCCAGAGGCAGGGCTGGGATCAGCCCAAGAGCAGGGCTGCGATCCTCCCAGCATCAGAGCTGGGGTCTTCCCAGGAGCTGCTCTGGGATCCCCTGGGATCAGGGCCGGGATCTTCCCAGCGACTGGTCTAGGATCCCCCCAAATCATGGCTGGGATCTCCCCAGGATCAGGGCTGAGATCCCCCAGGAACACCCCCCCCCATCAGGCCCAAGGCCGCAGGGGGCTCGAGGGCACCATCCCCCCGGTCAAGGTGGCCTCGGCCCTGTGTGCTGGGTGGGGGCTGCAGGGCTGGGCAGAGCAGTGTCCCTCGGGGACAGGGCTGGGGACAGGAGTGGGGACATGGGACTAGGGCTGGGGACATGGACAGGGCTGGAGACAGGAGTGGGGACATGGGACTAGGGCTGGGGACAGGAGTGGGGACATGGGACTAGGGCTGGGGACATGGGACTAGGGCTGGGGACATGGACAGGGCTGGGGAGATGGCTGGGGTCAGGGCTAGGGAGATGGGGTCAGGGCTGGGAACATGGCTGGCTACATGGACAGGGCTGGGGACAGGAGTGGGGACATGGGATCAGGGCTGGGGACAGGGCTGGGCAGATGGGGTCAGGGCTGGGAGCATGGCTGGCTGCATGGACAGGGCTGGGGACAGGAATGGGGACAGGAGTGGGGACATGGGATCAGGGCTGGGGATATGGCTGGGGTCAGGGCTAGGGACATGGGGACAGAGCTGGGGACGAGGCGGGGATCTGGCCCGTGGCCGATGGAGGAGGCGGAGGCGCGGGGGCACCAGCACGGGTGTATTTGACCAGGCAGGATCCACCTGCCCTCACGATCCCGACGGAGCTGTACAACACCCACCGGCCCCCGCCGCGGGACAGGCACAGCCCCCGGCACAGCGGGGAAACAATATTAACAGCAAAGGCGGGGGGCACGGGGGTCCCCTCAGCCGAAGGGGCCCTTGACGTTTTTGGGCTGGAAGAGGGGCTGCTCCAGGGGCATGGCGCCCAGGCACTCCGCCGGGCTGCAGTGCCCCGTCTTGCCCGGCTGCCCCGTGGCACCGGGGGGGCCGGGGATGCCAGGGATGCCCTGCTGTCCCACTGGGCCTGGGGGACCCATCTTCCCGTAGCCTGGTGGCCCCTGGGGACCTGGAAGAGACAAAGAGGGAGGGGACAGGGTGCGGGGCTGGCAGCAAGCCCCATGGTGGGGCTGGTGGCCACACGGAGGGAGGGGGCTCACCTGGGGGTCCCGGGGGGCCGCTGTCCCCCATCAGCCCCACGCCTTTCTCGCCTTTCTCTCCTTTGGCGCCCGGCTCACCTGGAGGAGAGGTGGGTGGAGAGAGGTGAGACCCCCAGCACAACCGCCATGCCCCGGCACTCGGGGACCCCGTGGAGCAGCACCTACCCCGCATGCCCGGCACGCCCTGCCGCCCCTCTCTGCCGATCTGCCCCGGCAACCCTGGGGAGCCGGGGGGTCCCGGCCGGCCGGGCAGCCCGTCCTTCCCTGGGGGACCGGGTCTCCCCGGGGCTGCCACCATCTCCACCGGGAAGTGCAGCCGGGAGGTGTAGTATGCCATCCGCTCTGCGGGAAGAGGCAGCCGCACTCAGCGCTGGTGGGGACGAGGCGATGCCGGGGTGTCACCAGCCTTTATCCCCACCACCCCGTTACCGTCAAACATCTTGCTCAGCTCCTGCTGGATGAACCTCTTGATCTCATCGTAATTCACTACATCTCCCTGAGGGGACACACACAAAGGGTATTCGCCACCGGGCCCTGCGGGGGGGGGGATGGGGTCCTGCACCCCGGCCAGCATGGCCTTACCATCATTCCTGGGGGTCCTGGCAGCCCGGGGCTGCCCGCAGGTCCTGGTGAGCCAGGGGGACCCCTCTCTCCCGCTGGCCCCCGTGGCCCCACGAGGCCCATGGAGCCGCTCTTCCCTGGCCCCCCAGGCATGCCGGCTCTGCCCTTCTCCCCGGGGTAGCCTCTCTCGCCGGGGGATCCAGCTTCACCCTGCCGAGATGCGGAGACGAAGGGCTCAGCCCCGGCACCCCCAGCACCGAGGTGGGCTGCGGGGTGCCGGGATGGCCGAAGCGGCACAGCTGAGCTCTCCCCTCACCTTCTGGCCAGCCGGTCCCATGATGCCAGGTTTTCCTGGGGGGCCCTGGGGAGATATAGAGGAGCACAGGGTGGCAGGGGTGTCCTCCACACCAGCACCCTTGGAGACACCGTAGCCAGGCCGGAGGATGCCACGGTCCAGCCCCGGGTCCCGCTGGGCAGGACAGCGCAGAGCCTGCGCTCGTACCTCTTTCCCAACGGGTCCGTCTGGTCCCTGCTCCCCCTGGAAATTAAAGCAGGGCAGAGTGAGATGGCAACCAGCATGGTGGTGTCCTCAAGGTCCCCACTGCACTGGGGTGCAGGGGTCTGCGCCACACCTCATGCCCCGCTGCACTCACCGGTGGTCCTGGGTGGCCCGGGGGTCCCGGCTGTCCTGGCATCCCTGGCAGCCCTCGCTCCCCCGCGGAGCCGCGCTCGCCCTTCAGCCCCTGCAGGGAGGCAGGAGGAGGGGGCCGGGGGCGTGGGAGTCAGCGCAGGGTGGGGATGGTGATCCCCCAGCCCGCTCTCTGTGGCACCCACCGGTCCCAGGCCGGCCCCCGCACCCACAGCTGGGGCTGTGGTGGGGCAGGATCCGGCCCCAGGCACTACTCACCACTCCAGCGAGGCCAGCAGGACCCGGCTGCCCCGGGCTGCCGGGGGGGCCCTGGGGGCAGAGAGAGGGGCGTCAGCTCGGGGGGCCGTGGGCAATGCCCCCGCTCCCTGCACCAGAGGGAGACCCCACCATGCTCCCCGCCACAGGCACCATCCCGGTGTGCCGTGGGGAGCAGGGTCAACTTACAATAAGCCCTGGGGGTCCCTGCCGGCCTTGGGGTCCCATGGGTCCGGGGTCACCCTAAGGAAGGCAGCATGATGACGGGTGGCACGGAGCCCACCCAGCTCAGGGCTCCTGCGCCCACCCACCCCATCACTCACCTCCGCTCCCGGCCGGCCCGTGCTCCCCGGGGGGCCGGGTTTGCCGCAGTCACCCTAAAAGGAGGAAGGGACATCATGGGCGGCATGACATGTGGGGACTGAGGTCCCTGGGGCTGTCACCGCTGAGCGTCCCCCAGTGCCACCATCCCTCACCTTCGGTCCCGGCAGACCCGGGTGCCCCGTCTTCCCCTTGAAACCCTGGGGAGAGAAAAGAGCTGGGTGGGGGTCCTGGCTCCTGCGAGCAGATGGAAGCAGGTGACCCCAACCCCAGTCCATGCTGGGGACCTCGTCCTGCAGTGCTGGGCCAGGGGGGGTGGCTGCCCACCCCCTTGGGCTCAGCATCCACAGGAGCACGATGGACAGTCCCAGCTCAGGGGACACCCAGCCCAGGCTGCCGGGACTTGCCAGGCACTGAGCACCGGGGAGGGGTGACAAGGAAGGCTGTCACTCACCGGAGGACCCATCATCCCTGGTGGCCCGGGGGGACCAGGGTCACCCTGGAGAGAGAGAGAGAGAGAGACATGGTTTGGAGGTGTCCTGGGGGGGCTGGGGGGGGGCTGCCCGCTGCCAGCACCCCGGAGCCTCACCCGCAGCCCTGGCTTGCCGTCCTTGCCGTCCAGTCCTTCCAAGCCAGCAGGGCCCTGCAGGGACAAGGTGAGGGTGTCAGAGGGTGGTCTGCACCAAGGGGCTCTGGAGGTCCCCCAGGAACCTGCTCCAGGCACCCCAGGCCATGGGAACAGATCCCTAGGGAATGGCTCCCCAGGAGCACCGTGATACTGGTGGTCCTGCCCGCTCTGCCCCCAAGGGTGGCATAGGAGGGGGGGGTCTTACCTGGATGCCTGGGGGTCCAGGGGGTCCGGGGGGCCCTGGCATCCCCGTGGGGCCACGCATGCCCTCGCTGCCCTGCGAGAGCCACAGGAGGTCACAAGAGGGGCTGGGGCTGGGTTCCGCTCAGCACCCCACAGAGCAGGGCCAAACCCAGCCACCAGCCCCAGGCAGGAGTGGTGCCACCACGAAGCCACGTCCCGGTGGCACTCACCCGTGGCACTCACCTTCTCAGCTGCAGGCCCCGGTGGCCCAGCCGGACCGACCTTCCCTGGGAAGCCGGGGGGCCCCTAAAGAGAAGGGGGGTGTTGAGTGCGGGGGGGGCATCGTGGTGGGAGAGCCCAGCCAGGCACAGCCACCATCTCCAAACTCATTTATTGGATACGCTCTGGGGCTGCTCTCTGCACCTTGTCCTGTGGGATCTGCCTGCATCCCCCTGGTAGAAACCCCCATCCTCGTCCCTGGCTGGCCACCTGGCCCCATGGGGACATGGGGACACACAGCCGGGGCCAGCCATATCTCTCAGGGACACTGTGCTGTACCGGAGCATTGCTCCCAGTGGGATGTACTCACCGGTGGTCCCGGGAAGCCAGGCTGGCCCTGGAAACCCTGTGGAGAGACAAGAGCTGAGGTGCACCCCCCCAACAGCCGCATCCTACTCAATGGGGGGGTCCCATGGCCCCCCATCCCTGCTGGTTCCTCGGGGATGCTCACCTGGTCCCCCTTCTCACCAGCACTGCCCGGGAGCCCGCGCTCGCCCCTCGGTCCCTGCGAAGAGAGGGGGTGAGGTGGGTGGGGAGCACCTCACTGTACCTGGAGTCACTGCAGCCCCCCCCCTCCCCACAGCCCCCCAGGAGCCGATCAGAGCAGGCACCTACCGCTGGCCCCGTGGGACCGGGGAGGCCGTCCAAGCCAGGGGGTCCCTGGGAAGGGGAGGAACCGGGTCAGATGGATGTGGCTGGAAGGACCTCAGCCCCAGTGCCCACAGCGAGGGGGGCACCTGGGAGAGCCCCCCACCCCTCTGCCCCTGGAGCATGGCCCCATGGGACTCACCAGTTCCCCCTTCTCCCCAGGGGGGCCCACATAGCCTCTCTCGCCTTTGATGCCCTGGGGAAGGAAGGAGATGAAAGCACAGGACAGGACAGGGGACAAGCTGGGACATGGGGCATGGACGGGAGGTGTGGGACAGATGGGGCATGGATGTGGTACAGGGACGGATGGGGAAGGATGGGACATGGAAGGGGCACAGATGGAGTCAACAGACAGGCAATGGATAGAGAACCGGGAACGTGTGGGACGGGATGGATGGGACAGGGATGACCGTGAGGACATGGGGCTCAGTGCCTGCTGGGGTCCCCCAACTGCCTGCTCAGGCAGCACAAGGGGTCCCTGCAGGCACCAGGGAGGGACGCTGGGACACACGAGGGGGCTGGGGGCTGGCAGACACTGCCTAGCCCCCCCCCCCCCCCCCTAGTACTCACGGGAAGGCCAGGGGGGCCTGTCGCGCCGGGGTAGCCAGGCTGCCCTGGAGGTCCCTGTGCAGGAGAAGGATGTTGAGCCACCTGCAATGCCCCAGCCCAGTTCCCAAAGCCCACGGGGCACCGGTGTCCCCCCCGTCCCCTCCTCCCACACTACTCACCGGCTCCCCTTTGGCTCCAGCAAGCCCAGCAGGGCCACGTTCCCCCTGGAGACCCTTTGGAGGGAGAAGAGAGGAGCTGCAGGGGCTCTCCTGTGGCCCCTTCCCAGGACTGTGCCCACCTGCCCCGGCAGAGCGCGGGGGCCAAGGACCCAGGCACGGCCCATGGGGCCCGTGATGTCCATCATCCCGTGCCGGCCCCAGCCTGCCCAGCACCTCCGGGCACCGGGGAGGACCCGCTCGGCACCTGGCTGGGCTCCCTCCACCCGCAGCACCAGCCACGTGCGCCGGGCTCAATGCCCAAGCATGGCTGAGCACGCTTGCACCCAGACACAGGTCACCGCTGCCTGTGCCCCCCACGCTGTGGCCCGTGGGCAGGACCCACGGGCAGCCCCAGTGCCGTGGAAAGCTCAGCCCTGGGCAGGGGCTGCGTGGGGTGCTCAGCTCCCAGCACCCCGGCCACTGCCCAGGACATGCTTGAGGCCACAGCTCCAGCCTGGTGCCACCCGCTGCCTCCCCGTCCTCCCAGGGCGCCCCAGGCACGGGTGACACGGGTGACAGCCAGGAGGTCCTCCCAGGGCACACCAGGCACCGGTGACACGGGTGAGCACCAGGAGCCCCCTGGCTCTGTGTCACGGAACCGCTGGGGTGGGTTAGTGGGGTGACGTGGTGACGAGGTGGTGGAGGCTGGACAGGACACGCTGGCACACCGCAGAGCAACGACCCACACAGACCCACAGAGACCCACGGAGACCCACACAGACCATGGTGTTACGGTGACATTAGTGGACGAGGGGACAGGAGCAGGACATGGCCGGCACAGGCGAGGGAGAGCAGGATCCTCCAAGAGCCGCCGGCACAGCCCCACGGCCACCTCGTGCTAGGTGGGAACACGGGTGGGAGCAGGAAGATGAAGATGAAGATGGAGATGAAGATGGAGATGAAGATCAAGATGGAGATGGTGGCGGAGGCTGGCTGACCCCAGTGGAGCCAGGGACCAGGGTAAGAGGAGGAGGAGCCCAGGCAGCACTGTGGCCACACGGGGGGATCCTCCGGACCCCCAGGAGGGGAGTCCCCGGGGGCAGCCAGGGAAAGGGGCAGCAGCCAGGTGCCATGTGGTGCACCCAGCCCACCCCGCGGGAGCTACTATGAGCTGTGGGCACCAAGCCAGGGCAGTGGGTCCCCAGCACACAGAGAGCAGCTGCGGCCACCCCCGGCACAGCCGGGTCCCACAGCGAAGGTCCCCAACGTGGGGCACCAGGGGCAGCTGCACTGGGGCTGGCAAGTGCCAGCAGCAAGTCCCTGAGCTCAGGAAAATCATTCCTGAGCCTGCAGACCCCGGGTCCGCCGAGCCCCCCTGCATGGGGATGGAGGTGGAAATGGGAAGATGGAGATGGGGTGGAAGGGGAGGGGGGCAGCTGGGCTGTGGCTGCTCCCAGGGGGGACAGGGGACACAGCCAAACCAAGCGGCAGCGACAGAGAGCACAGAGCAGAGCCGTGCTGGGTCCTTACGGGCAGTCCGGGTGCGCCAGGCGTTCCAGGAAAGCCTGGGGGGCCCTGAGGGGAGAAATGGGGAGGTCACAGCCTGGAAATGGCACCCAGGAGCCTGGGCTGAGCCCTGGGGGTGCTGCTGGGTGGGGGCCAGCTCAGCCTCCCTCCGAGCCGGCTCCTGCTCCATCTCCGGGCTGGTAGCGCCTTCGCCTCCATCTCCAGACTTGCCGGGGACAGCCATGCCGTGTGGCACCTCCACCTCACCACGGCCCTAGCCCTCTGCCCATCACCATGGCCTCAGGGCAGGGCACCAGGCCCCCTCGGCAACCTGCAGTGGGGGGCTCCAAGCCCCCCAGGACCGTACCATGATGCCCACGCAGCCCGGCAGCCCCCCACCCTAGGCAGGGCTACTTACGATGGGCCCGGGTGGCCCTGGGGGTCCCCGCAGTCCTGGTGAGCCCTGGGGAGAGACAGGTGCATTAGGTGTGACCACGGTGGGGGACAGGGACCTGGCCCCACTCCAGCTCCAAGGGGCACCGAGGGACCAGCCACGGCCCCACGGCCACGGGGAAGGGCTGGGATGCTGGAGGGGGGCAGAGTGGGACAGCACTGCAGATGGGGAGCGCACCCACCTGCTCGCCTCTCTCACCAGGGATGCCCGGGGCGCCCGGCAGCCCGGGGTCACCCACACAGTCTGGGTCAGGGCTGTCACCCTGCAGGGAGCGGGGATGCATCAGGAGCCAGGGCCAGCTCTGCCCGTTGCCCACAGCCAAGCCCTGCCAAGCCCCACCAAGTGCCCCCCGAAGCAACTGTGCAGCTCCCCAAAGCCCTGGCTGCTCCCACAGCGGGGTACGGTGCCAGGTCCTGCCCCAGCGAGGACCGTCCCTGCAGCACCCTGGGGACTGGGGAGTCAGAGCAGGGCAGCAGCTCAGCCCCGCGGCAGGGGGAGGGTGCTGGGTGGCACGGTTTACTCACCCGAGCCTCCTCTGCTCTCGGGAACTGGGCAAAGCACTGGAAGAAAACCCAGGAGTCACCCAGGGATCCCCTGCAGGGTTGCACTGGAGAACGCTGCACCCTGCACCACTTGGGTGCTGAGCACCGGCCCCTGCGCAGGACAAGCCCATCACCCTCCCCGGGGACCCCACCATCATCAGGGCAGGCAGGAGCTGCGCGTGGGAGCCTGCCTGCGTGGCTGCCAGGACCTGCGTGCCCAGCACGTGCCCAGCGTGTGCCCAGAGCATGCCCAGCGCGTGCCCAGAGCGTGCCCAGAGCGTGCCCACAGTGTGCCAGCCCCGAAGGCGCGAGCCAATGCCCAGGTGCTCAGCACCACCGCTGCACTTCACCCCAAGCCCCAGCAAGACTGGGGGTTTTGGGCACTGGGATTCCCACCCTGAGGTGGGCAAATACTCACCTGGGCGCAGCTCTCGCTGCCAGGAGCACCCGGCATGCCCCCGTCCCCCTTCTCTCCCTTGGCACTGCTGGGCACACTGAAGGCTGCCTGCAGCTGGGCGCAGTCCCCACAGAGGGTCTGGGAGGAGGTGGGGAGTCAGGGGTGCCCCAGGGTGCTGGGGGTCCCCTGGGCATGACCCACAGCGAGCAGGTGCCCCATCCCCACACTCTCACCTTCAGCACCTCGATGTTCCTCTCAGCCATGACAGCCAGTGGTCCCTGGAAGAGATGCAGGGGGGAAGGGGACGGTCCCCACACCGGGGAAGCAGGATGGGTGGCCCTGGGGGAAGCTGCCACCGGCACAGCCGCTACCTACCAGGTCTCCAGCCGGTCCAGGCAGTCCTGGCAAACCGTTGTGTCCTGGCATCCCCTAAAGCCGAGGAGAGAGCTTGAATATTTCAACCCTGCGCTAAAAGTTGGGCAGGATCAGACCCCACTCGCCCACTGCTGCTCCTGTCTCCCATCACTCACCTGGCGGCCCGGGGCACCGGGGGGGCCGGGGGGACCGGGGGCTCCAGGGGGACCCTGCAACACCCCAAACACAATCAGAGAGAGGCGGGGAGTGAGGCAGTGGGGGGTGGGGGGCCAGTGGGCGCAGCGCAGCGGGGGCAGCACCCACCTGCGGGCCCGGCTGCGGCTGCCAGGACATCCCGGTCCACAGTCCTGGGGCTCCCTGGGGCCGAGAGAAGGGGGAGAGCGTTCAGCAGGGGTGAAGCAGAGCCGGGGGTGCCCGGGGGGGCTTGCAGTGCTTACCGGCATCCCAGTGTAGTTGGGGTCCTGGCGGGGGCTGGGCGGGCAGGCGCACTCCCCGGGGTCTCCCTGCAGAGAGAGGAGGTGGGGGCAGGGAGGGCAGCAGGGTGGCGTGGGGGTCCGGCTCAACCCCGATCCCAACTCACCTTCTCACCCTGGGCACCCTTCTCCCCCTGCGAGGAGGAAAGCCGGAGATGTGCATTAGCAGGCAGCCCCCAGCCCCCTCGTGCCGCCCACCAGCACCGGGGCACAGCGGCTCAGCACCACACTGCCCATGCTTGCACGTGCAGCCCCCCCGCCAGCCCCCCATACGCACCGGCTCCCCGCTGGACCCCGGCACCCCGGGGAGCCCCCGCTGCCCTTCGGGGCCCTGTGAGGAAGAGGAGGGTGAGGAAGCTCAGCTCTGGGCTCAGACCACGGCACAGCAGTTTTTAGCCACCGTCGAGGGGCTGGGGGAGGATGGCGATGCCCGCCCTGGAGGGCAGGGCTTACCGGTGGCCCTGTGGCGCTAGTTCCTGGTGGTCCAGGGGGTCCCATGGCACCTTTGGGCCCCGGAGATCCCTGCAGAGGAAGGACAGCAGGAGTGGGGGGGGCAAGGGGGACAGGGAGGGCTGGGGGATGCTCCCTTACCTTGGCACCTTTCTCTGCTGCCATTCCAGGGGGGCCCTGGGGTCCAGGGGGGCCCTGGGGACAGGAGAGGGCATTAACTCCTCCCAACCACACCAGGCAGCCCCCCCTGCCCACCCAGTGAGCTGCAGTGACACCACTGTCCCCAGGGTGGTCTGGCTCGGACCCTGCTGCCACTGTCTGCCCCGGGGGCTGATGCTGCCACGGTGCAAACCTCCCACCTGCAGGAGTCGGGGGGCTGGGGGCTGCCGCATCTCCAGGGCTGGGCAGCCCAAAATGCTACTTACAGGTGTCCCGGGTGGTCCGGTGCTCCCAGGCTCTCCCTGGGAAAACCAGAGTGTGTGAGACCTGGCAGAGCCACCCGGCACGGCACAACACGGCACAGCGTGGCACGGCATGGCATGACATGGCACGGCACAGCACAGGCACCCCGCACACCCACCTGCGGTCCTGGCTGGCCGATCCCCGGCGGTCCTGGCTCACCCTAGGGAGACAGAGGGGCAGTGAGCAGCCCCAAAGCCCCCCCATGCCTAGCCCCCTGTGGCCCCGCTCACCTGCCGCCCCTTCAGCCCAGCAGGGCCCTGAATCCCTGGCAGTCCCGGCTTCCCCTAAAACACACCAGGGTCAGCCCCAAGGGCATGATGCCACCGGGCACCCACGGTGCCCTGGGGAGGGGGCACTCACCGGTCTGCCCGGCTGGCCGATGCCTGGGGCCCCCTGGTCCCCTTTGGCCCCCGGTTTTCCCGGGATGCCAACCATGTCCGAGAAGTCCCCATGCGGAGCGGGACTGGGCTCGCAGGCGTCTCCCTGCAGAGGAGGGAGCACAGGAGGAGAAATCAGGATGGAAAAAGGATGGAGGGGGTGGGTGACACCACGGTGACGGGATGCAGGTCTCCGTACAAGTGCAGGGGTCTCACCTTCTCGCCCTTGGGGCCAGCCGGACCCCTGATGCCAGGCTCACCTGACAGCCCTGGGAGACCAGCCATTCCCGGGGTGCCCGGGTCCCCGGGGCTCCCTGCATCCCCCTGGGAAATAGAGGGGACAAGGCTGGCACAGCATTCCCCCAGCCTCACAGCCCGGGGGGGTCACAGCCCCCTCTGCCACTGCCAGCCCTGCCAGAACCCCCTCCCCAGCCCCTCTTACCTTCTGTCCCTTCTGGCCAGCATCACCAGGTCTGCCCTGGGGAAACAGAGCAATGGGTCAGGCCAGAGCACCCCCAGAACGGGCACCCGCGAGCATTGGGGAGCACTCACCGCTTTGCCTGGGGGGCCACCCTGGCCCCTCTGCCCCGGCGGTCCAGGCACGGCCAGCACCGTCGCTGCCCCTTCAAGGGCTTGCGGCGTGGGGGGGCACTGCCCGCATGGCTCGCCCTGCAGAGGGGACATCCCGCTTGGAGCGTGGCTTCAGGGACCGGAGCACTGCGGTGGGGCGGGCGGCTCGTAGCCCCCGCAGCCCATCGCAGGGCTGTCCCATGCAACAAGTTGCAAGGGTCTCAGCGGGGAAGGATTCACGGACGGGGCAGGGAGCAGGGTCCAGGGGGTCCCTGTCACAGGGCTCACCTTCTCTCCTTTGAGCCCCTGCAGACCCGGATCCCCCTTGTCTCCCGGGAGCCCCTGCACCGAGAAGCCACCGCAGAGGTGAGACTGCAGCCCCCAGCACCCACCCTGAGCCCCCACACCCACGCTGCCCACCTGTGCAGCCACTCACCGGTCTGCCTGTGGGTCCCTGCTGGCCACCATCCCCCTGCAAGAGAACACAGTCAGGGTCAGGGTCAGGGTCAGGCCCCAGAGAAAGCTGGGCTGCCCCAACCCCATGGGGTGCTGCAGCCATTCCCGCTACCTCAGGGGATGCAGAGAGGGAGGTGGGTTTCGGGGTCACTCACCTTCTCCCCCTTGATGCCAGCCAGCCTGGGGAGCCCCGCTTCGCCCTGCCAAACACCCCATGCGGTTACACACCCAGCACCCATGCAGCCCCAGGGTGCCCCTCTGGCACGGGAGAGCGGGGCTCAGCCCCACGTACTCACTGGCAGCCCCGGCTGCAGCGGCGCTGGTGCCAGCTCACCCTGGAGCCCCTCGGTGGGACCCCGCAGCAGCGCAGCAAGGACGCGGGCATCGCAGGACAGGCAAGAGTCCCCCTGGGGGGGCAGGGAGAGGGCACAGCTTAGGGGGACCACAGGGGCTGCCTGCTAAGTGGGTGGGTGGGATGGAGGAATAGTCACTCACCTTCTCCCCTTTCATCCCCTGGATGCCAGGATCTCCCTGGGAAGGAAACACAAGAGCTGCCAGCAGGGGCTGGGTGGTGCTCGGTGTCCCCCGCCTCTGGCTGGGGACAAACCAGTCCACATCTCGGTCCCACGTCACCTACCCTGTCCCCTTTGGGTCCTGCAGGGCCAGGTCTGTCCTGGGGAGGGAGAAGCAAAGAGGGAACGTTAGGGATGCTGAGATAAGACCCTGCTCTGACCTCCACCACATGCACTTGCCTGCAAGCCCCCGGGTTCAGACTCACCGAGACCCCGTCCTTGCCGGGTGCTCCGGGCGCTCCCCTGGGTCCCGGTTTGCCGGGCAGCCCGGTGGCACCGAGCATCCCTTCAGAAACAGTGGGACACACCTCACACGGCTCGCCCTGCCCAGTGGGGACAATGAGACGCAGCCCCAGCCCAGGGGGTCCTTGGAGCAGCCCCCCGAGATGCCCCGAGCAACCCCAAGCCCAGGGGATGGGCACTGCGGTGGAGCTGTACCAGCAAGAGCTGCCGTGCCTGTGGCACAGCCTCTGCCAGGCCACCCTGCCGCTGCACCCACCTTGTCTCCTTTTGGCCCCAGGATGCCGGGGGGACCCTGTGGAGGAAGGCAGGGATCGGGGCTGCTTCAGGGAGGCCCGAGGCCAAGCTTTGCACTGGCAATGTCACCCAGAACCCCCCCAATCCCTGCCACCAGCCGTGGCACGGGACATTCCCAGCCCCAAAGGAGGCTGCCGTCTTTCCCAAACCCCTTCCCATGCCTGGGCTCGGATCCCACCGCCGCTCCGGCCAGCAGCCCCAAGCCCGAGCCAAGAGACCGATCCCTGACCCCGGGCTTTGGCTCCAGGCTCACGGTACTCACGGGTGTCCCAGGTGATCCTCCGGGTCCAGGAGCTCCCGAGCTGCCCTGGAGCCAGAGATGGGAGAGCCTGAGCCCAGCAAGGGAGAAAGCCTTGGCCCCCCCAGAACCTCCATGCTACCCTTCTCCCCCCAGGGAGGGGTTCCTGCCCCCCAGGCAAAGACCTGGGCCACCCAACAAGTCAGCACTGACTCAGCCGCGGCAGATCCCTGGATCCCTGGCACAGCCCACTGCCTGCCATGCCGAGCAGCCCTCGGGCAGTGGGGGGGGGCGGCTGGGACCCGGACCCCTTTGCCCCCCACTCACCTTTTCTCCCTTCGGACCAGGGGGGCCACCAGGGTCACCCTGAAAGGGAGAAAGGACAGTGTTAGCCTTGCCTGGGCACCCCGGCCCGCCAGCTCCACCATGGAGCCCTGGGGGGCACCTCACCCCCTCCCATGGCAATGTCCACCTGCAGCCACCATATGCCAAGCTGGGGACATCACCCAGGCCCATGGCACAGGGGTCCTTACCGGCTTCCCTGGAAAGCCAATGCCTGGAGAACCTGGCTTCCCTGGGGGCCCCGGCTCACCAGCCAGCCCCTCAGGTCCCACGAGGCCAGGGTCACCCTGGAAGGCACAGAGTGGGTGTCAGTGCCAGTGCTGCCACTGGCTCCCACCCACTCACCCTCAAGCCCCCACCTACCTTCTGGCCCTTGGGGCCCACCACGCAAATCTCCCCGGGTCGGCCCTGCCGGGAAGGGAGCAGGATATGAAGGCTCCGCATGCACAGCACCACGCACGCCATGGGGGGGCTGCTCCAGCAGCTGGACCCCACTGCCCGGGGTGTGGCCCCGGGGATGCCCAGGGGATGCCCAGGTACCACCCAGCACTACTCACATCACGCCCTGGGCGCCCCGGCTTGCCCTGCAGTCCCCCGTCGCCCTTTTCACCCTTCTGGCCCTGTGGGACAAATGGATGTCACCGATGCCATCTCCCATGATACTGGGGTCAGCACCGGCAGGTCCTGGCACCACTGCCGCCATACCAGGACCCACGGCACAGTCATCCCCACTGCAGTGGTGGGACCCACGGGTGGGATGGACTTACCTTCTGCCCATCAGCACCGGCTGTCCCTGGGAGCCCCTGGGTGGGAACAGCAGGGCAAAGTGGGTGCCCACGGGTGGGCTCATGCAGGCCTTCCCTCCCGCGCACACCACCACTCCCTTCATCCCCCCGCCACCCACTGAGCTGTCTCCTTGGGGCCAGACCCTGTGTCCCAGCCCGGGGTACGCACGAGACGTGGGTGGGGAGCACCGCTGGGTCCCCGCGCCGCAGCCCCATCCACTGAGCATCACTTACCACCTCTCCTCGCTGCCCCTTCTCGCCCTGCGGCCCCTCGGCACACTGAGGAGGAGGAGGAAGAGGGAGTGGGGTAAGGGAGGGGGCAGCAGAGCCGGGAGGGGGGTACGCAGAGGGTGCGGGAGTCTCACCTGCATGGGACCACCGGGGTGGGTGCGCACGCAGTCAGTGCCCTGCGGGAGGGGGGAAGGCAGCTCAGCGGCTCTGCCTGCGCCGGCCGTGGCCGAGGACGGATGGCCATGGCAGGCAGGAGCCCTCCCCAGGGCAGTGGGACCCCCGTGTGCCAGGGACCCCCGCAGGCAGCAGCCCCACAGCAGAGGGGTCCCTGCCCAGGACATGGCCAGGGACACTCACACGGTCGCCTTTCTCCCCCTTGCCACCGGTGATGCCAGGCAGGCCACGCTCGCCCTTCCCACCCTGCAAGAGAGAGAAGGGGTAGGTGACGAGATGGGCCACGAGTGTCCCCACGGCCACGCGTGTGCCCACAGTGTAGCCCACAGCTCCTGCTAGGGATGCTCCAGGCAGAGCCGAGGGTCTGCATGGCCACAATCCTGCTGGAGCTGAGCTCTGTGTGTGCTGGGGGGTGACAAACCTACCTTTGGACCTGGGGGACCGAGCGTGACCTAGGGAGAGAGGAGAACGGTGTCCTGCAGTGCCCGGAGCCCCCGCGAGTGCAGCTGCCTCCAAGCAGCAGCAGGAGAGCCCTGTCCCCCCCACGGTCCCCATCCTCCCAACACCCTGTCCCCAAGTGCCACCCCAGGAACCCCATGGGGCACGTGGGGTCCCAGACACCCCCACCCCCACCCCCCCGCCATCAGTCCCACGCCTCCAGCCAGAGGTTGCCATAGGAATGAGGCCACATCTGGAAAGGATCAGAGACCTTCCCCGCAGCCAGATGTTGCTGGGCCCTGGGCCAGGTGGAGCCGTGGGTCGTGGAGGGCTGGTGACGATGACAGAGCACTGGGTGACACCAACCCCAGCGGCTTTTGCCACCCCCAGCTCACAGCCCAGCCCAGCCCCAGCAGCGGTCGGGTCGGCATCCCCATCTCTTGCCAGCACAGCCCGGCGCTGCGCGGCGGCACACTCACATTTGCCGAGGCCATCTGGGGCGAGCAGGGCGGGCACTGCAAGAGACAGGGATGGCAGCTCACACCAGCTCCAGGCACTGCCCGTGGCACCCACAACCCCGTGGCACCCACAACCCTGTGGCACCCGCAACCCTGCAGCCACCGCCGCGCTCCCCTGGGCACCCCAAACCCACAGGGCTCACCCAGCAGCATCACTCCCCACCAGCCCCAGGGTGCCCACGGGCACAGGGGGATGCCTGGGATGAAGAAAGGAAAATCCAGGAGAGCGTTTCCCCCGGCTGTGTCCCCAGGGAGGCGAGTGCTGCCCTGGCACCC
Source organism: Falco cherrug (assembly GCF_023634085.1). NCBI lineage: Eukaryota > Metazoa > Chordata > Aves > Falconiformes > Falconidae > Falco > Falco cherrug. The sequence continues at coordinate 117,975,470 of NC_073699.1, read as the reverse complement.
GGCTCTCCCTGTGGCTTTGTGGCTTGACCACAGCTCTGCTGGGCCAAACCAGCCGCTCCAGCCTGCTCCCATGGGACTGGGGCCAGGAAGGATGGGGCTGCCCGTGCCCCATGCCCAGGTGCTGGTACTGGCAGCGCTCAGTGCAGCCCCCCAGGCTCCTGTCCCCCAGCCGGGACCAGCCCCACACCTCACCCCCTCGTTGGGTGTCCCCAGCTGCCTGGGTGGGCTCCTCTCACCCGGCGGGGAAGTGACATGGAGGGTGGGAAGAAAAGCCGGGCAGGCTGAGGGACCCCATGGACCCCAAGCCATGATCCTGGACCTGGTCTACACCCTGGGTATCCCCGACAGGATCCCACCATGGGGATGCAGCAGCCCTGGGGGGACAGGGCCACAGAGGGATGGGGCACAGGGTGCAGTGGAGACACTTCCCAGCTCTGGCAGTGCTCCGCAGCCGCTCAGAGGGAACAAAGAGGCCCTTGGCCACGGCTGGGATCGCTCCAGCAGCAGCAGAGAGCAAGTGGGGCCTCAATTCCTGCTCGGGGGAGCAGAGCAGCCGCTTCTGCGGGCATCCCTGCAGCTCTGGCAGGAGCAGAAAGTTCCCGAATGCAGCGGGGACAGAGCCAGCCCGGGGCACGGCTGGGCCCCCTGCATGGCACCGGCACCAGTGGGAGGAAGGGGAGCGGAGCGGGCATGCCAGGACCACAGCAGCCGGGCTGGGACACCCTCCCTCACCTTCTCCTTCTGATCTCCCTTCAGGCCAGTCCTCCCCGAGGTCCTCACCGGCTCCTGTGAAGAGAGAAGAGCACCCATGGGTGCTACCTGCCTGTGCACCCCTGGGTTCTCCCTCTCCAGGTACCCCTGGGTTATCCTGCCTGTGCACCCCTGGGTTATCCTGCCTGGGGCACCCATGGGTGAGACTTGCCTCGGGCTGAGCCCTGAGCTGGTGGCTCAGCCAGTGGTGGGGCTGCAGGAGCCCTCCCCTCCCTCGCTCCCAGGCGCCTGGCCACCACCAGCTCCCTCCCTCCCCTTGCACAGAGCCTGGCGTGGTGGAAAAAGTGAGGCAGGGCTTTTCCAGGGGCTGAATCAACGCGGCTGCTGGCTCGGCAGCATCAGGCACCCAGCACGGTGGCTGAGCACTGCCCACCCCGTGGGGCTGGGAGCATCCTATGCCAGGATGGGGCCCGTGCCAGGCTGCCGGAGGGATGCAGAAGCTCACCGCGCCCAGCGGCTCCTCCAGGCAGAAGCAGCGGGTGTACACTCGGCCCTCGGGCTGCGGTGAGATCTCGATCAGGTTGCTGCTCTGCATCAGCTCTGCTTGCCGACGCGTCTTGGGCACTTCTGTGAGGCACTGCTGGGAAAGAGTGGGGTCGTGGGGAGCTGCTGGGGTGAGAGCTGGGAGACCCCTGCCTGGGCACCCCATGCGATTCAGGAGAGGGGTGCATCCTGCACCATCCCCTGTGCTGGCCACGAGGCACCAAGACATCCCAGGGCTGGTGGATGTCCCCAGCCACCACAAGCAGGGGGTAGCCCACAGAGCAGCTCTGGCTAAGAGACCTGCCCTCACCGGGCCTCAGTTTCCCCTCGGGGGGGGGGACCATGCAGGGCAGTGCCAGGGTCTGGCTGGGACTGGGGTGGGAGTTTGGTGGGGACTCACCCCGCTGGCCGAGATCTCGCAGCACCCCTCCTGCCTGGCCAGCTCAGCGTCACAGTAGATCTGAGCTTGCTGGATGTCAAACTGCAGCGGGAATGGGGCGGCAGGTCAGGGGCAGGCAGGGACAGGCCCCACACTGCAGGCAGAGCATGCCCGCACTCCACGGGGACTCACCCGGACCGGGGTGCCACGCGTGGCATCCAGCCCCAGGAAGGCATTGCCCTCCAGGGCCAGCGCCCGCCGGGGTGCCAGAGGCTTGGAGGAGATGGACGCGCAGTCAAGGTGGATGGAGACGGCTCGGCTCTGCACAGCCACCACCACCTTGTGCCACCGCCCGTCGAAGAGGGACACCACAGCCTTCCCTGCGAAGGTGGCACTGACGAACGTGGCCCCTGGTGCCCTGGCCTGAAACTCCAGGCTCTTCTCGGGGCCATGCACGGCCAGAGAGAGCTGAGCAGAGAGGGGACAACACCATGCTTGGGGACGGCCTCCAGCTGTCCCCTCACCGCTGGCACATCCTGCCACCCCGGGGCCGCACCTGGGGGTAGCCCTGCCGATCGGTGACCTGGAAGAGGTACCAGTGCTCCCCGGTGCTGTTCTTCTTCAGCAGCAAGGTGAGGACGAGGGTGAAGGCGGGGGGCAGCCCACGGGGAAACACCTGCCTGCAGGGACAGTCCTCAGGGGTGGCCGGACCCTGCACTGAGCTCTGATGCCAGCGTTTGCACCGAGGCTGGAAGCAGCACCAGCCCCAACACCCCCATCCGCATGGCACCCACTGGCAGCATCACCCCAACATCACCCCCGTGGGTCCCGTCAGGGTCTGTCCCCATCGGTGGCACTGCAGATGCCATGGGGGTGGATCCAGCCCCAGCCTCACGCAGCAGCGCCTGGACCTGGAGCTGTTTGTGTCCTGGCCGGCCGCATGGGCTGCGGCTGCTGGAGACGCCAGCACTTATGCAACGGGAGTTGAAGAGGAGGCAGACAGCAGAGACGCTTCCTCCCGTCCTGGCACAGCACAGGGAGCTCAGACCATCCCCCCAAAGCTCAGCCCTGCATCCCTCGCACTGGCTGGACATGCACACGGTGGAGGGGACCAAGCATCCCTGCGCAGCCGGCCAGCCCTGCCTGCTTCAGGCACTCCCAGCCGCCATCCCCATCCCTGCCCCACAGCACAGCCACTGTCTCCACCACACACCCAAACACAGCCCTCCTGGGATGGCTGCAGTACCTGGAGCCACACACTTATCACCACAGTATCGAATTTTGTCCCTGGGCAGCTGGGAAACATGGCCCTGACCCCACAGGCTCCATGGCCCTGACCCCACAGGCTCCATGGGACAGATGCTCTCACGCAGGCGGTGAGCAGCGGGCAGCCTGGTCCCCCCTTGCGCGGCAGGGAGCACGGCAGCCGATCACTGGCAGGACCGTGCCCAGCTCGCTCGCAGCCCACTCAACCGCTGGAAATATTTGCTTTGAGCTCTGCTCTGCTCCAGCCACAGCTCCACCACACCAGCGATTTTCCAAGCCACCGCTCTGGAGCTGGACCAAGGCATGGGGAACAGGCCAGACCCAGCGCTCCCCTCTGCTCTCCATGGGGCACAGGGATGTCCTTGCTGGGCACCGAGGAGTGGGGCCAGGGTGGAGGGGCACCCATGGGTGACCACCTGGAGCTCGTGACCTGGCTGTCGGGGTTATCCCTGCACTGAGCACTCCCCAGGGCTGGCTCTGGGCTGCCACAGGCACCCAGCCAAGAGCAACACCAGCCTGGAGCATCTGCCATCTCGAAGCCATCTAAGGACTTGGCTGCCCAGGTCAGGAGCCAAGGCTGGGTCTCCTTCGCCCTGGGGAGAGCCCCATGCCCGGCGTAGCTGCGTGCCAGCCCCGAGGCAATGTGGGGACAGGCGGGCTGAAGGAGGCAGGCGTGCAAACCACAGCAGCTTCCTCCAGGAACAGCTCCCAAGGACGTGGACCCGCTCCCACCTTGCCACGCTGCAGCATCCCTGCCAGCCCCAGCCCTGCAGGGCGGCACGGTGTGGAGCACGGCACTGGGCACAGCTGGGCAGGACATGCCGGAGACGGTGGGGCTGAGGGCTGGTCTCAGTGTGCCTCCCCCAGCAGACCCCCGTGGCCCCAGCAAACCCAGCGGTGCCTGCTCGGGGCTGTGCAGCATTTTGAGCTTGTCTAGACCCCAGCAAGCGCCTGCCAAGTGAGGAGAGCAGACACAGAGCAGCCACAGAGACGTGCTTGCGTAAGGGCTGGCCACCACCCAGCCGAGCTGCTGCAGCCCATGATTTACTTTCTAGGAGGACGGTGGCTTGGGCAGCACCAGGGCTGCAGCACCAGCACCTCTGCATCCCCCCAGTGCTGCAGAGCTGCCTGGCTTCCCCAGCACGAGCTAAAGGCAAAGTCCAGCAAATTTGCCCAAGCCCCATCCTTAAAACACGTGGGGACGGTGCTCGGCAGCGCTTTGGCCACCGAGGGCCACCCGACAAGCCACCCGCACTCACTGTGTGGGCTGGACCAGCGGCACGGCGCCCAGCCGCAGCACCACCGGCCCCCTCGGGTTGTGGACTTTCTTGATGGAGGAGATCTTCAGCAGGTCGAACCTTTTAATCAGGTTAAAACCTGCAGGACAGAGCGGAGGAGGTGAAACCTGGCCTTGGCACAGGTACTGAGGGTTGATGCTCTCCAGGCAGGGCACAGAGCCCATCCCTGAGGAGTCAGGGCTGTGTGGCGACCCCGTCTGCAGGGCAACAAGGGCTTTCCTTACCCGTTATGTTCTCATACTTGTCCCCAACCAGATCCTCGTCCCAGAGCTGCGGGCACAGCTCCCCTGCAAGGCAAATCAGCACATCACCGCAGTGTCCCCAGGCTGTGCAAGCAGGGTCGGACCATGCAGAGCTCCCCAAGCCCAAGCGGGTCTTGGGGTGCTGCCAGGTGCTTGCCCCAGCCCCCCAGCACACCAAGGCTGCTGGCAGCTGCAGGGCGGCATGGATCCAGCAAATCCCGCTCCCACGGCAGCGCTGGCTCCTTGCAAACAGCCCGCTAGGAGCGAAGCAGCAGGTTTGGAAAGGACGGGCGGTGAGCTCAGAGCTGGCCCTAGCCGCCTCCCACAGTAAGTTCACCAGGTGAAATGCTTTTCCCAGTTGCTGCGTGTTTTGCCTCAAAACAGCCCCATGGCTGGAATCTGCATCAGTAGACTTGGATGGATGCCATGGACACCCAAGGCGGGGAGGTGGCACCCAGAGCTGCCCACTGGCCTTCCTGTCCCATCCCGGTGACATCCCCAGGCCTGGTGGCCCCAGGGGACAGGTGTGAGAGCCTGGCCAGGGGATGGCGAGAGGCTGAGCTATGTCAGTCGCGATCACAGGGATGCTGGTGTTGTTTGCAACCGCGCTGATATATTATTGCTTTAGCAGCATCAATCCACCTCCGCTGGATGCTACCAGATGTTGGGAGGTGTGACACAGAGAGGAAACAAGGGGGTATTGAAAGAGGAATTTGTTTTGTCTCCATGCACACCAGCCCTGGAGCAGGGATGGCCCTTGACAATTCACCTGCCTCTTCCCCAGCCCTTGGCCATTCCCAGGTGGTGGCTCTGCCCCCCTCAGCCCCGCTGCCCCCCTCTGCCTCGGCACCACCACAGCGCTTCTCCCCGAGGCTGACCGCTCGCTCGCACAGTGCCAGCAGCAGCGCAGGGAGCTGCCCCTTGCCCTCAGGACCCCCGGCACGGCTGCAGCAGCAGAAGCAGGGGCTGCAGTGCTGCAGCCAGCCCCACAGGCGCATGTTGCGGCCAGGGGCAGAGCTCCCTCCCACCCGGCGGTGAGATCATCCACAGCGGGGCAGGGGGGGAAAGCAAAGCATAAATCACCCTGGGTGCAATCTGCTTTGAAGCCTCTCCTGGCCTCAGTGCTGCGCCCAAGGGAAAACCTCACCTCCCCAACCCTCGTTCCCCTAACGAAGGGCTGCGAGCCAGGAGGCCATGCCGTGCAGGGCAGCAGGCACCGGTGCCGGCTGCGGGGTCCCTTGCATGGGCAAAGCCAGGCACTCCCCGGGCCCCCCCGGGACAAGCCACCGCTCCACCCCCGCACAGACTGATGCAACCGTGGTTTCACTGCCAGCAGCTCCTCCCCACCATCCGCCTGGAGCTCACCCTGAGCTGCCGCTGGCCCCATGCCGCCATCCACGCACAGCAGCCCTGCAGCCAGGGGCGCCTCAGCAGAGACCCTCATGGGCTCAGCCATCGGCCCCCCAGCCCCAGCTGCCAGCGGACAGCCCCGAGCCCTCCACTGTTGTCCACTGTTGGCGTGCACCATGGCCAAACCTCTTCTCACCCCACAGCAGAGGCCAAAACCCCCTTGGGGGAGCTCCGTGCATCCTCGCCGCTGCCCCAGTGGTCCCAGCTCACCTACAGCTTGCTCCCGCCGGCGCTGCCAAACGGCGCTGCCTTCGCTGCCAGCTGGCAGCCAGCACCCTGCGGCCGGAGCGCGGCCAAGCCTGCTCCCTCCATGAGCAGAGGCTGGGCTGCGGGGCATTCCCGGCGCTCGGCGGCTGCGGGGGCGATGGTGGGGTGTCCCCGGGCTGGCTCCCCGTGGCAGGGCTTGCTCAGCTCTCCCTGGCCCCCTGCCCGCACGGGATGCTGAGTGAAGCCCCACAGCCTGGGCGGCCGGCGCTCAGCAGGCAGCAGATGTCCACAGCCACTCCTCGGGCCACCAGCGTGCCCTTGCGTGCGGTGCTGGCACGTGGGGACCCAGCACAGCTCCCGGTGTCCCCTGGCCACCTCTGTCCGGCAATCCCTAGCCCTCCCCTCCTCTCTCCAGGAACCCAGGGACAGGCAAAGAGGTGGCCACTCCTGGGCGGACCCCAAGCCCTCGCTCCCGGTGCCCCTTACCTTCTACCGCCAGCAGCTCCTTCCCCCCGCAGACACTGATGAGCCCTGCAAGCGTGAGGGCCCAGGGACCCCTCATGGTGCCCACGGCAGTGGCTCGGGGCAGTGCAGCTGCCTGCAAGGGAGAGAGATCGGGCAGCAGTGGGACAGGCACATGGTGGGCACCGGCCTGCATCCCACCAGCTCGCCCAAGCTGGGACACTGCCAGCAAAACCACCAGCACAGAGCTGATGCTGACCGGCTCAGCCATGGCTTGGGAAGGTTTTGGGGGTCAGCATGGCCCCCCTCCACTGCTGGATCCACGTCTGCTCCACACAGTACACAGGGCAAGCCCCAGCATCCCGGGATTTACAACCCAGATTTACTCCAAACATCCGGAAACACGGCGGCAGAGGTGCCCCCAAGCAGAACGGGGTGCCTCCTGTGCAGAGCCCCCCGGGAAGGTCTCCATCCCTCCTGTTTTATCTCCTGGTCCCATGTGGATGCAGGGGTGATCCAGGCCTTGCGGGTGCCCTGCGGGTCACCCCGACCTGGCCCCCCTCCTGCCTGCTTCCTGCCACGAGGCAAGACAGGGCTGCAGGCAGCCACAGCCAGGCTGGGACAGAGCTCCGGGACATGCATCCCTGCGCCTCCATCCAACCCCAGCCTCCATCCCGCGCCTCCATCCAACCCCAGCCTCCATCCCACGCCTCCATCCAACCCCAGCCTCCATCCCACGCCTCCATCCCCGCGCCCCGCAATTAGGGACCCCTGTCACCAGCAGCCCTGCTCCTGCCCTGCCTGTGCTCAGCTCTCATGCACCCTCCACCTCTTCCCTGCCTGCACCCCAGCTTCCCTGCCCTGAACCTCCTGCACAACCCCTGCACCTCCCGGCTCCCCACTGCTGCCTCTGGGCTGCTCTGGCCCGGCACCGCCTGCACCCACCCCTGCACCCACTCCTGCACCCCCTGCACCCCCTCTGCTCCTCCTGCACCCAGCCCACTCCCCCTGCACCCACCTTGCACCCACCCCGCTCCCCCTGTGCCCACTTCTGCACTCACTCTGCTGCCCCTGCACCCACCCTGCTCCCGCTGCACCCACCATGCACCCACTCTGCTGCCCCTGCACTCACCCCGCTCCTCCTGTGCCCGCCTTGCACCCACCCTGTGCCCACTCCTGCAGTCACTCTGCTCCCCCTGCACCCACCTTGCACCCACCCCGCTCCCCCTGCGCCCACCTTGTACCCAGCCCGCTCCCCCTGCACCCACCTTGCACCCACTCTGCTCCCCCTGCACCCACCCCGCTCCTCCTGCGCCCGCCTTGCACCCAGCCCGCTCCCCCTGCACCCACCTTGCACCCACTCTGCTCCCCCTGCACCCACCCCGCTCCTCCTGCGCCCGCCTTGCACCCACTCTGTGCCCACTCCTGCACCCACTCTGCTCCCCTGCACCCACCCCGCTCCTCCTGCGCCCGCCTTGCACCCACCCTGTGCCCACTCCTGCACCCACTCTGCTCCCCTGCACCCCCCGCCCCCCGCCGTGCTCCTCCTGCCCTCCCCCTCCCGCCCCTGCCCTGCTCCCTCTGGCCCCCGGCTGCCCCCCGGCTCTCCGACCCCCGCACCCTCGGCACCGGCGGGTCCCCCCGGCCCCGGCTCGCCGGTCCCGGCCGGGCGGGCGGTGGTTCACGACGATTATTTACGGGGAATCCCGCACTCCGCGCCCGCCCCGGCGGGGCCGGGCTGTGCCCCGCTCCGGGGCCCGGGGCGGGGGGCGGCGGGGCCGGGGGCGGCGGGGCCGGCCGGGACTCACCTGCGCGGGGCTCGGCGGAGCCTGGGGCTGGCCGGGGCTGGCGGGGAGCGGACGGTGCCGCGGGTCCGGCCGGTCCGGGCGCTGGGGCAGCCGCGGGACACCGGGAGCTCCGCCGCGCCGCCCCCGCCGCCTTCCCCGCCTCCCTCCGGGGGGGCCCCGCCGCCCCCCAGCGGCTGCCCGCCCTCCGCCTCCCCGCCCCCGGGGGGGCCCGGGCCACTGCCCGCCTTCGCATCCCGCCCTCCCCCTCCTCTCCCCAACACACCCCGGGCGCCGTCCCCCCTCGCCTCCTACCCCCCCCCCCGGACCCCCCCCAGAGGCGGGGACCCCCTGTCCCCGCGATGGGGCTGAACCCCAGCCCCTGGCTGCCGACCCCGTGGAGCTCTGTCCCCCACCCAGGGACCGGAGGGGACCCGGGTGCTGGCACTGGTGCTTGGCCAGAATGGTTGCCGCTGTGGGGTGGAGTAAGTGCCTCCACGGATGCTCCTGCACCGGCACAGCACCCGGCCCAGCACCCAGCCGAGGTGGGAGCAGCCCTGTGGCAGACCCCGTGGCAAGACCCCGTGGCATTGGGACATAGAATCACAGCATCGTTTAGCTTGGAGAAGACCTTTGAGGTCATCAAGTCCAACCTTTAACCCAGGACCACCAAGGCCACCACTACACCCTGTCCCTAAGCACCACATCTGCTTGTTTTTTAAACATCTCCAGGGATGGTGACTCCACCACCTCCCTGGGCAGGACAGACCCCACTGCACCGCACAGCTGATCCACCATCCCTGGTGCCTGGTGGCTTGGGGACAATCTGGCTCAGGACGAAGTGCCTGGGGTCAGAGCCCTGGGGTGGGGTCTCTGCCGCCATCCCTCCCACTGGCACTGCTGCTGGCAACGGAACGCTGCCTGCACCAGGCAGGGCTCCCCCCTCATCCCCAGCAGCAAAGCTGCTGACTTTCCAGAGCTAAACCAGCCTCTCCGGCAGTGCCAGGGTCCTGCCAACCCCACCAAGCCCTGGAGGGATCCAGCACCCATCCTGGCTCACACCGCCTCTGCGCTGCGGAGACGTGCCAGCCCTGAACACTGCCCTGCTGCCCCCAGGGCCTGGCTGCCTGGCTCTGCTCCAGCATCCTTTGCCCACGCCAGCTGGGCCACCCCAACCCCCACCCCCCCCGCGGCAGGGAGCAGGCAGCGAGCACCCCCACCCAGGGCAGCAGCTGACCCTTACAAGTGTGGGTCTGGGGGATGCCAAGCAGCGACAGGTATCTCTGCCTCCCCACCCCTGCATCCCCTCTCTGAGGGATGCTCAGCACAGCACGGCACTACCGGGCCCCTGTTCAACCACTTTTCTCCCAAATTGTGATGAATCTATTTACACTGAAGCTTTACAAATGTGTGTTAGGGACACATGCATCTCAATAAACGCGCTCTAATTAACAACTGATATTTATTCAGCCCACAGTAAATAAGCTGTCGCAGGCAAACCAAGCGACACTGCTTTTGAAGAGCGGCTCGACTCTGCCATTTATTCAGTCGACAGCCCCCGAGATGCAGTGACAGAGCACTCGATTCCCCTGTGAGTTGCCTACTGTAGTAATTAAGGGTAATTAAAGCAAGTGGGTACAAAATATAACGAAACTTTTATTTTTATAATTCCTGTTTATTGGACAGGATAATATCCTGTTTATTATTCACCCCAAGCTGTTGTTTGTGGCCACTCAGCAGCAGCGAACCCTGTGCATGAGCGCGAGGGGGGGTTGGCATCTCGTAGGTGGGGGGAGCTGGGCTGAGTGGGACCTGCCCTTGCCCCCAGCACGAGGCACAACCCCACAACCTGGCCCCTTAGCCCAGCCTGGCCCCACCAGCCACCCCACAGCAGAGCAGGGACAAAGTGCAGCCTGGTCCCTTCCTCTCAGCCCTGACCCCTCGTTAACACTGGCACGGCCAGCAGCTCCCAGGGCCCTCAAATTTGGCTGTGAATGAATTGGGGGTGCAAAGTCCCCCAACTTTTGGGGGGTTTCACCTATCCCTCCTGCTGCTCTTCCCGTGCCTCAGTTTCCCTCATTTGCCAGGACAATTCCCTGGGCAGGTTGTCCCCAGCCCAGTGGCACAAAGGGACCCCGCTGGCCCCAGGAGCATGGGGACGGCCACAGCATGGAAACCACCGCTCCATGCAGCTCCTGCTTCCCTTTGCTCTGCCAGAGCATGGGATCGGTGTCTCGGGGGGGGGGGGGGGGGAAGAGGCCAGATCCTGCTCCCCCAGCACTCTGCTAAGGGATGGGGGGGGCAGTCTGTCGGCATCCCCTGGAGTGATGCTGAGCTGGGGGATGGAAGGCAGGATCCTCCAGCCCCTGCCCACCAACCCAGCACGGAAAAAGCGGAGGCAAGCTGCTCTTCCAAGAAACAGCCGCTCCGGCTGCCAAGAAACACGAGCCGGAGCAGAGACGGCAATTTTGGGGCTGGAGACAATTTGCCTCCGACCTCAAGCGTCATGCGGCGGCTGCATTACTGTGGGGCTCCCCACCTCCCGTGGGAGCTCAGCCAGGGCACTGCCGGCACGGGCCCCCCAAAAGCCCCCCACTGCTGGGGGGGTGAGGGCTGGGGCAATGCCGGCTGGACCCTGGCAGCTTGCAGGCAGCTGCCGGCACGCTGGCCTGGGCAGCACACAGGAGGGAATTCCTGTGGCAAGGATTTTGGTGGTTCAGCATTTATTTCTGCACCAATTTGGGTGAAAACCTGCCAATTCCAGCATTCGCCGGGAAGGAAAGAGCCTGCGGGGATTCTTTCCAGCTTGATGGGACCCGTTTGTTTCTGTGGGTGTTTAAACAACAGTTTTGCCTCTTTTGGAGGAAATACTTTGCCGAAGAGCAAAGGGAGAAGCAGCCGGGGAGCCAAGCCATCCCCCCACGCCGCTGCGGGCTGCGCAGCCTCAGAGTGGCTTCTCCATCATTTCCGCCCCCCAAACGGAACATTTTTGGCACGGGAGAGGGGGGGCAGCTTGGCTCGGATGGAAGCTGCAGATGGAAAATGGCTCCAAAGCTCTCCAACCTGCTCCAACCCGCCCCTTACCCCCCAGCTGCTGCCCAGACCAGCAGGATTGGGGGCTGGACCCTCGTCCCCCCATGCTGGGGCATGCCACAAGCCGCACGGTGCCTCTTGCCTGGGCTCCATTCCCTCACCGCATATGGCGTCTCCATGAGTAATAAAAGCTGCTAATTGCCAACAGATGCCTCAGGAAACCCTGACGCTGCTTCTCGCGGCTGCATTTGGCTGGGAAGGGAGTCAGGAAGGGAGCTGGAGCCGGCCCCAGGTCCCCCAAAATGTGGGGTGGGGGTATCCCAGTGTGCAGCAGCTCCCAGCAACTGGAGCGAGAGGACACGGCTGCTATTAACAGCAAAATTAGCAGCCAGGCCAAAGCAGTGGGGTGACCCTCCCCGGGGAGGGGACGGTGCCCCCTGCTCACAGCATCGCCCGCAGAGCACTGCCCAGCTTCCCACCCCACACCCTGCATGGGGCTGGGGAGCCCTGGCTGTGCCCCACCGCCGCCTCTCGCTGTGCCAGACCCTGCCACCTGCCCGCAGCCTCTCCTGCAGCCCCGTCCCCACCACAGGGGGGGCAGCCGAAGCCCCCATGCTCGGGCCTGGCCCCCTCCCCATGCCACGGCTCCAGCATTCGTGGCACAACTGGTGGCAAACCTGGGGGCGGCTGTGCTGGGCCCAGGACCCCCCATCTCCCCTTTCTGCTTTGTTTGAGAAGGCTCTAATGGGGGGGGAGGAAGAATTTGGCCCCTTCCCTTGCCTGCTCCAAGGGCAGTTGTCCCCTCCCCACTCCCATTGCTGTGCTGCAGCAGCCAGCCTGCTTCTCCCGTCACCCCAAAACCAAACTGGGCAGTGCTGGGATGAACTGGGTTATGCAATTAGCACTTCAGCCTTAACTGGACTGCCCAGGGGGGCAGGGAGAGACCCCCCCACTCCAGGGGCCGCATCCTGTCCCAGTGCTCCAGCATGGGGCTGGGAGCATGGTCTAATGCAGCATTGCATTGCAACGCAGCACTGGGGCTGGGAGCAGCATCTCCTGTCCTGTCCGGTGGGGGCTTATGAGCACCACCCCCACCACGGCTCTGCCACGGGCCCCATGCCGGTGGGAACCAGTGAGCTTCTGGCAAGACGCTGGGAGACCAAGGGAGCCAGTGGGAAACCACGAGGCTGGCGCTGCTGGGCACGGGCAGAGCGTCGGGAGCAGGGAGGGAATCACCACACGGCACCGACAGCCCAGCCAGGCTGAGCCGGGACCCTGGGTGGGTCTGCCCCCCTCCCTCAGCTCAGCTTTGCCACCCCTCACCAGATGTAGCATCCCCCCACCAGATGTAGCATCCCTAAATGCATGGTCCTCACCTGCAGCACCCTGGACCAGGACCTTCCCATGCCCCTTTCTGGCTCCCATGGTGGTCCCCTCTCCCATGGGCACAGGCACGGCTCTTCCCTGTCCAGGGACCCCCCCAGTGAGGATGCTCGGTCCCTCCTGGCCGCACCGGTGCTGAGTGAGTCGTTGCGGGTGCTGGCAGCTCCGTGCACACCCCAGGCAGGTTTGGTTAATGACGCTCCCCTTTAGCCTGCCTAATTTCATGCCTCATCTCGCAATCACATCTCTGTGGCCCCAGGCCTGCACTGATGAGGACTAATTGCTGCTGTGGCAGTGGAAGGCACAGCTGCCTGAGCTGATGGGGGCTGGCAGTGCCCCCGACCCCCAGCACCCAGTGGGCTCGATGCTTGCAGAGTGCTGAGCACCTTGCACAGCACTGCAGTGCAGACGAGGAGCAAACCAGTACCTTGGAGGTCACTGGTCCAAACTGGGCAGCATCCTTTACGTGGAGGTCTCGGCAGCGCTGGCATCCCCCGGGAGCAAGGGGTCATTGCCAGCCCCACAGCTCCCACCAGCTTCATCCTTGTGGGAAGCTGCCTGCCTGAAATGTGGGTGCTGGAGGGTGCTGCCTGCTCGTCCACAGCCCGTGCTGAGCCTGCCTTTGCCAAAACGAGCCCTTGGGGAAGCTCTGGCAGCTTCTCCCAGAGAGGAGTGACAGCCGTGACCAGGGCACGCTCCCCCACATCGCAGCGGCTGCACAGCCCTCACCGGTGCGTTACACCACGCCACGCCGCAGCAGGAGGGTTTCAGTGCCATGGTCTGCCCTGGCACCTCATCAACACCATGGATTAACGCTTAGCGCAGACCTCATTAGTCCCGGAGGTGCTGAGAGCCACGAGACAGAGGCATCCTCTTCTCCAGCACCGACCTGCCCCTGCTCTCCCAACGCAGCTCCTGGTCCGGCACGAGCCTGGCACCCACGGCCACGGCTGCTGGCTTCACGGTGGCACTGCCAGCCCCCCCTGCACCGGGGCCACTCGCACCGATGCCGTGGGCAGCACACTGACCCTGCAACACCCAGCTCCGGCTGTGCTGACGCCAGGGATGCTCCAGCAGTGCGAGGCACCCCACGTTACACGCCTCTGCAGACTGCATGGTAATTGCCTCCGAAGTTACTAATTTGCTTATAGATTAATTACCATGTAATTCAGTGCTCTTGGCTCCCGCGATAAGACGCTCATTTTCGAGGCAGCACGCGGGTGTGGGCTCAGCCCCAGCCAGCAGCACCCTGTGGGCTCTGAGCAGGGAGGGGGCCGGGGGGAGCAGACAGACCAGGAGTCCCCGCTGGGTGACAGCCCCCCTCTACCCAGCTGGACCCCTTGACACGAAGCACGAAGCGGTGGCCGCGGCCCCACGGCACCACAGAGAGTGAACTTTTATTTCCAACAACAACAGCACCTGCCCCGTGGGGTGGGGACGGTGGGGAGGGCTGGGAGGGGGCAGCCATGGGACCCCGGGGGGGGGGGCGAGGGCAGCCTGGCCCCGGGGACGGCCGCTCGCGTGCACACGGTGCACGGCGTGAAGAAACATCCCGGTAGAAAAGAACAAAGATCTGACGGCCTCAACGGCCGGTCCTGCCCCGGGGGGTGCAGGTGTGATCGGTGGGTGAGCATGGGGGGGTGCGCGTGTCCCCTCCACACCCGCGTCCGGAGGGTGGCAGGGAGGAGAAAACCACGCGAGGACGGGTGGGAGGCGGCTGTGGCCAGGGGGGAGCGTGGTCTCTCCTACGAGGACGGCTCCAGCCAGGCAGGGACCCCCCCAGCAGCTGAGGAGGACGGAGCAATCCCAGCATCTCGGCTCATCCTGCGCCAGGGTGAAGGCAGCGGCAGCGGGCGCGGGGCTCACACCTCCGTCTGAAAGTCGCCATCGGCCGCATCCAGCCCAGTGCAGGGGCCCTCCCAGTCCGCGCAGCGCAGCTCCAGCCGGTCCCGCTGGGCGCTGGGCAGGGCGCCCAGCGTCATCGCCTTGAACGTGCTCCACGGCTTTGGTGGCGCAGCCGGCGCCTGTGGCTGCTGCTCCTCGGGGTTGGCCGCATCCTGCCGGGCGAGGAGGAGCTGCAGCAAATGGCCAGGGTGCATGGCGATGTGTGGTTCTGTCCCATCGGCACCCAGCCCTGGGGCACAGCCACCCACCTCCACCCTCCAGCCCCATCCAAGAGAGGGTGGATCAGCCCCCGGGGGGGGCTCAGGCACTTACATTGGCCGTGCTCTTCTCCCCACCACCTGACGAGACGCTCCACCGCTTTTCTCGCTGTGGAAAAAAACAGTGCTCAGCCCCAGCATCATCCTGGGGATCCCCCATCTCCCCCATCCTCCCCGGGATGCCCCAGTCCATGCAGGGGAGAGGTGGGAGGGGTGCAGGAGAGCATATCCAGGGCAGGATGGGGCCCCCAAGACCTCACCTTGGAGGAGCCGGCAGCTGGGGCCCGGTACCGGTCCAGCGTGTGAAACTTCTGGTTGAGCTCGTGGTAGAGCTCAGAGTGGCGTTTCCGCGTGTGCATCACCTTCTGCGGGGCAATAGCAGAGCCTGCGGCCGTCGGATGCGGCACAGCCCTGCTCCCACCCCCATCATCCCCTCTTGCCCACCCTCCCCTGCTTTTTGGGGCATCCCAGACGGGTGGCTGAGCCCACTGCAATGCTCCCACTCGGTGTTTTAATTACGAGCCAACGCTCGTTCCTGCCTGGTAGAAAACTCCTCCAAATTCGGCTGCTGCTTTGCCAACAGCGAGCCAGAGGGGACCAGGGACAAGGTGGTCCAGTCCCTGGGTGGCACCCAACCCCACAGCAGGCACCGGTGGCACCGGCTGCCGTGGCCGCGCTTACCTCGAAGTCCAGGTCAGAGTATCGCAACCTCTTCCTCTAGCAGGGGACGCACAGGGCCCAGAGCAGGGGGAGGAGATGGAGAAGAAAAGGGAAAGGTCTTTGCACGGCTGAGATGTGGGGTGAGCACGGTGGGGGGGAAATGGGGGGATGCCCGTTGGCATGGGGGAGAGCCCGGCTGGAGACGCGGGGGTCCCGGCCGAGCTGCAGGACATGCAGCTTATCCACCGTGCTGCTGGGTGAAGGCAGCACCAAGCAAAGGGTGGGATGCCGAGCAGCGAGCACAGGGGCAAATCATGCAGCCCTGCATGTGCATGCGGGCTTGTGCACGCTCTTGCACACTTGTCCAAACCCACGCATCTCCCTCCCCATGTCTGCGTCCATGGGCACACACGCCAGCCCCCCTGGCTCACCTCCAGGGACCCCACTTTCATGGCGGAGCCGGGGACAGTGCGGGGCATGGTGCGGCTGCGCTCCGACAGCTCCGAGGCCAGGATCTGCCGCACGGTGGGGTGCTGCTTGAACTGGAGGCCGTAGGGCGCCTTCACCGTCCCGTAGGGCTGGTTCAAGTTCATGTTGATGTGGTCCACTGCGACGAAGCCAGGGTAGGTGTCTCCCTCAGCCACCGGGCGCCCCGTCCCACCGGGCACCCCTTCCTCAGCACTGGGACCCAGGGTGCCCTCCTCCCGTGGGAAGGGCTTGAGGCTGCCGGTCCGGCGGGGCAGCATCATGTAGTCGCTCTCCCGCGGGGGCTCGGGGGCCCGCAGCCAGCCGTACTCCAGGGGCCGCAGGCTGCTCTCCGTGCACAGGTAGACGGGACCCGGTGCCTCCAGGCTGAGCTGCTGTGCCGGCGGGTCTCCCAGCTCGCTCAAGCCCGCCACCACATTGGGTGTCATTTTGGGGACCTGGACCAGGATGCTGGAGGGAGGGATGTTTCCTGGCAGGCTGGAGAAGCCCAGGCCACCCTCCGAGGTGGTGTTGAGCTTGGGGTCTTCATCCCCATCCAGGGAGATGCGGGACAAGGTGCCCGTGATGGTGGCAGGGTTGCAGGTGTTCACCTCCTTGAACAGCACTGTGGGTGGGGAGGGGGGTCAGAGCCGGCCCTGGGGATCCCGCAGGAGGGCAGGGGGACTGGACTGACCCCCTGCGCACTGGCATCGCGCCCGCCCTGGCACACGCTGCCTGTCCCTCCCAGGTGTGGCACAGTGACATCCCCGTCCCCAGCGCAGGGGGCAGGGGAGACCTCACCTGTCTGACACGCCAGGTCAACATCCTTTTCAAAATCTGTCTATAAAAATACAGAAAGAGGGGGAAGAGAGAGAGAGAGAAGAGAGAAAGAAAGGGAGAGAGATGGGGAAATGAATGCATCTTGGCCAGCACGGGGAGCAGCAGGGTTTGCAAGGGGGACCCTGCCCCAGCCGGGGCGAGCAGCCCTGCCAGTGCCCACTGCAGCTCGTGCTGGCACTGCCGCACTCACCAGGATCTGCACCTGCCCATTCTTGCAGGAGTCGGGCGAGTTTTCATTCTCCTCGCTCCTGCACCCCCCCATCTGACACTTCACCACATCCTGGACCTGTGGGAACAGAGCCGGTCACGGCCCCGTGGCCAGGCGTCCCCCCACTGGCACCCCTCCGGGGCCACCCCACCTCTCGGCGCAGGAACCCGTGCACGGTGATGATGACGAAGCCCTGGACGGAGTTGAAGACGGCGAAGAGGACCTGGAAGAGGATGGAGCGCCGGTCGGTCATGGCGAGCACGGCCGACATCCAGGTCAGCGCCAGCAGAGGCAGGACCACGCAGGAGCTCCACAGCGATGCCCTGGGGCAGGGAGAGAGGGGCCGGGGTGAGCCTGCTGCGCTGGGGCTGCCCCGCAACAGGCCCCCCAGCACTGCCCCCAGCCCCGCAAGTCTGGCTGGAGCTGACTGCGTGCACAGCGCGGCACGGAGACCCGAGCGCAGATGCCATGCCCCCTGTTGTCCCCCCTCTTCCTCAGTGTCTCCAAGCTGGCACCAGCTAGGCGCTTGGGGTACTGCCTGCCTTAGGGCGAGGGGGCCCGTGGGCTCCTTGTGCCCCCCCCAGGCTGAGCCACTGGCACTGCCCAGCTAGCCCAGGCAGGGCACAGCTGCACGTGTCCCTGTCCCCGCACAGGCAACACAGCTGGCAGTGAGGGTGCTGGGGGCATGTGGGGCCACTGTCACCCTCCCACAGCCGCAAGAAGAGCAGAAAGGGGATTTCTTTCTTTTTTAACAGTGAGTTTGGGGGCTGCTTCTATTGCAACTAAACCTCTGGGAGCAGGGACCTTGGCTGACCAGGGTGGCAGTGGTCCCAGCCAGCAACCGTGGGGGCTCAGGTGCTGGGCAGAGGGTCCCGAGGACACTCCCAAGGCCAGGACTGGCCCGTGCCCCACAGCGTGGTGCCCTTCATGCCCTCCCTGCTCCCAAGTCACCCCGGTGAAGAGGAGCTGAGCCCCCCCACGCCCCAACCCCAGCGATGACGTGACCTGTGGGAAGCCATGCCATGCAGACGTGATGGCCGCGGTGGGGCACGCGCCCCCCGCGCCCCGGACCGCCCCGAGCACACAGCCTTCGCCCTGCCCACGGGACCCCCAACCCAGAACCCGCTCCCCACCCAGGGTGATGCCCAGACTCCCCCCCCCCCCCGGCCCAGCTGCCCGGGCTCCAAGGCTGTGCTCGGGGTGGGGGGGCGAGGCGGGCGCGTGGCGGGCACTAACATGGCACTGCTGGCGGTGGCGGAGGTCATGGCCGCGCTGGACACCACGCCGCACTTGGTGCATTTCAGCAGCAGGCTGCCGCAGGGCGGGGGCTTGGAGCTACATGCCCACCACCCCCCCGGTGCCCCGCGGCCAGGACCGGGCCACGCGGGGATGCAGGCGAGGGGAGCAAGGCCGTGGGAGAGCAGGATGGTGGGGATGGAGAAGGGTGGGGTGGACAGATGGATGGACAGATGGATGGACGGATGGACAGACACAGGCAAAAAGCAAATGGGAGAAGGAAAAGAGAAAGAGAAAGAGAGAGAGAGAGAGAGAGCCGGGTTAGTCGAGGGCAGCAGCAGTTGTTAATGGCGAGCAGGGGTGGCCAAGCGGCAGCGGGATGGGGCGGGCAGGGCTCAGTCCCCTCCGCTGGTGGCAGGGAGGGGGGGTCCGCAGTGTGTGGCTCCCCCTTCCCCAGGGGAAGGTGTGGGGTGACCGTCCCCACCAGCTACTGCCCTTCCAGCCGCCCCCAAGAAGGGGCTGCGGTTGCCCCGGGCTTGGCCCCTGCCGCCCACTGATGAGGTGAAGTGTGCCCCGTCCTCAGCCCGCTCCCGGAGGAGCCCCCCTGCCCCGTGCCATGCCCCGCGGTGCGGCAGGGCAGGGTGCTCCGTGCCAGCCCCAGGGACAGCCCCGTGGGGCGCAGGGCACTTACCCAGCTCGCTGCTTTTTGGACTTATCTGAAATGCCATCGCGGGACATGAGCTTGTTGAACACGATGATGCCGACCAGCATGTTCACCTTGGGCGAGAGCGGCGCCGGGGTTAGGGGCTGCGCACAGAGCCCCTCCACGAGCCGGGGCTCCAGGAGCTGCCACCACCGGGGTGGCCTTTGGGGCTTGGGGTCAGCTCACCAGCACAATGACAGCAGCAGGTCCCACGAAGGCGTAGAGCAAACCGCCCTCCAGCGAGAGCCAGCAGCTGCGGGGGACCATGGCATGTCAGGGGCTGAGGGAGAGGGGACAGCCCCTGTCCCCATCCCCTGTGGCCAGCCGGGGCGGTCCCCAGGCCCAGCCCTGTGTCCCCATGTCCCCACATACTAGCTCGCCGTCCCGTAGCCTTTAGTCCGTGTGAAGCCAACGGAGACTGCGACCACGAGGGCTGGCAACCCTGGAAAGAGGAGATAAGGCCAGGGTTGCAGGGGGGTGGCATTGCTGTCCGTCCCCCCACCCCAGCACCACCCCTCTGCCAGCCCCCATGGATGGGGACTGGGATGGAGCCTTTCTGGCAGCTCCCCATGGTCTGGCTGGTCAGAGTGCGCCACGTCAAAGGGACCAAGACACCTGGGTCTGCTTTCCTCCATCGTGCCTCAGTTTCCCCTTCTGATAACCCTGGGGGGTACCAGGGAGGGGGGTGTGGTGCCTCCCTTCCACCCCATCCCGGGACCAGCCCTGCTGGGCTCTTACCCCATCCCAAGCACAGGAAGCGTTTCCTGACCAGGCGTGTCCGGATCCGGCCGATCACCGCCAGGTAGGACTGCCAGGCCTCCGTCAGCACCCAGCAGAAGGACGAGAGGAAGAAGAAGTGGAGGAAGGCAGCCGTCATGGTGCACACACCCTGCGGGGACGTGGGCACCTCAAGGGGGGACATCGTGGCACCACCGCAGCCACACGCCCGGCACCGCCGTGGTTAAACTCCCACACCCGGGCAAGGTTTGTGTCAAAGCCACCAGCACAAAGGATTTAATCCCGAGATCGAGTTAATCCAAATCCAATCTGCTGCAGGGAGCCAGCAGGGACGAGGTGACCAGCTGGGAAAAGAGGGCTCAGACCCCACTGCAGCCCCCGTGCCCACCCGGGGACCCCGTGAGGGGGCAGGGTGGTGGCACCCACCTTGCTGAGCATGTGGGACTGGCCCACGAGGATGAGGACGTTGGAGGCCAGGATGGAGATGCAGAAGTTGAGCAGGATGATGGAGCGCTCCGACTTGATGAACCTGCGGGCAGGAGCAGCATGGGACCAGGGCGCCAGCCCGTGCAGTGTCCCTGTCCCGTGTCCCCTGCATGCTGCCGGCGGGTGGGCACTGTCCTTGGCTGGGGACAGTGCCAGGCAGCCTGGGCACCTCTCCCACCCGCCCGGCTCCCACGGGGGTCATTCTGTTCCTGCCACGTTGCATTTAATCACATTGATGCTGAGACTTTACTCGTGCCATGCCCCACTTCGCCGCCCCCTCCCCACACAGTCTCACACCTCAGGTGCCCCCCGGGTCCCCAGTTGTCCCCAGGTCACCTCCAGAAGGCCGCGTAGATCACCAGCAGGGTCAGCAGGGCCATGCAGGAGACGGCACAGCCGATCATCAGTGGCACTGATGGAGTGCCCGAGGGGTCCATGGCCTGGTGAGCAGTGGGGGGTAGCGGCTGAGCCTGCCCCCCCCTCCTCAACCCCCATCACCGCTCCCTGCCCGCCCCCTGCCCCCCACTGGGCCTCTCCACCCCCCTGGCTGGGGACCCCCGGGCGCCGGAGGGGGTCGGTGGAGGCGGTGGCACAGCCAAGGCGCCTTCCTGGGGACCCGTGCCTATCTCCATGCCGACGGGGGATGCGGGCGGAATAGCAATGGGGTGGGGGGAATGCCTGGGGCCAGGGCTGCCCCCTCCCCTCCTGGCATACAGCAATGCCCCATATCGAGCCCTACAGACTACAGCAGCCCCCTGCCCGCACGAGCCCACCCTCAGGGTGCCAGGGCCCTTCCTTTGGCTGGTGGGAGACACCCCCCTATCCGCCAGTGCCCATCCCATCCTACTAGGGTGCCTGCAGGCTATGCAGCCCCCGCCCCTCCTCATCCTCCCTCGGGACCCCCGCCTTACCCAGGCCTGCAGCCCGGGGATCCCCCCCCATCCATGACCCATGTTCCCCAGCAGGCTGGTCCCTGTCCCCATCCTGTCCCCTACCAGGTCTCTGGGCAGCTGGGAGAGGACGGCGAAGGTGGCGAGCTGGCGGCACTGGCATTTGGTGTGTGCTGGGAGGGTCTCCAGGGTTTGGCAGCTCTCCGTGTCCCAGTTTCCCAAGCCAGCATCCCTGATTAATGGGACGAAAGCGAGGGAGAGCAATTTGAAATGATCAAACGCACACACACACACACAGCCCCTCGCGCCTCTCCTGAGTTAACCCGTTGCTGGCCGCTGCCTGGGGGGAGGCAGATGGGGGAGCGCTGCCAGGGGATGGGTTAATCCCCTGAGCCCAGCGTGGGGGGTTGACGCCATCCCTGCCCCCAGCTGCCCCCGCCCGCCCTGGTGCCCATCGTGCTGGGGAGCGGTGCAACACGAAATTTAACCATCCCACCCAGGTCTGGGGGAGCACAAACCACAGAGGGAGGGGGCCAGGCCTGGGAAGAGGGGTGGCAGGGATGGAGGGGACCAAGGCAGCGCCAGGGCAGGCAGCAGCAGTCCCAGGACACCCTGGCACCTGTGGCCCCTCCAGCATGAGCCATAGCTCATGCAGCAGAGCTGTGCTACCCCAAAGGCAGACCTGCCCGGGAGCGGGTGACGCTCCCCTCCTGCCACGGGGACTCCCCCGGGAGGGAGCTGGGAGGGAGAGCCCCATGGTGACGCTGGGAGAGCAGCCACAGCTCCCAGCAAAGTGACAAAACTGGGAACTGGGTCTGTGGGACAGCTGGGGACACCGCTCCCCTGGGGGCAGGCTGAGACCTGCCACACTCATCACAGCCACACACCTCCCCATCAGCACAGGAGCTGTACTGGAACCAGTGACCCCGAGATGCAGAGCAGCCACAGGTACCAGGGCAGGGGGGACCTGGCCCTGCTGTCCCCCCACCGTGCCCTACTTTCCCTTGCTCCTGCCAGAGCAGCGGGCTCCACACTAACAAATTGCATCTGGCAGGCTGGCGGCATCCGTCCCCAGCGTCACGCAGAGGCAGATCGATCCTGTGGCAGCACGATTCACCCACAGTCAGAGGCACTCAGCCACAGCAAGGGACTGGCCCCACTCCCCGTCCCTCCTGCCAGCTCCCCAGAGACCCACTGGGGTGTTGGGACAGCCCAGCCCCATCGGCCAGCAAGGACATGGCCAGGGGTGTCCCCATTCCCCTGTCCTTCACTCACGTCCTCGAGTAGTCCCAGGTGACACACTGCGGGTGGGATGTGCCCTGCGGACAGAGGGATGGGTTAGTGCTTCACGCCCTGCCCTGCTCCCAGCCCCAGGGGACTGGGGGGTCCATGGGGACCTGCCTGGCTCCCCAGCACTGGCACATCCCCACCACGGGCATGGAGCCCAGTACTTGTGGCTACCAGCTGGGAGCTGCTGGCCCCTGCCCAGCTCTCAGAGCCTGGGACCCACACGGGACCGGGAGGTGACACGGTGACGGGATGGGGACACTCACGTTGATGATGTGGGAGAGCTCCACCAGGACAAGGGGCTCCGCGGGCTTGGTTGGCGGGCGCACTGTCACCGTCAGCACCTTGGAGGTGACGGCCAGGGGGGTCCTGCAGGGAGGGGTGCTGGCTGTCACAGGGATGGGGACATGGCGCAGGGGACAGTGGGCAGCCCCACTCACCTGGGTGGGGGCAGGATCAGCCCCAGCGTGCGGT
The DNA here is from genome assembly GCF_023634085.1 of Falco cherrug. Classification (NCBI taxonomy): domain Eukaryota; kingdom Metazoa; phylum Chordata; class Aves; order Falconiformes; family Falconidae; genus Falco; species Falco cherrug. Next base: position 117,952,603 of record NC_073699.1, on the reverse strand, counting down.
ACAGCACAGCCCCGATGACGAAGTGGGACGACTCATCTGTTTCTGCAGAGAGAGGGGAAGGGAGAGCAGTGCCATGATCCAGCGCCCGGCACCCGCGTGGGCTCAGCAAGCACATAGGCACACGTGAGAGCCCACGAGCCTGCGCCCGACACGCGTGAGGGAACATGCATCCCCTCTCCAACACAGGCACAGCACACGCTGACACATGCAGGCACGTGGGCTGGCAGGAGGCTGCCTTCACGCCCACACACGTGGACTCCCAGACGTGCATGCACACACACCTGTGCTCCCAGATGTGCACTCTTACACATGCACAGCCTCAGACATGCAAGCTCACACGTCACGTGCATACACATGCACACTCTCCAATATGCATGCTCATACGTGTGCACAAATGTGTACTGCACCGTACGTGCATGCTCCATGTGCACAGCACCAGATGTGCACTCACACATGTGCATGCTCATACACGTGTACACACATGCACACTCCCAGATGTGTATGCTCACACATGTTCACATGCAGACACACGCACACTCCCCAATATGCATACTCATACATGTGTGCAAATGTGCACTGCTCATGTGCATGCTCCACGTGCATAGCACCAGATGTGCACTCACACATGTGCACACACATGTACACACATGCATGCACGCTCCCAGATGGACATGCTGACACGTGCACAACAGAAGATGCACACTCCCATGTGCCGGCTCACACGTGCCCATACATGCGCACTCCCAGGTGTGCACGCTCACACATGTGCACTCCCATGTGCACGCTCACACATGTGCACATGCCTGCACAGCCATAGGAGCACACTCATGCCCACACGTGTGCACACATGCAGAGTGTGCTGGCTCCTGCAGCCCCAGCCCTGCCTCACCAGCCGAGGCGAGGCTGAGCACCTCCCTGGGGATGAAGAGCTTGTCCTCAGAGCTGCGGGCCCAATCCTTCATGCCCCGGCGCCCCTTCATAGGGAAGTTGATGTCACTGGAGACGGCGGAGACAGGTTCCCTCTGGATGCTGATCACTGGCAGGGCAGAACGGGTGTCACCAGCCAGCTCCCTGTGCCTGCCGAGGCTCTGCGCCCACCCCGCCGCTCACCCAGGTTGTCGGTGACAATGAGGGAGCTCTGGAAGGCCTTCAGCGCATCACCCACCAGGTGGATGAAGTCCTCCACCACCTTCATCAGGTGCACGGAGCCGGGCGAGACCTGCAAGCGAGCAACCAGCTCCGCAGCCGCTGGGACGTGTGCCCATGGTGGGGACATCCCAGCTGCCCCCACCACCCGCCCGTGTCCTGTGCCACTCACCTGCTGGGCATCCTCCCACTTATCCCGGTTCTCCGCATCCACCATGTAGCTCACCACCTGGAAGAAGCGCTGCGGGGACGGGGCTCAGCGGGGCTGGGGGCTGGGGACCAACCGCCGCCACCTCCCCAGGGGCGTGCCTCGCCGTCCCCTGCCCGCTACCTGCACGTCCTCAGAGGACGGGGTGTAGGTGGCCCTCTTGAAGGTGTCGGTGACATTGCGCAGGATCTCCACGGAGAAGAGCAGGTCCCCGCTGTAGTAGGTCTTGCGGGCCATGAGCTCCAGCAGGCTCCGCACCACCTGCGACATCCCCTCACCCGCCAGCACCCGCTGCCCCTTGGCCAGGTGCTCCCGCAGCTTGTACGGGGGGAACACCGGTGTCACTCAGACCCCAGCAGTGCTCCGTGTCCCCAGGTCCCCTGCCACGGCCAGAGCCCAGGCAGTGGTGACACTACAGAGCTCACTGCACTAGTTGGGGCAGCAGCAGGACACAGGGGTCACGCAGGGGGGGTCCTCCCCATCCCAAGAGCCACTACCCAAGGACACAAGAGCACAGCTCAGACCAGGGTCCCCTTCCCCAGCCCTGCCCAGGGAGCCCTGCCTCAGTTTCCCCATGCAGTAGGCAGCCGGTGAAGCAAGACGGCTGCTGGGTTTCCCTGCCCAGGGATGGAGCAAACCCCCTGTGCCAGGGAGGGGAGGGTTGGGGAGCGGGGGGGCCGCGCCAGAGCGTGCACCTACTGAGAGATGCAAGTATCGGTACTCGTGGGACACGCAACGGGCGAAACTGGGCACACCCCAGTAGGCGATCCCATGGGGGCTCAGCAGGCACCGGCGGCTGGCGGACCCTGTGTGGGACAATCGGGTTTGGTGCTGGCACGGGAACGCCGAGGATGGGTGATGCTGCCTAGCATCCTGATGTCACCCACTGCCCCCTGCCCTGCTCTAGAGCTTGGGGGGGGTGGGGGTGGGGTGTGGAGGTTGGGGGTGCTTGCCCTGTGCCCCTCACCCGTGGCATTGGGGGGACATTTGTTGTAGATGATGTCCCCAGCAGCTGTTTTCTTCCAGGTCATCAGCATCACGTACTCATCCTTGCACATCTCGTGGTAGGCTGGGGGGCGAAAAGGGGGGTCAGGCAGAGCCTGGATGCAGGGTGATGGGCAGTGGGGTGTGTGAGGGGGGGGAAAGTGTGCCCCATACCTGGGCACTTCTTCTCGTTGCAGGTCTTCACCTCCTCGCCGCTGCCCTCGCAGGGGTAGCCCTGCACGCCGGTGCCCTCGCACATGCGGAAGCGGCGCTGCCAGCCGGTGTCGCAGGTCTTGGAGCAGAGGCTCCAGTGGTTCCAGGGACCCCACTTGCTGTCGGCTGTGGGGATGGGAACACTGTGGGACACCTGGTTCTGCACAGCAAATGGCACCCAAGGGGACAGGACAGGGCTGGTGGGCACCATCAATGGCTGTCCCCCCCACGCCATGAATCGAAAGCCCCGTGGGGTATGAAATCCATGGATCAGTGATTTGTATCTCTTTTAGACAAGCCTGGCATCCCCGTGCAGCCACCTGGCTGCTCCCTGCTGGCAACCCAAGGGCACCCTGGGGTGCGTGGCACAGCTGCTCCCTCCCTTTGGCTGCCGTGGCGGCCATGGCACAGCAACCGGCACCCTCCGCGCCTGCAACCAACACCGGGGGGTCGAAGGACAAGACGAGGATGGGGTCGAAGGACAGGATGAGGATGGGGTGCATCCTTTGGCTTGACTATCCTGCTGCCCAGTGTCCCCCCCATCGCCAGAGCTGGCCCCAGCCCCACCACGTGCAATGCACAAGAGCTCGTACATGCTTGCACACCCAAAGCACATCGGGACCTGCAGCCACCGGGCACCAACGGGTCCCCGCAGCGTGACACGGTATGAAACCCTGGCTCCATCAGCCAAGATGTGCCTGGCGGGACCAAGCGGCACGAGCGGGGCAGCTGCTGATCCCTGGCATCACCCTTCGGCTCTTGATCCCCTTACGCCCGCGTCCGCAGCAGAGGGAGCTGCCAGCATCCTCGTGTCACCGGTGGTGACACTGCAGCGGCTTTATGGCTGATGCGCGCTGATGTGCCGTGCACCGACACGCCGTGCCAGCGGCACACGCAGCCTCCCCCCCGCTCCCCCCCAGCGCGCGGGGCCTTACTGGGACAGGTGGGGTTGGAGCACTCCCGGGCGTCGGCGTGGGCCCCCCGGCACTCGGCCCAGCCGTGGGCCGAGACGCTGCACTTGCGCGTCCGCTGCTGCGTGCCGTTGGCGCAGGTGACGGAGCAGCGGCTCCAGGCGCCCCACTCCAGCCACTGCCCTTCCACTGCGGGGACAAGCGAGAGTGGCGTCAGCCTCCACCGGCCGGCGGCCACTCGGCCGCACGGCTCCAGCTCCCCGCGACCCACGCCAGGCTCTCGGTGCAACGGGTCCAACCTACGGATGTGCCGGCTCCTCCCGCGCCGACCTCAGCAGCCAGCGCCAAATCCTGCCCTGGCTGGGGGGACTGTCACCAGGACTGGCCCCCACACCCTGAGCGGTGGCTCCTACAGCCCCGCTGCACCACAACAGCCAATGCTGCCACATGGCCATGCTCACCGGACCCTGGCATCACTCCCTGCCAAACCCAGCAGCCCTGGCACCGCTCCCCGCTGAACCTGTGAGCCCCAGCACTGCTGCATGGGCCAGGGCAGCAGGGAAAGAGCTTCTGGGAGCTTTCCTCGCTGCGGCAGCATCTCCATGGGGCTGCTGTGGCAAAGGCCATGTGCCGTGGGTGGCACACCCCTGCCGGAGCTGCTGCAGGGGCGGTGCACCCTGCGCACCCCTCAGGTCCCACGCTCCATCCTGCTCCCAGCTGGCCACTGGACTCCCCATGCCATACATCAAGTCCTCACAGGGATGCTGGCCCTGACGTGGCATCCCTGGCCATCATCGCAGAAACCCCACAGCCGCCACCACAGCCACTCCAGGCACACAAGAAGGGACAGAGATGTTGCTCCACCCATGTGCAGACAGACCCTGCAGCCGACCCCCTTCGCCACCTCCCCAGTGCCCCACAACATCCCGATGCCACACCAGTGCCATCGCCGTGCCTGCTGCAGGGGACAGTCAGCCACAGCAGATGGGCAGGGAAGGAGCCGGCTCTTCCGTGGTCCCCAGGCTGGACCCCCCTGCCCACAGTGGGGGCTCGAGCCCCCCAGCATGGCTGATGGAGCTGGCTCTCCATCTGGGTTTCCAGTGGGGACAGGAGGGTGCACCCCATGTCACAGCACCCATGTGCCCATGGGCTGTCCCAGGTCCCCATGGCAGTGCCACCCGTCCCTCACCGCACCGCAGCCCCGTGCCGGGAGCACAGCCCTGGCTCTTGGCCGGTGCTGTCTCCTGGCATTCCCAGGGGGAAGGAGGAGCAGGGGGAGAGAGAGGTACTGACCCGGGCAGCTCGCGATATTGCAGGGCTTGGCCTGCAGCTCGGGGCCCTCGCAGGCTTTCCCTCCGCGCCGCGGGGCCACGCACCGCCGCGTCCTGGTCCTGGCCCCTCGCCCGCAGGTCACCGAGCACAGGCTCCACGGGGACCACTCTTCCCACGCGCCGTGAACTGCAACACAGCACAGTGCCGTTGCCACACGCTCCCAGCCCTCGCGGGGCTCCAACCTCCTCCTCCTCCTGGCACTGAGGGGTCCTGCCCATTGCAGACCCCTCGTGCCCTGGGCTGGGGCTCATGGCAGAGCTGGGGACGGTCCCCAGCTCCCCTCTGCATCCTGCTGGCACCGTCTGCCCCGCCATCACACCTGAGCCCAAACCCCCAAGGGCCCTGAGCAGGCAGTGGTGCCACTGCTGCTCCCTGCCCTGCTCCGGGTCTTGGCACCGGCGGTGCACGTCCCCCCACACCTACACATGGCCCAGCTCGCCCCAACCCCATGTCGACACACTGGCACGGCTGCCCCTCGCACGCATCGCGCCCACGGGAGCTCAGCCCACTGGGAAGGGAGCAGGGACCTGTGCAGCACACAAGCATCCTAAAGGATGCTCCTCCGTGAGCTTCGATGTCCCTGCAGTGCCAGGACAGGGCTGTGCTCCCTGGTACGGAGGGGAGCGGGCACCTGTGTGGTTTTGAGGTGCAAAACCTCTGAAACATCGCAAGCTTAGACAGGGCAACCAGCTGCCACTGCAGCACACCGAGGCCCCTCTGACCCCCAGTGTCCCACACAAGACACATGGACACCACCATGACAAAGGAGCCAGCACGTGGCCCAGCGAGACGCCCGGCATCCTGCCTGCCCGCAACCTGCCTCAATGCACTGAGCAGCTCGGCCCCCTCCTGTCCCCCACGAGCGGGGACCCCCACCACGCCAGGTCCCCAAGTCCCCCGGTGCAGGCTCCAGCGCCTGCCTCTCTCCCAGCACAAAGCCTCGGAGGCACCATGGGGAAGCCCTGAGTTTGCCAGGAGGGAGGATGGAGAGGTGCCACCGCCCCAGCTGCTCCCAAAGCAAAACCCCCGGCAGAGCAGGGGTGGTGGGGCGCAGGGCACCCCTTCCAGACGCCTCCCCCCACTTGCTGCTTCCCCACGTGGCTTCCCAAGAGCTAGTCCAACCAGGAAGGCAAGATGATGTGGGGATGCCAAGGGGGCTTGGAGCAGCCCAGCGCAGGATGCGCAATACCTGCTTCCATGACAGCAGCCGCCACGCAGAGCCACTTTCCTCATCCATCCCCCCAGAATACCCCACCTGTGAGAGACCCCTCAGCAACAGGTCTCCACTCCCCTCAGCCGCTCGCTTGCTCAGCCCTTTGCGCACCCACCAGAGCCCAGCCAGCGGCGGGCACCCCGAGCCAGCAGTGAAACCCCCCCGGTGTCCCCGCATTCCCCATACCTGGGCAGGTGGCCGTGTTATTGCAGGTCCGTGTCTCCCGGAGCAGCCCGCTGCACAGCGTCCCGTAGGGCGAGGAGACGCAGGAGCGTGTCCGCACCTGGGAGCCCTGCCCGCATGTCAGGGAACAGACGCTCCACTGGGACCACTCCTCCGCCGCCGGGTCCCCTGTGGGAAACACGGAGCCTGAGAGCCAGCGACTTCCCTGAGGGGGCCAGGAAGGTCCCATGGAGCACCCACAGGGGATGGGAAAGTGCCCGGGCAGCACCTGGAATGAGGACAAGGTGCTTGGGCAACAGGGGTGACACGGAGGATGTAAGCAGGGCGAAGGAGCCCATGCTGCCCTCCAGACCTAGCACCGGCTGCACCTAGAGAAGGGGTCGGGGCACAGGATCGTGCCCAGCACGAGGGACAGCGTCCAGCTGGGCAGCGCAGGCAGCGCAAGCAGCCCGGCACAGCTCCTTCTCCCCACCCAGGCACAGCACTGACATTTACAACAGCCCTGCTCTTATTAAGCTTGATGATGTCTCTGAAGCTATTGGACAGGCCAGAAGAAAAGGCCATCAGTTTAAATTAAAAAGGAATATACGGAGGAGGGCTCCGAAGGGGACGATTTGTCCTGGAGACAGGCAGGATGCAGGCTCGGGAGTAGGGCTCCCATGGAGGTGACAATGCCCCGTGGCTGCTCCGCATCACACGGGGATGCCGAGGCTGGACCTGGTCACCACTGGGGTCACCCCCTGCTCTGCCCAGCAGCTCCCAGGGGGGCAGGACCTCCGCGAGTACGCGAACATGGTCAGGAGGAGATCTGCATGCCAGGCACACGGAGCGGAGCTCCTCTCCTGGCGCCAGGGCCCATCCATCTCCCGCTCGCCTCCGAGCCCTCCAACCATAAATCAGGGGGGGCTGCGGAGGGGGGAGCAGTATGCTCAAATTACCCAGATGGATTTGCCAAATAAATACATTTGAACAAAACAATTAATGGATTTTGTTGGGGTTGTGGGTTTTTTTGCTTTACAACCCTCAGAGGAAGGTGTAAAGGAAAAATATATAAATGGAGCAAATTAAGTCAGTTGGTGGGCAGGAAGCAAAAGGAGTCACTCCCTCTCCATCACCGCTGCCTGGTACCCAAGCCAGTGACACCAGTGTCCTGTGCCTGTGCCCCTGCTGGGGCAGCACTGGTACCTGTCTGGGCCATGTAGACACCCGGTTCGTCTGCTGACCGTGGCCACTGGGTCTTCACCTTCTGGTTCTCCTCGACTGCATTGCCTAGAAGAGAGAAGTGCTCCTGTGAGAGCAGGCAGGGGGCGGGGACAGGGACAGGGATGGAGACGGGCCACCATGGGACATTGCAGGGGGATACAGGGATGCCTGGCCCCACATGGCATCCCCAAGGGCAAGAGCTGGTTGAGCATTGCTGGGCACACTCACGGATCCCCAAAAATGTGTCACAGCTCCCCCAGACATATCATCCCACATCACTGGGGCTGCAGCTGGAGCATGGCCTAGGGTGCTGTGTCCCCGGTGCAGCCAGGGTGCCTGTGCCCCCACCACGCTGGGCAGAGGTGCTCTCCAGTCCCCACTTAACAGCTTGCTGCAGTGAGGTGGCACAAATTTATGGCTCAGCTCACCAAAAATAACAAGTGATCCATCAAGAGCGCTTGGCGTGAAATTAACTGGCATGTGGAGGGCTCGGCGGGAGGTGCGGCGGCAGGCGCAGGGGAGGATGACTTCCCCGGCCTCCCCCACACCCCCCAGGCCATCCCGCTGTCCTGCAGCAGGATCCCTTGTCCCCACACCTGGGTGCAAGATGCTGGTGAGTTCCTGTGGACTCACCCTGGGCACAGCATGGCAGCACCGGGGCTGCTGCTGCCCGCAGATGCTGTGACTTCCCTGGGCACCACTGATGCCACGCCGGGCACGTGGCCCCCAAAAGTGCCATGGGCACCCTGCTGCTGTGACAGCCAGGAGAACAGCCAGGGGTGGCACCACCACCTCACCGAGCTGCGCCGGCATTGCCAGCCAAGCACAGTGATGTCCCCAAGGGACAGCGGGAAGGTGACATAGGGACACCTGGCACTGCAGGGCCAGCTCCCAGCCATGCTTTGGGCACGCTGCAGCTCCCATATCAACACAGAGGTGATATACGAGCCCAGGGCCGGGAGCGCTGCCTGCACTGACACTTATTAGTGCTGTAAACCAGACCCAAATTTACTGACTTTTGCCTTCAACCCAGCGTAACCCCTGCCCGGACCCATCCCCTGCGCGGGCTCCTGGCCGTCACTGCCGGTGCAGCCCAGCACCCTTGGCTCCTCTCTCCGTGCATCCCGCCCCATGGCATTGGTGGGGTGCAGGGGGGCCAAGGGGCTGCTCTGAGGGGGTCTGTCTGGCTGCAGGGCTGAGCTCCCACAGGGCTGCCCGCCCCCGCGAGCGGCACGGCAGAATTACGCGCATCACGGCAAGTGCCCGGGGAAAACCATAAATCCTGAGGATATACGAGGGCTCTCTCCCCGGCTGTGTTCGACAGAGACACCAAATTCAATTTTCTTCGGAGAGCACTAAATCCCCGGCCACCACTGCGGGGCAGCTGGGGCCGTCCCCGGCACCTGCACCCGGTCCTGCCGTGGGGGTCCCCCCTCCCCGAGCCCTGCATTGTGGCTGCTGGGCTGCAAGGGCAGAGGTGATTTTCTGGGGACCTCAGCAAGTCCTCCAAGGCTGGTTGTGACCCTGCAAGCTGACAGATGTGGCCCCCTCCCAGCATCACCTCCCGGCATCACCTCCTGGGGCGGGGGGAGGGGAGGGGGCTGGTTTCCAAAGGATGATGGGTTTGGAGCAAGGGGAAACACAGCCCAGAGCAACCCCCAGAGCTGAAACAGCTCAGCCTCTGCACTGCAGGCTCTGTGGGGGTGTCCCCTCTCCACAGACCCCCCCCCCACCGCATGGCTATAACGTGCCTACCATCACCCCACAAAAGTTTCAACCCCATCCCCACACCCACCCGCACTTCCACCCACGCAGACCCAGCGCTGCGTTGCCCTGGGGCTGCATCCCCCTGGTCCCAACCACATCCCTATGGGAAAGCCATGCCACGGAGGGGATGGGGACCCCTGGGGTCACCGCTGCGGCTGGGCCCGGGGGGCGGCTGGGTGGGCGCCAGCCCCCGCATCGCTGCGCGGCTGCGGCGCTCGGCGGAGGAGGGTGAGATCAGTGCTGGGCGCCCGCCAAAGCTCAGCTCACAGGCGCCATTCAGCCCCCCGGCCCTGCCTGCCACCGCCACCCTGAAAGGCAGCCATTCTCCATTCCGTGGGGTGCTGGGGGGAGGCCAGGTGGGAGCCCAGGACCCCCCCTCGATGCCATGAAGGGCGCTCTGTGCTCCAGCCCCGCAGCCCCAGGGTTCAGCCACGAGTGCCCAGGGGGGGGACCGGGGTGCGGGGGCTGCACCGGTTGGCAGCAGCGTGACACACGGTGCGGCCGAGGCAGCGCATTACCCTTGTGGCTCTGGCACCGCAATAACGTCGTACCTCCAGGCACCTCCAGGTTTTAATTGAATGTCAAATGTAATTTGGGGAAGGAGCGGGAGTTTGCGCTCTCGCCATTGCAGCTGGTCTGTGTGCCAGTCCACGGAGAGGTGGCAAGCGGCTCAACGCCCGAGTGTGCCAGCTCTGCAGGGACCTCCATCTCCAGCACCCAGCTCAGCATCCTCTCTTTGAGCCATGCTTGGCATTACTAAACCCCACCAAACCAGCCATGAGGAGATGCAGAATCCCCTCCAGAAGTGAGGGGATGGGGTATCCTGCAGCCCTGCTCCGTGCCGGCAGCCCGCAGCACCCACTGCTCCCCAGGCAGCCCTGGGACACAGCGGGTGTCAGGGCCCTGGGCAAAGGGTCAGCCAGGCTGACCTTGGGGATGGCACCTGAACCTGGCACTGAGCTCTTAATTGTCCATGCAGAGTTGCATTTAGAGAGGAAAAAAATAGGAAGGAAAAAAACCAACCAACCAAAATCAGCTCAAGCAACTCCCCGTGGGATGAGGCGATTTGTAACCCTGCAGCTGTAACAGGCCAGGGATTTAAGCAGGGGATCTGCCCGTAATGACATTTAGCTCCTGAAATAAATGCTAAAGCCCAATGAAATTGTATATATACCCACAGCCCATCACCACCACCTAATCTGCTGGATAAAGGCCCCACGCAGCTAAGTTTGGGAATGCTCCTCCCCGTGCATGACCCAGAGCTGGCGCAGGGGGAACATCTGGCCAGATGTGGCCCAGAACCCCTGCATCACCTCGGTGGGCTGGGCAGAGGTGCCCCACAGGTGAAGGGAGTGCTTGGGCAAGGCAGGTCCCTGCCATGGGCAGCCCAACCCTGGCGCCCAGGGCGCGGGTAAGCACGGCTGCTTTATCTTCACTCGAGGTTTCTGCAATTCCGTAACGAGCAAATGGCTTCATTCCGCCTGGTTAATAGCCCGGCCACGCCGTGCCACCATGCCATGACATCCTGCCTGGAATAACAAGCGCCTGGGCTGCAGCAGTCAAGGGTAATTTGCCACGGGAAAGGGTCATTTTACCTGCAAATTGTTTTCCACATCTCCACCAATGCAGAGTGATAGGGCTGCCGCTCCGGGCACACCGGCAGGTGAGCAGCAGCCCTGTGCCAGGGAGGCCGTGACCGAGGCCCCGCGGCTGTGCAGGCTGTGCCAGAGCAGCCATGGCAAACAGCGGAGCCGGCGTGGCGCTGAGCAGCACTGACAGGGTCAGCCAGGCCACGGCAAGGGCAGAGCAAGCTGCAGCTCCACTGAGCCTGGCCGTCGCTTGGACGAGGTGTGCTGGACCCAGGAGCATGCACAGGATTTGCACTTTGCAAGGCCTCCCTGCTCTGCACAGCACGCAGTTTGCACCCCTCCTGCCCCAGAGAGCATGCACAGGCAGGATTCATGCATTGCATGGCTTCCCTGCTCTGTGCACAGCACCAGATTTGCACCCCTCCTACCCCAGAAAGCGTGCATAAGCAGGATTCATCTATTGCACAGCTTCCTTGTTCAGTGCACAGCACCCAGTTTACATCCCTCCTGCCCCAGAGAGCATGCACAGACAGGATTCATCCATTGCAAGGCTTCCCCAGTCTGTACACAGCACCCAATTTGCACCCCTCCTACCCCAGAAAGTGTGCTCATGCAGGATTCATCTATTGCACAGCTTCCTTGTTCAGTGCACAGCACCCAGTTTACACCCCTCCTGTCCCAGAGAGTGTGCATGGGCAGGATTCATCCATTGCATGGCTTCCCCGCTCTGTGCACAGCACCAGATTTGCACCCCTCCTGCCCCAGAGAGCGTGCACAGGCAGGATCCATCCATTGCACAGCCTCCCTGCTCGGTGCCCAGCACTGCTAAGAAGCACGCATGCAGCAGGGGGTCCATCCCCGGGGCTCCCCCCACACCCCACTCACCGTGTGGGACCTCGGGCAGGTCGAAATCATTGGCATTCGCAGAATGCAGGTCAGTGGGGCAGCAGTCACCGGCGGTGGGCGGTGGGGCAGGCGTGCGGGTGGCGTGCCGCGTGCCGTTGCGCCGCGGTGCCGGTGGGCTCTCCGCCTGGCAGCTGCAGCCGGCGTGGGTGAAGCCGCAGCGGCGAGCGCCAGGAGCCTGCAGACACTCCTCCAGCCAGCGGCAGAGCACGCTGCAGGTGAACTGGCTGGAGTTGTTGTTGTTGATGAGCAGCACCTCCACGAAACGGAATTCCAGGGCTTGGGGGGCCAGGAGGCGGGGGGCTGCCTCGGGCTCGGCCGCCAGGCACAGTTGCACAAAGTTCTTGTCGAAATGGAGGAAGGTGAAGGGCCCTGCGTCCTCGCACAGCTCCAGCTCAGCTTCCTCCTCTTCCTCCTCCTCCTCCTCCTCCGGCCGCTGGTGAGCGGGCGGGGGGCTGGCGGCCTCGCCGCGGGGGTCGCAGGTGTAGTTGGCCAGGTAGTGGTCAAGTGGCAGCACCATGGGCGAGAAGTGGGTGCAGACCTGCTCCTCCCGGTTGAAGCGGAGGTAGAGCGAGTACTTGGTGGGGTCAGGGTTCTCCAGGGTCCAGGAGCAGCCGGAGGAGATGGTGGGGAAGAGGTCCTTGAGGGAGAAGGAGCCGTAGAGGACGCCGGAGGCCAGAGCGGAGCAGGCACTGGGAGCCGGGTCAAAGCCCCGTGTGAGCCACAGGAGAGAAGATATCACAGCCAGTAAGAGGGGACCAGCAGCGGTCATCCTATGGCATTTGCCCTGGGGGAGAGGCAGACACAGACAGACAGGATAGACAGACAGACAGATGCTTAGCAGCAGGCAAGTCACTGCGGGCTCCCCGCTGTGCCAGGGGAGTCAAAACCCTGCACCAAGCCCCAGCCGCTGCAGGAGCAGCATCCCAGCTGGTCCACATCGCCAGCTGTCACCCTGCAAGCAGGGGACAGCCATTGGAGACCCCTGCCTGGTTCCCTGTGCTCTGCCAAGGCAGCCCCTGGGCTGGGGACCATGCAGCACAGACCGGGGACTCTACTCCAAAACCATCAGAGCAGAGATGCAGCTCCCACTCCGCAGCCAGCAGACACCCACCGCGGGGACCCCCCCTGCCCTCGGCTCACCCACCGCAGCCAGCCAAGCACAACCTGGGCAAGGAGTCACCAAACAGCTTCTGCCCAGATGGGGCTATAAAAAGCCTCATAGCTATTGCTGGTGCCCCAGAGCACTGTGGGGAAAGGCCAGCTGCTCAGCAGAGGAGCCCAGGGTGATGTGCTGGGGTGCACAGGCACCCCTGTGCTGGGGTGCACAGGCACCCCAACAGGGATACCCAACAGCTCTCCCCCTGACCTGCCAGGAAAGCCCAGCACGGGGCAAGCAATCGTTAAAGTACATATTTCTTGGACAACAGGCTGGGTATACAGCAGCATCGCCATGGATAGCTTTTTAATAACTCATTAATAAAATAATGCACGTGGTGGCCTTATTAAGTGGGACCGGAGCGTGGCTCTACAGAGGCCAAGGCCACCGCGCACGTGTCGGCACCGCTGTGCCAGGCCAGCCTGCACCCAGGGCAGCGGCAGTGAGGGGACAGCCCTGGGGACAGCAGGGGATGGTCAGGAGGTGGCCACAAGTGACAGGTGCTGTTCCAGAGGCTGATTTCCAAAACCACCAAGGTCCCTGCTCCCCTCCATCCCAGCCATGCGTGGGGGATGCCGAGCACTCAGCGTGACACAGGGATGCTTTTCTCCACCCCCAAACAACATCTCCTGCTCCCAGATCATCCCTGGCGGAGGCCCCGGTACCAGGGCATCCCCCTGCTCATCAGGGAGGGAGCCTGAGCCTCGGCCGAGCATGTGCCGAAGCCATAATGGGCACATTAAAGAGCTAAAAATAACCCAGCTCTCATGCAACAGGCTGGCACTGGCTCCTGCCGCCCCGGCAGTGACGGGGCTCGGTGCCGGCAGCCGGTGTCTGTCAGTGGCACGCAGGCATGGGGAGAAAGGGGCTGGGATGGAGCCAGTGGGAGCAGCCAGGTCTGGGGCCGGATCTGGGCAGGACCCCCCAGTGTAAGCAGAGAGATCTAGGTCAAAAGAAACCCCCACTTTCTGCAGCCACTTCCACCCTTGGGAGACCCCTGGGAATTCAACAGGAGACCCCCCACCTGTGGCAGCAGCAATGGGGAGCCAAGGGGCAGCCAGAGCAGGGAGCCCCATGAGCATCCCCCACTGATGCTCCTCAAGCGCCCAGCAAGGTCCTGAGGTCTCCCGGAGAGTCCAAGCCCTCCATTGCTCCGGGAGAACCGGGGATGGGGGGAGGAGGAGGAGGAGGAGGAGGTCAGGCAGGGACACGCTGCTGCTCTGCAGCGAGCTCCTGGGGCTCCCGCAGCCTGGCAGGGACACAAGATGGTGCTTGCTTCCCTCACCTGGGAGCAGCGAGGAGGGATGCTCGGCACTGCCATCCACCCATCCCTCCTGCCCGGCTCCTGCCAATGCCCAGCCTGCCTGCACGGCTGAGGCAAACCGGCTGCTGGAAAGCTCGGTGGGGACGGGCACGGCCAGGCAGCCCACTACCACACCTCCCTGGGCTCCTCGCCTTTTAAACACGGCACCCTGCAAGACCCAGGTGCTCTGGACCGTGGGGAGCCTCCCCCGAGCCCCAAAACCTGCCAGGGCTGCGGCTGCCAGGGAGCCCAGCACCATGCTGTAGCTGCTACTGAAGACCGGGGCTCGTTAAGAGCAGATCAAATCTGATACAGCTCGTTCAGCACCAGCCTCGCTCCCCGCAGCGCTTGCTGTTGCTGCTGCAGTGAAGATATTTCATTGAGCTGCAAGCTGGGCCCAAGAAAACATTTAACATCTGGGGCACCGAGTCACCCAGTGGGAGCTACCGAGCAGCTCGAGGAGGGGCCACTGTCACAGCCTACCTGGCACCGCGGGGAGGACCTCACAGCCTGCAGCATCACTGCCCGTGTGCTCCGGCAAGGGGGAGCCCAGCCTTGCCGGGGCACCAGGGCATGGCCCCGCTGTCATCGCCCCCCCCACCTCCAAAAGGGCTTCGGTCCATGCAGGAGAAACCACCCACCGTCGGTGACTGCATGGTGGCACCGCTGGCGAAGCCGGCTGATGGGGGATGCCTGCTGCCCCCTGGGACCCACCGCACCCAACCACCCCGCTGGGCTGCTGCAGGAGCGGGTGCTGCTCCCCCGGGAAGGGGATGGCACCCGGAGCATGGCTGGCACAGGCTGGCATGCTCACCCACCGCAGGCACCCGCTCCAGCCCCTTCCATTTGCCTTTTGTTCCCTGCCCGGACACAGGGAAGAGGGTGGGTTTTTAATTAAAGCTTTTAAAGAGCCATCACAGAGCCGGGAAGCAACCATGCGGAAGCGACATCCCAGGCTCCCCATCCTCGGCAGTCAGAGCACGGTCCCTCTCCATCGCTGTCATCACATCCCTCCCGGCTCCGGTAACCGGCAGGATCCAACAAGGGCTCGTCTCTCCCTCACCAGCAGCCGCGGCACAACGGGAGGAGACAACACTCCACGCCAGCCCTGCTCACACCGCACAAACAGGTTGTTTCCCTGAAGATGCTCCCCCCGAATGGAGATTTCAGCAGGGATGCAGTCCAGCTCCATCCTCCCGGCACAGCGGGGGCCAGCTCCCGACTACCGCGCTTCTGCTCGGCCGCGGCCACCCCTCTCCGACCAGGCAAAGCCAGAAACAACCAACCAGCCCCCAAAGTGATAAACAGGCGGCACTAAACCCTGCTGGCATTAATAATCTGAGAAACGATTAATAGCAAAGTAAAGGAGATTTGGGTTTTGAGAGACACGCTTTTTAACCCAACAGTCTTCTTTTAATAGGGTGTAAAAAATACGCGATCCGTGAGAATTCTTAACACAAGGATGGCTTGGAAAAAGGGCAGCAGGGTAAGGAAGGGCCAGGCAGCCCAGGGTGTTGAACCATGGTGGGAACAGCCTTGGTCCATGCCAAAAGGCGACGGTATCTAGGGAGGAGCAGGCTAGCCGACAGCACGGCCATGTGGCCACAAAACAGGCTCCATCCCACGGGAGTATATCCCTGCCTGCCCAGAGGTGATGCCAACAAAGTGCCCTAACGAGCTCTTCCCGCCAGGAACGTCTGCAACCCTCCGATTTCCAGGATCTTCGCTAGCAGTTCAAAGGCATCGGGGACCTTCAAAGCACCACCTCCACGCTTAGCCCTTGCCACCCTGCGCCCATCCTCCCGGCGCGAGGGACCCCCAGCACCAAGCCCCTGCCCGGCCCTCGACAGCGCTGACACAGCCTCGCTCTGCCAACTAATTAACGCTCTGAGCATCACCGGGTGAAGGTGCCAGAGAAAATCCACCGACATCACCACCTCCAGCCCTTGCCCCCCCGAAAACGTGGCTTCCTGCAAAGTGTGTGCGTGCACACATGTCTGCATGCATGGGCTCCCGTGCCCGCCCGGGCGCTCAGCGGGGAGAGGGGTATCCATGCTGCTCCCACCTACCACGGCACAATCCCCCTGGCACCTGGGACCATATTTCCCCCCCATTCCACGCTCCCACGTCTTGCCCTTCCCCACACACTCCCCCTCTCCCTCTGGCTTCCCCGGCGCGCTGCCACCACCTTTCCTGAAGCAGGCAGGCTGGCAGCAGCGCCGAGCTGTAATTAATGGTGCCGCTTTGCCAATCACTGGCTCAGCCTCGCTAGCACTGGCAAGCAAAGGCCTTTTTATTTATTTTACTTAACTGCTGTTGGTAAAACTCCACTCCAAAAGCAAGGCCAAGAGACAGCACACTGAAATCTCCACCGGGATTAGGGATTACACTCTGCCAGGGAACAGTGTGTGCTGCCTCTCCTTCCACGGCTGTGGGGGTCCCTGGAGGCAAGCCCCCCCGCCCCCGCAGCAGGCCACCCGCAGGGGCTGCAGCAGCCACAGCTGCTCCTGCCACTCTCCCATGGCCTCTTCCGAGTAGTTTCCATGTCGCTGGGATGCAGCTCCCTCTTCTCCATCAGCTCCATCCTGCAAAGGGATGGGGCAGGGGGGCTGAGAGCCCCAGGAGGGCTCCAACGCAGGGTCCAAGTCACAGGGGTGGCAGCAGGAGGATGGCAGCCCGGATGGGTGCTCATGCCGGAGGGGGATTTTTCCTTGTCACACACCATTCTCAGCCAGACCCAGATCTGCCAGGAGCCTCCAAGGTGCCCCGAGGAGAAGGGCCCTGGCTTCATCCTGCTCTTGGAGGACATCAAGAACGAACAGACGGGACGAGAGCGGGGGGGCATGCGATGGCCCTCACGAGCACCAAGGAGCTACAGAACCTCTGACGTTTGGCAACTGAGCTGGGTGGCCCAGAGCCAGCCCCGTCCCCATTACAGGATGGCTCCGTGGTAGAAAATGAGTTTGCAGGGCCTCGGTCCAAATTCCTGTGGAGAAGTGTCAAAGCATCACAGCAGCCCAGCCCCAAGGGCTGTGTCGAGCTGGACCAGGGCTAGCAGCTCATCCCATGGTTCACGCATCCATCCAGCTGAGCATCATCTTCCTCCGAGCACGGGGACGTGAGGAGCCTGTCCTGTAGCCCCCACCCAGCCTGGAGAGCACCCAGCCCAGGACATGGGGAGTTGGTACCGATGGGAACAGCCCGAGTGAAGGAAGACTCATCTATTCCCACTGCTCTGCGCAGGAGGTTGGTGCCGTGGCAGGGCTCTCCACAGCCTGAGCTCAGCACCTCCGGCCCAACGCCCGGCACTGGCACGGCAGAGGTGTCACACCGGGCAGGAGAGCTGCGCTGCCAGAGATCCTTAGAGGCGTCGAGAAGAGCCGGAGGCAGCCGGGAAGAGCAGACAGTGTGTCCCAGCCAGCGCTGGAGCACCTCTGCCACGTGGCTGCCGGTCAGGGAGCAAGCTGACCGCAGTGCCGGCTCCGTATCCATTTTCTCTCCAGCACAGATCAAATTTGTAGGATCCCAGCTTCTTGCAAACTCCCTGGATCAAAGCAGGGTCTGCTGACAAGGCTTGACAAGCAACTGGGCAGGCCTCGAAGAGAAGCCGCTGCCAGGCACCAGGCTCCGGGCTCCGGCACAGACGGGCTGGCACTGCCCTATGGCCAATTCCAGCATCCGCCGCCGTCTGTGCCACTGGTAATGAATGCCGCTGGGAATCGGGGCGCCGAGCCTCCCCGATGAGGGTGGCCGGACAGCAGCCAGGTGATGGTGACGGTGATGACAGCCGCGCCACCCCGCTCCTCCCCACAGGCGCCCGATGCGAGACGGCTCCCTCCCCATGAGCCCCCCCTCAGCTCAGCTGCCACCACCTTTGGGGGGGGAAGAGGTCAGTGCCAAATAACCGCCCCGCTGGCAGCATTCCCACAGCGGCACGACTCAGCACCAGCCCCACGCACGCCATCCAAACCATCGGCAGCACCCGGCCAAGAAACTCCAACCAGAGGCTCTGCCATGACCCAGCCCGGCCACCCCAGGGCCACCTCCCCCACGTCACCGGCAGCCCTGGCTGCCAGGCGCCATCCAGCACAGGCAGCAGTGACATGACCTAGAAAAGCAAAGGGTTGTTCACACGCTGCACTGCCACGGGCCCCCAGCGCCAACCGTGCAGGCGCGGTGCACGCGCACCCCCCACCTCGGCTGGGGCTGCGGAAAAATCTCCCCGTGCTTCAACAAGTGACCTGCGTGGGCACACGTGGCATCGCTCCTGCCACGAACCCCAGGGCTCGCAGGTCCCTCGGGAAGGGAAGCAGCTCCCCCGCACCCCCCAGATTTGGCTGCCACCTGCACGCCCCACATGCCCGCGCCGGCACACGCTGGGCGCCCACGTGTGCCCTCGCCACACGCCCACAGTCCCCGGGTACCGCTCGCCCCCATGGCACGGCCGCGGCACAGAGGGTCCCCGCAGCCCCTCCACGCTGGCACCGAACAAAGCCCCACGCAGGGGAGAGCTGCGAAACCCCCCTCCTGCTGCCGGGGCTCCGCCAACACGCCTGCCCACGCACCCCGGTGCGTGCCGGTTCCCCACAGCCCCGGCTAGGGGTGACGGTGTGGGGCCACCAGCCCCGGTGTGGGGAGACTGACCCACCGAGCACCCACGCGTGCCGGGCTGGCAGCACACGCGTGCCCACGCTAGGGCTGGCAGAGATGCCACCCGTGGCCTTTGCCGTATGACACACCACAGCACCGCCATGCCATACCTGTGCCCAAGCAACACACATGTGCCCACCGACATGCGTGCAGCACCTCCGCGTGGGGCTGCCGGAGCCCTGGCACTGCTTGCGGGGAGGGACCGGTAACCCCGGAGGGAGACTGGTAGCTTTGGGGGGGGGCGGGGGAGTCGCCCCGGAGGGGGACCAGTAGCTCGTGGGGGGGCCGGTAGCACTGGAGGGAGACCGGTAGCTCGGGTGGGGGGTCCGGTAGCCCCGAAGGAGGACTGGTAGCCCTGGAGGAGGCCGGTAGCCATGGAGGGAGACTGGTAGCCCCGGGGGTGTCCGTAGCCGTGGAGCGAGACTGGTAGCCCCCGGGGGTTGGCGGTAGCCCCGGAGGAGGACCGGCAGCCCCGGGCATGCCGCCGCTAGCCGGTGCCAAGCCCGCCCCGCCGCCGCCGCCGCAGCCCCGCGCAACTTCCAGGCAGGGCCCGGGGATGCCACTGCCCGCACCGGGCACCGGGCACGGGGCACCGCCGGTACGGCGACGTGGCTGCAGCTCCCCGCCCGCCGAGGCAGGAAAGTTGGCCGGGGCCGGAGAGGCAGCGGGGAAGACGGGGGGGGGGGGGGGGGGGGGGCGGGGGGGGCCGCACGGCGGATCCGGGGCTCTGGCAACCGGCAGCACCGGCCGCCGCATCCCGCATCCCCGGCGAGCTGCCGCCCCCGCTGCGCCGCGGCGGGAGGCGGGGGGGGAGCGCACCGCACCTCGGTGCACCGGCAAGGCAGAGGCAGAAGGGAGGGGGGGGTGCCGGTGCACCGGGGAGGGGTCCCCGCTCCCCCCCCCCGCCGCCGCCCTTACCTGCGCTCCGTCAGCAGCGCGTGTAGCCCCGGCGCGGCGCGGCGTGCAGCGGGCTGGCCATCCCCGAGCGGCGGCAGCGGCGGCGGCAGCCGGTGCCCGGGCGCGCCCGGGGGAGCGCGGCGGCGCGCGGGGCCGGGAGCGGGCGCGCGGCGCGCGGGGCCCCGGTGGCGGCGGCGGCGGCGGCGGGGGGCGGGGGCGGCGGCGGCGCGCGCCGCTCGGGCACTTGCTGCATGCGCCGGGCGCGGGGCGGTGTGACAGCACCGGGCATGGCGGGGAGCCTGCGCGGCGGCGGGGCCGCCTTACGGACACCGGGGGCGGCGGGGGGGGGGGAGGGGGCACGGGGGGAGGGGGTTGTGAGCACCCCCTCCCCGGCTGCCGGTACCGTGCCGCTCGCTTCAGAGAACGGGGTGGGGGGGAAGGTGACCCCCGGGATGCTGCAACGCTGGGGGAGCGGTGGGGGGGGTGTGCAGGCGGCACGGGGGGGGGCCGTGCATGCACGGGGGTGGCTGTGGTGTGCACACGCACACGGGTGTTGTGCTGCTGCGGGGGGGGGGGGAGCGGTGCGTGCAGGCCTCATGTGTGTGCAGGCATATGCCCGCACACACATGAAATGGTTCATGCCCGCGTGCTGTGCCCGCGTGTGCGTGGCTGGGTTGCGCGTGCATGCACGCAATCAGTCGGTTCGTGCTTGCTGATGCGTGGGCAGTGCACGCGTGCACATCGGTGGGTGCTGTGGCGTGCACACGCACGTGCATGGCACGCCCCTGTGCAGGATACATGTGCTCCCTGCCAGCAGCCGTGTTGCACACACGTGCAGGCCTTGGTAGGGCATGTTTTGCAGGGGTGCGGGGCTGGGATGCAGGGAGAGCTGGAGCATCAACACCAGGTGAGTAATGGGGCTGGCACACCCCATGATCACAGAAATGGGTCACAAGTGGTATGACACGGAGGGTGTCAGACTCCCAGAGCCATGGTGGTGTCTGGGGGGGCTGCAGCACTGCTGTTTCACAAGGAGACCATGAACAGATGGGATAAACCTGAGTGTCTCGGTGGTCCGTGGGTAACAGAGAGTGGCCAGCACCGAGGCTCCACCGCAGCACGGATCCTGCCCAGGGCAGAGCCCACCAGGAGCACAGGTTGCTCTGGTTTGGAGAGGACAAGGTGTCACCACCACCAAGCCCCAGCCACACCACAAGGAGCCCAGCGGGATGTGGCATGGCCTCGCTGCCACACTGCAGGAGCAGTGCCACTGGAAATGCTGCATGTTCCCATCCCCTGCCTGTCCACCTCCGCTGGTCGCATCCTTGTCGGCACTGCTTGGGGATGCACAGACCTCCGGGTGGCCCCTGCAGCCTCTGTCCAGGGCTTGGCACAACAGGGGTAGAAACTGGGTAGCAGGAAGCACCACCGAGACCACTGCTCAGCACCCTGGGTATCTGTAGCACAGCACCAGCCCTAACCTAGCTCAGTGCTGCTGGAAGTGCAGGGTCACAGCCACCTGAGACCTTCGTGCAATTCAGCTCCTTTCCCCTGTGGTGTTCCCTTTTCCCAGTCCCCCCCTGCAGCCCGTGGATGCCTGACCCAGCAGCCCCAGACAGACACTCATCCCCTCTAGGTCAAGGCTGAAAGCAAGTACACCAGCTTTCCAGGCTGTTTTTTATCCCAGGGAGAAAAGCATCATTAGTTCAGACATAACTGGAGGATATTCCAGAACCCGTCTCTGTAAATACAGATCATTGCAGCGGCTGCAGCTCAGCAGAAGGGCCA
This sequence comes from Falco cherrug, assembly GCF_023634085.1. Taxonomy (NCBI): domain Eukaryota; kingdom Metazoa; phylum Chordata; class Aves; order Falconiformes; family Falconidae; genus Falco; species Falco cherrug. The sequence goes on along the minus strand of NC_073699.1, from coordinate 117,931,154 downwards.
TCCCAAACCCACGGCTCCCTGGGTCACGCTCTTTGCTTCCCACGAGGTGTTGGCTCCTGCAGCCAAATAGATCTGCACGCTTGATACACTTCCAAATTTCCAAACGCATTACTTGTCACCAGCTACTGCTGCCCTGCGAGCAATGCAGGATGCGATACAGGATGCAATGCCGGATGCGACGCAGGATGCGCTGCCTGAGTGTTGCCTATGGGCTCTGCCCTGATTGTGGTGCTGGCTACGGCACAGCCTGGCTTGCATGGCTCTGTCCTGCAAACCCCCCTGCCCCCAGGCCTGGTGACGGTCCGTGGTCATGCACGTAACGTCCTCCTGTGCCTGCTGCTGCCCTTCCAGCGCGGGAGTCATTTCCAGCCTCCGCATCCCCCCTACCCCAGGCTCCCCAGTGCTGCAGGTGGCATCACCAAAAGTCTCCTCTGCCCCAGGTGGGCAAATAGGGGCCGGAGGGCACCGGTGCTGGGGGGGGCTGAGCTGCGGGAGCCGGAGGCACCCACTGTTACCAGGACAACTGGGTGCTCTCTGTAGCTGCTTGCTGCCGCTGCATCCCTGCAAAGCTCCCCCAGCCACAGCGTGAGCTCCGCCGCCAGCCATGCCCCCAGCCCAAAGCATGGCAAGAGGGGTGCTCAGCCCCTGCAGCCCCCCAGGCCAGGCAGTGCTCTGGAAGGCACTGGAGACCTCCAAGCCAAAACAAAGCATCTCCCTGGCTGATCGGTGCGAGTGCCCGGAGCCTCCATCCTCCTCCTCTCTCCGATGAACTGCTGGGCTGTGGGGAAAACACTGATCAGGGCTCTCGGCCTCACTGGTGCCACTGGATTCGAGGGGGCTGAGGCTCAGTGCAAGCAGAGCCGCTCGCAGGGCATAATTAGAGCAGTGCCCGCGTGTGCGGAGGTTGTAACACCAGGGCTTTGCCTGCTGGATGGGAATTAGACCTGTCCATTAAGGCAATAATAACCCGTTAGCTTGACACAAGGTCCCCGGTGCCACCACAATCATTAATGCAGGCACTGCCACTACGGCTAACAGCATCCGTGGCTGCGGGCATGGCCGGGATGGCCAGCGCTGGGCAGGGACTGGCTGAGCCCCCCCCCTTCCCATTGACCCCCGAGGCCCCCCAGCTCTGGTGTTCAACCTTGTGTTGAAATTTCCCAACACGGGACTTTTATTTCCCCAGCATTTGGCACAGAAATCAGGGGCAGGGGAGAGTCACCCAGGTGGCAGCTACTCCATGGCAGCTACAGCCCTGGGTGAGGATTCAGGGAAGAGATGGAGTCCAGCCTCTGGCCAGGGGGATGTGGGGATGCTGCAATCAGCCCCCCAGCTCCTGTGGCCCCCAATGGGCCCGATCCACAGGGCTCATCTTCCCTGAGCAGGGCACAGAGCAGCAGCATTTCGGAGAGGCTTAGCGGGAGCACCTCAGCTCGAAGCACAAGGCGAGACGGGAGCAGAAGGCAGCCCTCGAGAAGCTGGTATCCACAGCCGCCTGTCAGAATCGCTTCCCATAAACTTCGCTGTGAATTGCTCCAGTGGAAAAACAAAAGCAGTGATAAACCAGGAAAGTTTGGTTTGCAAGATTATCGGTTCTAATGGGAAGAGGCAGCAAGCGCCGCAGGAGGAGCCTTTGCCAGTCACTTGGTGCCCATCACCGGGATGGAGGGACTGGCCCCGTGCCAGCTGCCTGCGGCCGCTGCTCCCCTCCAAGGCACCTTCCCGTGAAGTTCTCTGCTAGTGGTGGCAGAGAGAAAAGCAAAGGCAAAGGAGCGAGGGAAGCCCGTGTGATGAGCAGAAGAGGAAGGACAGGAATAAGCTCTGAAATAAATTTCACTTTGGGGTTTGTTAGGGAGCGCTGCCGCGGCGGCGCAGCCAACAGCTGATCCCAAGCGGCTCCCAGCCCTACGGACGCAGCCGTTGTGCCCAGGAAGATGGGATTCAGCTCAGCGTCTTCATTTTGATTTTTCCAGGCACTTTGTGCGCTGAAGGATGGACCAGAGCGAATCCGTGGCCGTCTGCGCCAATGCGGAGATGGTGCCTTGGCACGAGGCAGGGCAGCGCCAAGGACTTGAGGCGCTGGGCCAGGCACGCTGGGGAGATGTTCTAGGAGAAACTGGGAGAGGTTTTGCCAGGTGCAGAGGCTGCCTTCTCGGTCTGTGGGATTAGGGGATGAGCACAACATCAGCAGGGAGCCAGCATGCGGGACACCTGCAGGATTTTCACTTCCGTGTCTCCACGCATCATCCTGCTCCATCCCAGGGCTTCAGCGAGGATAAATCCCTCTGGATCCTGACATGCCTGGAGATCTTCTCCAAGCCAGAACAGCCTGGCAAGGGGCAAGCTGCCACCCAGCCCTGCCTGCCTGCCCACCACCAGCCCTGCCCCTTCCCACCGCAGGGCTGCCAGCAGCCTCCAGCCACCGGAGCCATTTCACTGCCCAAACCAGCAGCCGTAGGAGCAACCGCCCAAGATCAAGAAACTTTGCATAAATATTCACCTCGATTAATATACATGAGGGCTGCAGAAAGCCCGGCTGAAGCCATCAGCGGGGATGTTATCTTGGCTGCTCAGTCTTGCAGGAGCGCGGCGTTCAACGCCGACACCTGATGGGTTTTCACAGCGGGAAAACCCAGAGATCAGATCCTGGGAAGCCGCTTGGCCACATCTCCTGTCCCCTTCTCAGCAGGGGGGTGGCATCTCTGGGGGCCTCCAGTAAGCCGTAAACTGGGATGCATGACGTGTAGGAGGCTGTGGGAGATGAGAGCAGTGCCCGGGGGGAGCTGCCCTGGTGGCCTTTGGCTCTGGTGCTGTATGCTCTGCACGCTCCTGGTGACAACCACGCAGAGGCACAGGGACCACAGCCACCGGCAGTCAGTCCCTGCCCTGGCGTGGTGGCATTGAGCCACTGTGCCAGTGCTCCCAACCCCCAGAGCGTGCAGGGAGGTGGATCCCGATACTTTCATCTCCCACCGTGGGGGAAACTGAAGCAAAAGGACTGGCCCAGGGCTGCTGGGGGAGGTGGTGACGGAGGCAGCAGCTCGGTCCTGGCCCTGTGGGAGCTGTGGCACAGTGATGCCGTGGCACAGTGATGCCGGTGATGCCGGAGCTGGCAGGGCCAGGTTACCCGTGGCTCCTCTGGGATCCTGCCTTTGTCACTCCGCCAGCAACCCGGGGCATAAACAAGTGCCTGACATTTCCACACTGCCGCCAGGCCTCTTGGATAAAAGCAGAACATAATTAGCAAATTAATCAGGAGACAATAGCTGGGGATCTAACGCTGCCGAGCTGTCATTAGCTCCGTGGGGAGCTGACCCTGGGCATGTTCAGGGCCAGGGGATGGCCGTGCTCGGGGAAGGGGCAGTCACAGTCCCCATGTCCCCACCAGGCTCATGGCCCCTGCCACGTCCCCCCTGCCTTGTCACCGATGGTAGCCAGCAGGGCAGGGGGGTGGCTGGCATTTTGTGCCCCATCAGGAGCCTGGGAATGGAACCTTCAAAGGGCAGCACCTTCCCTTGCTCCTCCGAACATTTAAAACCCGTGAATCACAGTGAATTTGCATTCAGCTTATTAGACGCCCTGCAAATAGGGTGAACCTCGTTCAAACACATTTCAGTGATAAAATGATATTGACTCTGAGTAATTAAAAATCATTTCCATATTCAAATACAGCTGATTGAGGAGAAATGGCTTCCTTTTAATTGCCTGGAGGGGAATTATCAACTTTTGGAGCGTGTAGCCCAGCAAATGCATCCTCACTTGGCAGCCTGTGAAAGACTGATGGAGGAGGAGGAGGAGGAGAGGAGGAGGAAGAGGAGGTGTAGGAAGAAGAGGAGGAGGAGAAGGAGGTGGAGCAGGGTTGGGAAGCAGGCAGCACACGGGTTGAAGGTGTGACCCTGCCACCCACGGGAAGCTCTCTCCTTGCGTGCCTGCCTGGTCCCCAAAGAGCCTGGGCTGATGCTCCAGCTCGACCCTGAAATGATGCCCTCCTTCCTCCCCGCTCAGCCACGGGGTCTTCCTGGGGAACTGTGACCTCCCAGCCCCTGTGGCAGCAGGGTTAGGGGCTGCACTGGGCTGGGGGCTCTGGATAGGCCCAAACTACCTGCTGCTCAGGAGGGGATGTTCTAGGTGAGCCTCGAGCAGCCCCCATCCTGCACAAGGCCATGGCAGCGAGAAGGGCAGGGACATGCCCCAGCACCAGTGACAGCCCCATCTTGGTCATTTGTGAGTGCCAGGGGGGGTGCCCAGGGGCTGTGTGTCATCACCAACCCCCCCTCTCCAAAACTCCCTGCTACAGCCAAGCTGCCACCAGCACAGCCCCTCTTGCACCCCTAGCCACCCAAGTGCCACTGCACTGTCACTGCCATCGGTGTCCCTGGAGCACCAGGGGGGATAGCAAGGCTCCCCGGGTGCGGAGCTCTTCGGGCCACATTTCAGAGCCCCTCCAGCACCTCCCCGCATGATTTTGGCCTCCGCTTGGTTTCCTAGGGAAACCAGGCTGCAGCTTGGCTCAGCCTCCGCACACGTGGGAGTGCACGGGGGACGTGGGTGTGCACAGGGACATGGGTGCCCCGCACCCTCCATCTCCCCTCCCGGCTCTTGCTAGCATGGCAACCCTCGGTGCAGAGCATGAAGCCTCCCAAATGCCTGAGGTGGGGGCCAGAGTGGAGCAGAGCACCCACTCCTGAGTGCCCCCTTAGCAAGGGTCCTTGGGGACAATGCAGGTCCTGCACTATGAGGATGCTCCATGCCACCCCCAGCTCTCTGGGTCTGGCTGGGTGTGCTCAGCACCTGGCAGAATTGGATCTGGCCTTCCTGGAGCTCTGTGCGGAGCAAGAGGAGGGCTCAGCCCCAGCTGGCCCTGCGCCCCAGCGGCACACGTCCCGCTCCCCGGTGACATGGCCATTTCCATGCTCCATTGCCCTCTGAACCGATGCAAAGTGTGCTCACTTTGCTCTCATCGATCGATCCCCTCTCGCCCGGAGCTGATGCTCGCTCTGTGGGGATGGACCATGCTGGTGCAAAGCCCTGTACCCCATGTCCCCAGCTACAGGGGACACTCAAGAGCCCCTCATGTGCATGCACCCAGCGCCAGGCAGGGATGTGCAGCACCTCGGGGCGCATCCAGAGCCTGGTGCTGGACCAGGGAGTCTGAAGCAGGACAAGGGGTCAGCCCTACAACCCCCCAGGACAGCCCTCCTCTGCCTCAGCTGCACAATTTACAAGCACTCACATGGTTTCTGCTCCTCCGAGTCGATTTTTAGCCCCCAGTGCAGGAAAGGCAGGGGGGGCACCACCATTAGCATCAAAGAGCCATCAAAGCTGGTTCCCCAGCAGCTGCTGCAAAAAATGCACCGAAAAGGACTGTCAACAGGTGAGATGCTCCCTCCATGATCAGAGAAAGAAGGAAGAGGCAGGAGAAGTCTCCTCCTTGAGCAGAGGTGCATTGCCTGCCTGTGCCAGGCCAGCCAGGGATGCGGAGGAGCAGGAGGAGCAGGCAGCGAGCCGGGCACGCATCCATTCAAGCTTTGCACCAGGATGGGCATGGGCCACCAGAGCTGCGTGGGTAGCAGATCAGAGATGACATATGGGCCAGCTCCAGCATCCAGGCCAGCCTGTGGTCAGTCATTAAGCTCATGCTGAGGAATTTTCCAGCAAGCTTGCTGTGATGAACCCCAGGAAGGTCCTTCCTTCAGCAGCATCGCTCCCATTGCACAGCCAGTCACAGCACACAACCCCAGCTTGCAGACAAGCCACTGATGTGTGGGGCACAGGCAGTCCCAGGAAGAATTTGGAGCTCTTTTTTTTCTTTATAACCCACAGACAAAGGCACAAAATATTCTCGAAAAGCATCAGGGAGAGCCCAGTGTGCTCCCGTGGCTCCAGGAGCTGAGGTTTACAGGGACATCGGTCCTGAGAACGGGGATAAAGCCAGACTCGTGGGTACCACAGATCACTCACAGGAGCTGCCAATTCCTTCCGATCCCCTTCACCCCATGGGGTTACAGTCCCAGATCTCCCATCTGGGTACCCTGTAGCCCTGCTCCATGGAAGCACCATGGTGGGAGCAGGATCAAGCCCAGAGGGACCCCCCAGCGCAGTGGCTGTCTTGCCCTGTGGGACGCTCACCCTGGCGCCCACTGCTTGCAAGGGAAAAATATTGAATATAAAGCCGAAGTCAGAGGAATTAAAGAACTGTAATTAAAGAAAATTTTGCAGCATGTTGAAGACAGAATAGGACCATTGTGTTTGCCTCCCACATCCCAGATGGATGCACGAGGGTTGCAGACAACGCCAGAGCGCGTGGAAAAGAGGAGAGGAAGGGAGTGAGCTAGACCGGGACGTGTGTGAGCAGAAATTGAATTTTTATCAGTTTCTATGTAGATTGTGTTTATTCATCTGTCTCCTATCCATCTCCCCCTGCATCTCCCCATTTCTTTTACAAAATTACTTTCCTCCTTTGGCCTAATTTTGTTTGTACAGATAGCAGCTGCTTTCTTCCATTTCAGCATAAAAAATATCATCGTAAATGAGGTGCTATATATCCCCGGCAGAAGTTTTAGCAGCTACCCAGAGCACATTAGCCTTTGCTCCTGCAGGGCCACATTTCCATCACAAAAAGCTAACACCCTCTGCCTGTCCTTGCTGAAAAGGTTCCTGCCACCCCTGCCATGGCGCGTGGCTGTGGGACCCTCAGGGCCAGGCTGAGCCCTCGGGGTCACAGAGGATGGGGGGTCACAGAGGATGGGCGAGCTGGCCCAGAACTGCCCCAGAACTGCCCTAGGTGACAACCTCCTGCTGTGGCAGCAGCACCCTGCACCGGGTGGGGGCTGCTCCCACACACTGGGTGCTAGCCGGCACCTAGGGGTGCTGCTGCCCACGCAGCCCCGGGCTCGCTCCGTGGGGAGGCTCTGCTAATATTTATTAAGCATCCTGGCACCAGAGATTAATGGAGCTGGGATCATCCAGAATACCGAGAAGGGTCGTTTTTTCCCCCCCGGAGTTGTTCTTGACCTGTCACTCGATCTCTCCCCACACACTGCCCGCCAAGCTGGCTTCTCCAGGGACATTGAGGAAAGATGTGCAGGCAGCAGCCTGGATTGCAAGCGATCCTGGAGCAGAGCCTTGGGATGCTCCTGAAAACCAGGAGGCCTGGAGGGAGGCTGGTGGCCAGGCAGGACCCCACATCCTGAGGCACGAGCTGACCCTAGCATCCCTGGGTACCACTGGGCAGAGCATCTCACTGCCGTAGCTGGCCCCTCCAGACCCATCTCCACACCATGGATAACCCAGAGCACGTTTCTTCCACGTGCAAACCCCTAATACCAGCTGCTCAGTTCCTCAAAGCCAGAGAAACCTTCCCAGTGAGACCCCAGCCAAGCCAGTACCTCCTGGGGAAACACAGCTTTGCCAAAAGAATGCTTCCTGCAGAGAGGTCCACAGGAGGACTTCGGTGGGGAGAGGCTCCATGCCACCCTCCCCCGTGCAGGGAACCCGCCGCTCTCGGCGCCGCCTTATCAAATAAAATTGCTTTGTGCTGTGCCGTGCATTAGGGAAACTCAACTGCGCAGCGTGATTGATTCTCCCCCAGGGTCCACCATTAAAAATGTATGGAATTACTCATGCAAAGTCCCACTTACACATGGGTCTTTTGTGAGGACATTAAAATACCAGCGTTTGTCAGTCACTTACCCACTGTTTGTGATTTGCTCCCATTTATTATCATGAACAAACCAGCACTGATTCTATTTTCGACTCCTTACACATCACACTGAGCTCCCCGGCTCCCCGGCAGGGTGATGTGTGCTCGGCGCAGCGCGGCTCCAGCCCCCCCCCCCCCCCCCAAGTGCCCTGCTCTGCCCTGGGCAAAGCTCACCTGGGGGCAAGCCAGGAGAGCATTAGGATGCTCAGGATGCTCAGCATCAGGCCCCCCCATCCCCTCCCAGCTCCCTTTCCACCTCCAATGGGGACCAAGCCCACCTTGTGGGAGGCCAGGGGAGCATCAGGATGCTCAGGATGGAAGGGGCTTTATCCTTGACCAGGATGCAGGCTTTCCCCCAGCCCCTGCCCAGCATTCCCTTCACCCCTCCGGGCCAGGCTGGATGCAATGGGTGCCCAGCCTGTTGGGAAGCGGGTGCCGCAGCAGCCAGCTCCTGGTTGCAGCCCAGGCTCTTGGAGCTGGGGAGGGAACAAGCACATTTACACACACGGCACAGGGAGGTGAAGGAATGTGAAGAATACAGTATATTGTGTTCACCGGGTTCCTCTTGCTGGGAGGAACGGGGCTTGAATCACATAATATTTCCCCTCTGCTCTCAAAGCATTTCAGCTTGTAATGCATTTCCCTCCCCGCCTGAGCACCTTGCAGAGTCAGAAAGACAAATTTCCCAAGGCTTCAAAAGCTGCTGAGAGCCACAGCTTCGTGCTTTGAAACAATCACTCATTTACCCAAACAGCCTCTGCCTTCAGTGCCTCTTGCCCACCCTCACTGTCCCCTCCTCTCTCATCCCAAATTATGAATCGGTGTTTTCCCAGCCTCAGGGTGAAGGTGCCAAGTGCAGCCACAACCTCCAAACCTGGGGGAACACGGCATGGTGCCTCCCTTGCCCACCTGCCAGCGGGAGGAGGGAACCCCAAAGCCCAAAAAGCAGAGGAGGATTTAAAGCAAGGTGGGTCTGGGGGCTCTGGCTGGAGGGAGAGGGAAGGACATGGAGCTGGCTGGATCCAGCCCCTGCCCTCAGGGATGACAGCGTGTCATGGAGGGGAGCCTGGCGCAGGTGAGGATGGTGCCATCGTCCTGGCAAGCAGCACCCGAAGCGGCAGCGATGACCTTAGCGCCTACAGGGACAGCACCCGAAGCCACCAGTGACTGACCCTTGGCTGGAGCTGGGTCCTGGTGGGAGACTGCGCCGGTACACAGGCAGGACACGTTCCACAACATCGCCCGGTAATTGCATCTCCCAAAAAGCAATTACCATGTAACCAACCCTGCGGCTTCAGAGGCGAGACATTATTTATTTACCCAGTAAGGAGGTGGCAGCCCTGGAAGGTCCCCTGGCACAGTGGCAGGGCATTTAACCCCCTGTTAGGTGGCCGTGCCATGCCATGCCACGCTGGCAGCCATGCCCCAGTAGGGCAGCCCCATGCCCAGGGGCCAGGGCAGAGCCCTGCACTGAGCTCCCCTGCATGCCACTAGCCCGTGCCTCAGTTTCCCAGCCCTGTTTGCATCCCACACATGCTCAGAGCAGAGCTCTGCAAGGTGCCAAGCCCAGCCAAGCACTGGCACCCCTCCAGCCTCTGCATCTGATGGAGCTGGTCCCCCCAAGCTGCCCCATCCCCGCCTCCGTACCAGCAGTGGGTGACAACGTGCCAATGCAGCTGAGCCCCAGCAGGTAGAGACAGTAGGAACAAATCAATACCGAGTCTCAGGCAACATCTAAAAATAGGCTGATGAGGATCCCAGCATGTGTCACCTCCCCAGCTGCAAAGCCCAAGGAGATGCACGCAGGGTCTGTCGGTCCCTGACGCCAACCCATGTCACCATGCCGCGGCAGGGACTCTGAGGGCTGGGGAGCATGGCAGGGGCTCTCCTCCCCTGCAACCCCAAACAGGGGGTTTAATCCCAAATGCCGCTCCCCTGGCAGGGGCATGGCTGAGGTCCTGCCCCATCTTTCCTACTGGAGACCTGGAAAAGATTTCCTGCAGATGAACAAACATCGTCTGTGGCTTGAGACATCAAAGGGGTAAAAAAAAACAACCAAAAATCAACAAAACAAAGCAAAATGTGACATTTCTCTCCAGGACCAAAATAAGCAGCGATATCGAAGTGAGAGATGCCACTTGGTTACAGCAGCTCCGGCAGACTCTGTTCGTTTTGACTCTTGCAATCAAGGAAAATCAAAACATTTCACAGCCACCAAAATCCCCGTGCGGGAGCCATCAGCTCTCGCCGAGCCCCAGATCCCCGGCATGGAGCTGGGCAGGAAGCACAGGCAGTCTCTGAATTGGTTTAAAATGGAATTGGCAAGAGGAGAGACCTCCCCTCTCCCCTCTCCCCTCCATCACACCTTCCCATCACACATGAGATGCAGGACGCGTCTTTAACAGAGAGGAAGAAACGGGCTGCGGTGTGCTGCTGGGGGTGCATGGAGGGGGATCTGGGGACACCTCCCACCCCTCGCAGGGTGTGAAGGCAGTGGCAGGTCCCATTCGACGCCTGGAATGGGGGCAAAGCACAGACCCACATTTGCCAGCCAGGAGACAGACAAGGAAGGACTTTTTTCTTCCAAAATTATGGACCAGTTTTGAAACCTTCTCTCCGGTAGCACAGAGGATGGAGGTGACATCTTTGCTCATTCAGGGATGGCTGGCACCGGCGGAAGCTTCTGGGGGATGACAGGGCATGCCGGCCACCCTGACAAGCTCCCTGCAGCCCACACCAGCCCATTCCCCTTCCCCTTCCTTCCATCCCAGTTTCCCCCATCCCCCAGAAGAATGGCGATGCACCAACCTCCTGGAGGGAGCAACCTGGGGCGCACCCCACGGCGAAGCCCCCTTGGAGCAGCATGGCCAGCAGCAGTGTGGCCCCATCCCCACGGAGACCCCCTTGCGGTCCCCAGCACAGGGAGGGGACCACTCCATCGCTCCACCCGGACATCCCTGGGCCAGCGGGTGCTGAGGTCAGGGTGGCACCGCCAGCCCCAGAACTGGCTCTGAGCTGCGTGGCGAAGCAGCGCATGCAATTAGTAAATTAATTATCGAGCGGTAACGGAGATTTCATAGCTTGGAGCTGTCACATCAACAGTGTTTTGTCAACCGAGATGACGACTGGTAGAATTATTACTGCGGTGCTGGGGCTGAAAAAAGAGGAGAGAGAGACTTGCAGGGAGAGGGAAGGATAAAAATATAAAGGGAAGAGATAGGAAAGAACAAGATAAGTGGGTTTTGTTGCTAATGGAAGCTGGCACAGGGACAGAATCACAACTATTATAAGACAACACACTACACTACTAGTGGCTCTGAATGATCCTCTTAATTAACAACCAGCACAAAAGGAGCCCCTGCCCACCTCCAAAAAACAGCGTCGCTGCTGGAGCATCATGTACAGTTCCATGTGCATCCAGACTGGGGCCAGTGATGTTCCAAAACACATGGCTGTGAGCTGGTGGGGATGCTCGGAGTGGAGGGGATGCTCAGAGCTGAGGGCAGCGAGCCCTTTGGATCCTTGTGTGGAACAGCCCCAGGCCCTGATGACAACTCCACGGCTTTGCCTTCCCTTGCTTTGAACATTTGCAGTTTGCACCCAGCGCCGCGGCAGCATGCTGAGCTGCAGGGACTTACCCAACAAGGGCACGGACAGGAGCACGCACAGGTCCCTGTCCCCTCCTGCCACCCCAGCCGGGGCCTGGGCAGGAGGGACACAGTGTGGTGTGGCCAGGGGCTGGCAGCAACAGGCAATTCTGGCACATCCAGAGCCGGTGGCTGCAGAGCAGTAACACCGGGACATGATTTCCCTTCCCCACCCTGCCCCATTTCCTTTTCATTTTCCAGGGCCAGATTTAAGCTGCGTATCCAATAATATATAAAAATAACACCCCGCCCTCCCACTTGGGAAATTGATTCCTTCGCTTCCCACCCGGCTCTGGCTTTAAATATCCCCATTTAAATGCAGATTGTGCTGCCGCCCTGCCACAGCCTGGTGCAGAGCAGGAGCGGGTGGGTGCACAGCCATGCTGGGACCCCAACCCACTGCTGTGCTCAAGCCCAAGGTGGGGAGAGAGGATTCAGAGCAAATGCCTCCAACGAGGTCCTTGCAATGTGCTGATGCTCCTTCCCAAATCGGGCACCGGCTGCACCGGCACGCCGGGGATGGCACTGCAATCGAAGGCCACCCTGCCCACGTTTTGCCATGGGAAGCCAGGCAGAGACCAAATGAAGCAGCAGGACTTGGATCCGATCCCCCCATATCCATCCCTGGAGCCCTCCAGCCCTGTGTGTGCTGCACCCTGGGAGGGACACTTCTGCTCCCCCCCCACTGTCCCCAGCACCAGGAGCAGCAGATGCCAGGGGGGATGAGGAGACGTGGGCAGCATGGCTGTGCCCTAGTTTTGCAGGGCAAAATCTGGAGGGGGAAGCAGAGCTGTTGTGTGAGCAAATACAGCATCTGTGCCGACTGGCAGAGCTCACACCCACGGCCCCAAGCCTCCCTGTCTCCGAGCGAGCCTTCCCCAGCCCTCCCTGCATGCCAGCACCTGCCTCAGTGGAGAGAAACCAGACTGGGGGAAGAAGGAGCACGCAGCACGGGGGAGAAGGTGTGGGCTGGGATTTAAGGGTCCCTCAGGTCTCCCAGTTGCCTCGCAGGGAGGTTGGTGCACGGATGTGGCAACGGGCACCCGAGCATCATGAGCTGGGGGGGTTGCAGCGCCCGAGCGGAGCAGGGATGGGCAGCGTTGGCAGCAACCACGTATTGTAACTTCTGATGGGAGGGAAAAACAACGATGGGTTTGAAGAAGCCACCGCAGGGCTCCCAGAGGGACCTTTGCCAGCTTCTCAAAGTGCTTAATTCCTTCCCCTCGGCAGCCGCCGGAGAAGCCGAGATTCATGGCACCGCTCCCAAAATATCCCCTCTTGCCGCATAAAGAGGAATCGACTCCGGGCTGTGAAGCTCTTCCTCTAAGAGAAGTCCAACCCTGTGCCGCAGGGCTGAGCCTGATCCGCACACCCCCACACACACACCCCCACCTCCTCCCAGGAAGATGCTGATTCCAAAACATCCCTCGGCGGGATGGGGACCAGCCAGGAGCGACACTGTGTCCCCCCCAGGGTGGCCAAAGGGAGCTCGCATGCTGCTGCCTGATGCTAGCAATGGCACTTGCCAATTTTGGGTGGAAAATCAGTCCTTATAGGAGCTTCTGGGAAGACCATCATCAGTGCTGAGGGGGGCTCCCAAATCCAAGGAACCCCAGCTCCTTGCCCCCCGGTACAGCTCTCTGTCCCAGCACTCCCTGATCCAAAATCACCTCCTCAGGCTGAGGTTGGAAGAAAAACATCGTTCTTGCTGAAATTAAGGAGGCAACAGGGTGAGCACAAATAGCATTTACATATTCAAGCGCCTTAATTCTATTTTAGCACCTCTTTGGCTATTTTTGTCACAACGGAAACACAACAGGAGGACAAGGCCAGAGAAAGGGCAAGGAACGGGCTTGAAATGTGGGGCAGAGGAGGAAAAAATAAATTCCAACCCAAGCACAGGAACGACTGAGGATTCTACTCATCATAGGCACTGCCTTGAGTGTCTGGCCGTGCCCATGTCCCCCCACCACGCTGCTACTAATGAGATTAAACTGGGTGTGAAAGGCACATTTCCTCTGTACACAGTGGATTTATCCAAGGGGGTTTTAAACGGGGAAAATTCACCTCATTTAAAAAAAATAATAATTAAAAAAGGGTGTAATTTGAACATCTGCTCATCCTTTTGGGCTAAACTGCTGCTTTCCATGGCAGGGTTCAACTCTGCACCCAAGTGTGGCATCTGAGGGGGGAGATTGGGAGGGGAAGATGGGGGGCTTTGGTGTGGGTGGGTGTCCGGCCGGTGCAACACAGCCACGCGCCAGCACCAGGGGCTGCACCGAGACCCTATCCTTGGAGAGGAGCCCCCCAGGGCTCTGCCTGCCCCAGCGCTGTTACCTGCTTGTGGCAGGGGGGCTCTTAAGTCCCAGAAGACCCCCTCCAACAAAAGGCTTAATGCTGGCAGCCAGGCAGGCAGCCTGCCGATAATTAACTAATTGATACTTCGCTGTGCTGCCAGCCCCGCTTTGCTCCCCGCCCCGTAAATAAGCAGAACCCACTGAGGAAATGAGTGGGACAAAGGGACATGGATGCCACAGTCACCCCTATTCTGTGTGCAGCCCGGGGGGAGTGGAGCAAGCAGGGGCTGTGATGATGGGGTTGTGCCCACCATCCATGGGGCAGAAGTGCTCTCCTCGCTGGCTGGCTGGGAAATGCAGCGGGACCCTCAGATCCAGGCACAGGGGGGATATTTCAGGGTGAGGGTAGCCCCCCGTAGCCGGAGGGGACCAGCCGAGGCTGGCTCAGCAGCATCCTTGCCTGTTGCCAGGACAACGGGATGTGATGGAGTCATCTCCATCAGAGTGATCACAGGCACAGGGAGATGTTGGAGCGTGGGGGATGCAATTAGCCAGCAGGATTGGGGTGCTGGGGAAGGCCCCCCAGGCTGGGCTCCATATAAGCCCCTCAGAGAACCCCCTCAAGAGCTACCTGCATCATGCTGAGCGCAGCCCCGCTGGCCCCACGCGGACAGGGACGTGGCCCCATGGCACGGGGCACTGTGGGGACATCGGGAAAGCAGGATGGAGCAGGGAGCCCACAGGGAGCAGCCCCAGATCCCTAGGGAAGAACCAAGGCGCAGCACCAGTGCCAGGGCCCAGCTGCCCCATCCTGGCCCCTGCAGACACTGGGCAGAGGCCAGGGGCAGGCAGGGGGACTGTGGGGTCCTCCGCACCCCGCAGCACCCCACCACCCCAGGGAGAGGGGCTGGGAATGGCTGGAGGCTCCGGAGCAGCCATAAAGGTGCAGCTTCATTTCTTTGCTTTTGGTACCATGGCAACCTTTCCCACTTGGCTTAATTACAGAGCTGGTTGCTGCCTCCGTGGGGGGCAGGGGGGGCTGTTTGCTTGCTGATCCCCAGAGCCAGGGCTGCAGGACCGAAGCCAACAGGAACCCACGTGCTCCCAAGGGAGCTGCAGGGTCCTTGCCTGGCCCCAAAGGAGCATCCTCATGGCACAGCTCTGGTGCATGGCTGAGCTGATGTGCTGCTGCCCTCCTATCCATGGCTGGTCATGCTGGGGGGACAGTGTCCACCCGGATTCTAGGGCAAAACCTGTTCCTGTGCCAGGGAAAAACCTTTTCCTCATTATGGCACAGCCACCATGCACCAGTGCCCCCAGCACCTTGCCCCAGCTCATTCCTACCCTTGCTGCTCCTCAGACCTCACCACATACACCAGGGTGGCCCAGCCCAACTATGCATCCCAACCGGGGTGCAAAGCAAGACCAAGGGGACCAGGTTTCCCCAGCGCAGGAGCCTGACGTGCCGGCACACGTGCATGCAGCAGGATGGTACACGCTTTCCCACGCTCCTCCCCAAAACACCCCAGGCTGCAGCTTGCACCATTCCTGGCTCAATATTTCCTCCCGCTCCTGCCAGGGTCATCATGTTGCTTTGGTGTAAAAACTGGCTCTGGGCTGGCTTTTTCATGTGGGATGTGGGAAAGGTCCATCACACCAGGCAGCAGCTCAGCAAGAGGAGTGACGGCAGGGCAAAGCCTTGCAAACCCTGCAGCGTTTGCAAGCAGCCAGCACCGAGGCAGGCGAATCCCGAGCACTCACGCATCGAGTTAAAATGAGCAGCAACGAGACATCCCCAGCCCCGCAGCGATCAGGAAGGGAAGTCCCCTCACCAGGGCAGGCGAGCAGCTCTTCGTTACCGATTACAAACAATTACTCTCCCACTGCGGCTGACCCTGGCCCTGTGTCCAGGTGCCAGCTGGCCAGATGGAGCCTGGCCATGGCCGGCTGGTGGGGATTTAATAACCTTATTGATCTGCCAGACAGCCCAACATGCTGCACCCACTGTGCTGGAGACCATGGGGAGCATTGGGCTGAGCCCATCCCCTCGCCGGGGGCAGATCTGAGAACCCACAGGGACAGACAGGACTGGGGAAGGAGGCAGTGGCAGGAAGGAGAGCATCTCTGGAGGAATGTTATTTAATGCCATTAAAAAGCAAGAGAAAAGGAGGTATAAAACAGCCCTTCTGAAACAGGGGGGAGCGTGAAGGAAAAAAAAAGAAAGAAAAAAAAAAAAAAAAAAGGAAAAAGATATACAAAAAACCAACCCAACCCAGCAGCAGCAAGTGCTGGGCTTCAAAGGTCACCTCTGGGCATGAATTTTAATTTCACAGAAGAGTTTTGTTCATTTGTTAATTATTTTCAGATGAAAAGGGAGATATTCCTGCAGTGGGTGAGGAAAGGGCTACAGCAACATTTGAATTTCAAAGGCAAGCTGTTTGCAAGGAAAACAGAAGGGGAGAGGGGAGGAAGGACTTCAGGAGGACGGAGGGGCTGGTGAGGGTCCCCCACTGCCACTGGCATTGCCAGGGACATGCCAAGGGCATGGGGGCTCTGTGATAGACCCCAGCTGATGCCAGCCCTGGTGTGGCATGCACTGACCCCTCTCTCCTGTCCCCTTGCCATCACATACTCTGCGCCCTTCCCGAGCAACAGGGACACCAAGGATGAGTCCTGACCCCGGGATGTGGCACAGGCTGGGGGGAAAAGGGCCTTGAGGATGCTTCTACAACCAGCTACAAGCTTCCCACTTGGCTTAATTACAGAGCTGGTTGCTGCCTCCGTGGGGGGCAGGGGGGGCTGTTTGCTTGCTGATCCCCAGAGCCAGGGCTGCAGGACCGGAGCCAACAGGAACCCACGTGCTCCCAAGGGAGCTGCAGGGTCCTTGCCTGGCCCCAAAGGAGCATCCTCATGGCACAGCTCTGGTGCACGGCTGAGCTGATGTGCCGCTGCCCTCCTATCCACACTGTCCCCCCAGATTCCAGGGCAAAGCCTGTTCTTGCACGACTACAAAGAAGGGAGAATTGCCTCTGCCCCTCTGCAGGGTCCGCAAAGGGTCTAACGCCGGGGACAGAGGGGAGAAGAGAAGCAATGAGCAAGCTGGAGCCAGACAGGAGAGAAAATAGAGCGGGGGAAAATAAGCCGGAGAGCGCTTTCCTCCTCCTTTTAGTTTTTAAAGCAGCCGTTTGCTTTTTATGGAGTCAGAGGCCCGGGGAGGATGCGAGTGCGTTGCACATAAAGCACAACCAGGCGCGTTAGCCCCCGAGGGCCGTGCAGCGCAGCAGTGCAGCACTGTGCCAGCGTTACAGCCAGCACCCCCAGCACCCACCCCAAAAGGTGGCTGCTTTGGGATTGAGCACAACACACAGCCTCCCTAGGAACCTAGAGGTGTCCACAGCCCCCAGGACCCCCACCACCACCTGGACCAACCCATCCTGGATCATCTGCAATTTCTTTCGCTCAGCAGTTGTTTTTCTTTTGCAGCAGAGACATAAACCCCTGGAAAACGAGCCCCTGGAAAGGCTCCTGCCCACGGTGGGGGGCAGCCTCAGCTCCATGGGGCACAAATATTGACACTGCCACAGTTACTCTTTGTGTGAAAGAGACAGAGTTATTTTTCCACTGCTGAAAGGAAACGTTTCCCTTCTGCAGATAAATGTGTTTATCCTAAAACAAGGGGAAGGAGGCAGGTGTTCTGGGGGCCAGAGAGACCCTGCGCTGCTGCCTCCTGGCTCTGGGGAAATCCTCTATTGAACTGCCAGGTTGGGCTGGTGCTTCGCTGCCCTGTGCCTCAGTTTCCCCAGTCATCAGCTGGGGAGGGCCAAGGCACTCTGCAGGCAGCCCGCGCACGAGGAGCTGAGAACGATCGTTATTTGCGAAGAGGAAGATTAGACCAAGGATTCATCATGATTTCATGACTACTCTTGATCTCCCCCTGAAGCTACCACAGGGATTTCGCTCTCAGCTCCTCCGCAGCGGTTCTGCCCTGCCAAAGCCAGGGAAAAGTCCAATTCCAACAGCTCTGAATCTGTTCTGATCTCCTAAAACCAAGCGCATTTATGCATAATGCGGAATTAAACTGCAGCAGCTTGCTGGAGGAGAGCGTGGTACGCAGCAAAGGGTCTGGGGGCAAAGCAGCTCTCCCAGCAGCCGTGATCCTGCTGCCTGGGCAGGGGATGCTCACGCTGTCCTGCCTGCTTGCCTCTCCTGGCATCATCCCTCCCATCACCAGCAATGTCGGTGGGACACAGAGGCAGCAAAGGGACCCGATGATCTGCAAACCCCATCTGCTCACCCCCAGCCCCAGCCTTTGGGGATGCCAAGACCTGAAGCAGCAGCACAAGAGGCTGCCCCGGACCTGGAGGTGAAGGGCAGAGCCCAGGACACCCTGATGCCATCCTCACCCTTGCATTATCCCTGTGGCACAGGGACATCCAACCCCTCCTGGGGCTCCCAGCCTGCCCATCCTGGCGGAGTCATGCCCCAGTGCATATATCACTTGTATTACCAGTTCCCCCTGGGCTCTTGCTAATAAGGCAGCAATAAAAAAATCAAGGGCCAAGTTATTAATAAAGCGAAGCAGCTCAGCAAAGCTGCATTCCCCTCCCAGCAGGATGGGAAGTCAATACAGACAAGCAAACCTGGCACGGTTTGAACGTCGCTGCCTGCACCAGCAGTGCCGAAGCTGGCCATGCCGCAGCTCCACGATGGAGCCGCTGCAGCCAGAGCCTGTCCGCTGGTGAGCATCCCTGGCCGCGAGGCAACTGCTCCTGCCACCCTCCACCAGCGCTCCTCCAGAGCTGCAGCATCTCACGACGTGCTGAAACGCTCAGTATTTTATGTGTCTACAAGAAAATACCAAGTGGAGTTTGCAAAGATTAGGCACATTTAAATGCAAATTGCGTTATTTCTGTCTTGAAAAGTGTCATTAATACATTTTCTGCAATTTGGAGAAATCAGTGGCAATTATTTTTTCCGAAACGAACCATTAGCCAACTTTCATTTGAAGGGGGAAAAATATCAAGAAAAATCATTCTATGACTGACACATTTCCTCTCAGGTCTCAGAGCTGTTGAGCTGCTTTCTCATACCAAGAATAATTTCTAAGGAAAAGAGCTAAAAAGTACTTCCAGGAGACGGATATATACGAAGCCAAGTGTCTTTTCTTTTGCCGTTTACTGAAGGGTTGCACCAACACGTGTGCATTCGGACCAGCCCGAGCTCCCACGCTCATCAGTCCCTGCCCAGGAATCACCGTGTGGCAGAGCCCATCAGCTGTGGCATCAGGGCTGCATGTTTCTTACTGGACCTTCTAATGAGACAGGTCCCCAAACCTTTGTCAGCGTTTCGCAATGATCGTGACCACATGCTGACTACAGCGGAGGGTTTCTGGAGGGATGTAAAACACCGTAACAGAGAAGGCTGGGCAGGGGGCTCTGCTGCCGTGCTGGCACGTGCTCCCTGTGGTACCGGTACCCGAGTAACGCCCGACGATGAAATCCACATGCGCTGGTTTGAATTCAGCATTTGGTGTGATCTCCCAGCTGCTTTGCTGCTAAATGAAAGGAAAAGAAGGAAAAAGAAAAGATGATCTGTGGCGAGATTAAAAGAGAAAGGGAGAAAAAAAGGTACCGACTCTTACTTGATTCCTTGGGGTAAGAGTGAAGAGCCAATTTACATAATGCTGTAAGTGCTCATTAACTGATGTTAAATGACAGGCACCTGCCTATGGAGTACGGCGGGGATACCTGCTGACCTCTCCTCTCCCTGCCCGCACTGCAAAGCCACACCATTAAGACACCTTCAAAGCAGCCCTCGCTCCCCGGGGAGGAACTGGGGCCAAGCTGGAGCCACTGGGCTGCCCACCCGACTCAAGGTTGGTCTCTCCCAGCACCGTGCCCAGACTGTGTCCTATTTTCCCCGATCTCCATCAGTGCCTCTCTGCAAGGCGGGGTCTGGCAGCCGGCGATGCCATGCTGATGAACGCACCACGTCCCCCTCCAAAAGTAGGTGGGGAGAGCCAAAGTATGAGGCCAGAGCCACCGAGCTCTGCCTGAATGCCACAGTCCCCGGGACATCCCCGTCAGCATCACCCGCTGTGGGTTCCCAAAGTCTTGCAATGCCTCATTTCTGCTGGATAATTAGTGAAAACCCTCACTCTCCCTCCCCAGGAACCCAGGAGCTGACCCAGCAGCCCCCTGCCATCAGCGTGGAGGACACAGGAGCCTCGGGGCTGGCTGGGTCCCGGGCCTGATCCATGCCCATCCCTCCATGGGATGCAGAGCACCCGTCGATGCTCAAGAAGCACCCACACGCTCTGGCACAGCCCTGCGGGCTCTGTACAGCTCTGGCTGAAGACATCCCAGGGCAGTGGCCAAAGGGGCATTGCAATTAGGCACAACACCCTTTTTGCCATGGGACCCCCCCACCACCCCACCCTATCGATTCCCAGCTGCTGCTAGATCCTCTGTTCCTGCACCTCGCCCGCAGCTGCCTCCCAGCCTTGCTGCCCAGCCCTGCCCAAAAATCCCCATCCCTTCACCCAGAGCCCTGCTGCCATCACCTCCGCTGGGTGACAAAAGGCCGAGGGAGCGGGTGAGCGAAGGCAGGAGACAAACCCCCCCAGCAGCACCAGCACAACCCAGTGAGGGGCCGGGTGGATGGAGCCACTGGCCAGCTCCACGGTCTTCCCGCTGGGATAAGCCTCAACCACAACAGCAGCTCCTCGCCTGTGATGGATGGGCCCTGCCATCCCTCCCGGCCCTTTCCTATCGACTTTTTTTCTTTAATACACATCACAAACCCCCCAGCAGAGCAGCCTGCCACAGCCGGGCAGGTGCCCACACATCACCTGTGGGCAGCAGCAGGACAGGGGATTGCAACCGCCCTGCTTAGAGCGGCCGATGGATGAGGGCTGTAAAGCAACCCCAGGGTCAACAGCCTCTTGGCACGGCGAGCACAGAGCCCTGCAGGTCCCAGCCGAAGGGGCAGCAGCTGAAGATCAGCCCCGCTCCCCAAAAACCACCTGCAAATTTCCCTGGGCACCCCGAAACACAAGGCTTTGCAGCCTGGTTTGCTCAGGGGGGGTGAGAGCATTTCCCCCAGCCCAAGGACTCAGGTCCTGCCTTCAGCAGGGCTTCGTTTACGCCAACAATTAAATCCCCGCTCCTGGAAAGCGTCTCCTTTGCTGCTTCTCGCTTGCTCTTTGACAGTCAACGGCTTGCACCGGTAAAGCACCTTCTTCCATCCCAGCACAACCAAATTGCTCCTTATCAATCTCAGCCTCCCAGAATCGCATTCCTGGGGTGCAATGCCCCACGGGGTCAGGCTGTAAGGGTCTCTGGGGGTCCCCAGGGCCATCCCTGCTATCCATCAGCCACAACAAGCTGCAGGTAACACTGAACCAGCGTTCTTCGAAGGAGCCAGCTCTCGGTGCCGAGCGAAACCCGGCGCGCAGCTGTTTAAGGCCCATAAATTATGTTTGGGTTACCTGCTGAATGCTTAATCAAAATAGCGTATTTCACCCGACGGCTTGACTGATCTCCTCTCCGTTTTTAGTAGCTTTTTTCACGTCCTCTTTTGCTCTGATATGGATCCAATATCTCCTGCAGCGTCCAAGGCCATAAAGATAAAAAATGGGGTAATTGTGGCAGAAGTTTATCGGTGGGAAAATACACGCGCACACAAACCAGCCCTGACAACTATTTTTCGGGCAGATGCTCTGCAGGGATAGACCCTCCGGCAGGAATCAATTCATCCTCTGGCTGTACCCGCTCCTGCCTGTGCTGCCAGGTGGCTGCCATCTCTGACGGAGGCACTGAGGTTTGAGTATTATGAGATGTCAGATGGGTGAGCGGCAGCCGGCAGGGCTGGGGCAGGGGGTTGCACCCTGCGAGCAGCCCAGCACCCCCTGAAATGCTGTCCCAAAGTGGCAAAGCAAGTGGGTTGGAAAAAAATCAGCTAGAGCAGAGCAGCCTCTCCAGCTCTGGCTCTCACTATCCAGGGTGAAATCTGGGGAGGAGAAAGGATGAAAGTGTGATTTTGAAGAAAGGAGCAGTTTGGGCTGCTCCCTCTGACACCGCCGGACATCCCTGGTCCTGTTCCACGAGGAGCAAGGTCCAGGCTGGAGCATCCCAGGGTGCCAGCTGGGTTTGCTCCCCTCCGGCTTTGAAGGATTTTGACTTTCCCAAGGCACACAGCTGCTCACCACGGCCATCAACCCTCCGGCACAGGGCCTGATGGGCAGCTCTGCTGGGAAGAGCCGACACATCGCCCAACATGCCAGCACCTCCCGACCTCCCTCCGCTTATTCCACCGATAAGCAAAAGCCCATAGTTAGCAGCCAGCAGCACCCGCAGCTGCTGACGAGCGAGACGCGCTTGCTCCGCTTTGTGCATCATCAAGCAAGTTGCCAGCGAGGCCCCAGTGCCTGACTCGTTATTGCCACGCTGATGCCGGAGTCAGAAATAGCCCGGCGCGGCATCGCAGGCAGCAGGGGGGAACCGCAGGCAGCAGGAGGGATGGGAGGCTGATTTATAAACACGGCAAATTTGTTATGTCCGACGCATTGATGGGAAATGGAGAGAAAGCCCCAAGATGGGCTCTTCAGAGAGCCGCTCTCTGTCTAGCGCTGCGCTTTAAAGTATATTCAAAATAACAGCCCAATAAATTAAGAGCCGCCAGGCAGCCCGCGGAGCCGAGCGGCGCGGCAAACTGATCTGCTCAGGCTGCTTCCCTGCTCCCATCGCTGATTTGGTGACAGTGTCAACGTGCTGCAGCACGCACCGGCATGCTTGCACTGATTTCCCCCAGATGTAATTTGGCCCAGGACCAAGCCCCTCTGGCGGAGCTGGGATCTCTCCCAGCAGCTGATGGGGGACCCTCTCCTCCCCCTGCTCTCTCCTGCACCATCCCCATGCTGTTCCCCAAGCATTTCTTGCACCTCCCATCAGCATCGTGCCTGACCTGGAGAACAGCGCTTCCTCCCAGCGCGAGCATCCAAACACAACGATCCCCCCGCAACTCCATCGGTGCCCCACAAACCCCCCCTCGCCTCATGGCACCGAGCCCTGAGCTCCGGCGAGCAGCTCCATGGATAAAGGTACGCTGCTAATTAAACCACAACTGACTACAGCTACATTACAATTAAAAGACAATTAGCTGTGCAAGCTAGTGCGTGGGACCGATGAGCACACTTTGGCAGGGAGACAAATCCCCCGTCCCTCCCAGCTGGGGCTGCAGCAGCCGGGTGGCTTCTCCCCACGGGCTTGCAGACTGGCAGCTCCTGGCTACCAGCCCCCTCATCGGCTGGGAAAACACTGGCTGCACCCCAGCACCCCCACACCAAAACCGAAGCCGCTCCCCCACCCACACCCCTTTCCGGGGGGGAAAAGGGGGTTGCCCCCAGCTAGAATTTAACTAAATCCCACCCAGTGCCTCCCCACCACCTCTCCCATTGCACCAGTTGAGCACAGCGCCGGCTTATTGTTCCCCTTTTAATTTCTTAACTCCTAATGACTGTGTTATTAAGCCTGTAATATCCAGTTAAATTGTGCATGTCCTTCTGCTGGATGCCGTCCTGCAAGGAGGCGAAGCTCCAGGCAGGAGAGCCGGGGCTGAATGGGTGCAGCAGCATCATGCTGGGGTGACTGCACCGGTGGACGCCTCCAGGGGTGAAGGTGGGCAAGAGGGACCCCAGGGCTGAGCAGGGAGACACTTTCCTTTGCCCCCACCCCCACCCCCACCTGGGAAATCCCCCTTTTCCATTTACAAAAGGTGGATTTGAGCCTGGGAATGGACAGGGGCACAAGGCAGCATCAAGGGCAGCTCCAGACATGGGCTCCGGCTGGGGGGATGAGGGGGGATCGGCCACGTGCTCACACCTGGGGCAGGATGGAGTGATGGACCAGGCAAAGCCACGCTCAGTGCTGGCACCGCCACCCCGTGCCGCTGGCTGCCAGCAGTCCGCCGCTGCTGTTCGCTTTCCAAGCCCAGCAAAAACCTCCCCGGGTTTCACACTAAGGCAACCGGAGCTGCTTAAGCTCACAAATTCGGATTTCCTTTTTTTTTTTTCCCCTGAATAAAGAAGAGATCCCGCGAGCTCCTCCAGCAACCGAGATTATCAACAATTTATCAAAAACCACAACACGCCAGCCCTTTTCCCCCACGCCAAGCCCCAACACGCTCTCCCCCCGCCACCCCCGGCTCTCCAGCGGCGTGGGTTATGGCAGCGCGATTGGATCAGGCAGGAATCGCTTGGCTTTGCTGGATCTTTATGCAAAAGCTTCACGCTAATTCGGTTTGATCCTCACTTGCCAGGGTCCCAGCGGAGCGGCAGTGAGAGGATGACTGCGGGAGATAGGCAGGGATGGGGCCGCAGGTGCTGGGCGAGGAGCAGGGATGTTCTTGGAGAGCAACGCAAGCTGACAGCCGGCTCCCACGGGATGCGGGGACCCGCGCTGGGAGATGCTTGGGCGGGGAGGAGAAAACCAGGCTTAAAGGCTGATAATTAAAGCCCTCCTGTCAGGGTATTAATACCTAAATGCAACCAGCGAATGCATTAGCAGGGATCCCACTGGGGCTGTTGTGCTGTTTTATTTGATGGGTTTAATTAATTTATTGCTCTGCACACAACTGCTTCCCAACCGGTGGCAAACACATTCAGCCGTGTCTTTCACAAGGGTGGCCCTGGAGATGGCTCCACCAGGCTCAGGGACCCCCACAGGGGCCCAGGGATGACCCCGAGCTGTCCCCCCACCACTCAGGGGCTGCAGCCTGGCTTCCGGCACACACCACTCACCCACCTTGGCTCCCCCAGCTTGGCCACTGTGCTCCGGCAGTCGTGGTCCCCAGGTCTCGGTGGCCCATTGCAGTGGCCCGGTGGCCCAGCTTGGCTGTGCACAGCTCCACAGGGTTCCAGTGCAGGGACCCAGCTGCTCTGAGCTCCCCACTGTGTGCTCAGCCCTCTCCAAACAGGGCAGGAACAGCCTCCACCTCCACCGTCATCTTCCTCCTCACGCAGCACAGCTGGGCTCATGGGTGGGGAGGTAACCCACACCCACCCACCTGCCCAGCCCTGCAGCTGCTGGCTACCCTCGTTAGGGACTCCCACTGGGAGCACCCCAGTGCTTCATGGTGTCCCTAACAGGGTGGCCCTGTCCTTGCCCAGTGCTGGGCTCACCTACCCTGGGCTCACCCCCAAAACATCGAGAGGACAGGGACCCCCAAAGGACCCATCCACCCACCCAGCACCCCCCTGTGGCATCACCTGCACCCGGCATCCCCAGGCTGGCACCTCCACCCCCCTTCATCTTTCTCCTACAGTCACATAAGTGCCTCTCCCCACCCCCAGAGCAGCCAGAAGAGACGCTGGCCCTGCAATGGGGCCAGGCGCAGGCAGGGCCACCAAGGGCAGGATGGAGCTGGGGCCACCACAGGCCATGTCACCGCAGGGCATAGCCCCAGATTCCCAAGGGGATGACAGCATCATGCACCAGCATCACTCCTGGTGCTGTCCCAGCACGTGGGGTGCCAGTGGCTTTTGTGCCGCTTCATGTAGGGCATGAAGCCACAAAGGCTCCAGGACTGCCTCTGCGCCCAGTGGCGAGGGGCAGGGATGGGGAGAGTGGCACTGTGCAGGTTTGTTTATGACACACCAGGAAGGAAATAAAAGGCATCTATAAATTATATGATTTCTCCCACCATGCTGGTAACAGGAGCGAGGTGGCTGGCGGTGACAGCCGGAGCCTCCGAAATGCCAAACCAGCTGTGCTGCCTGCCGTGATGCCAGCGCCAGGGCCACCCCCGTGTCCCCCAGCTCTGCTCCCCTCCGGCTGCCTGGGGGTGCTCGGGGCTGCACCCACCCCAGGGGGAGCATCCCCACTGCAGGGGGCTGGGGCACCCACCGAGGCTGAGCTGCAACTCGGCTCTTGCAGCCAGGGGTCCCCACCATCCCCACTGCCCCCACCACCGCAGCCATCCCGCTCCCAGCCCGGGGACAGCGGGAGGAGGCTGCAGTGCGAGGTCAAGTGATGGATGAGCAAAGACGAAGGTCCCTGCCTTGTCGCTTCGCCGTGGTGAGGAGCATCCTGGAGCATATTTATGGCTGCCATCCTTTACACACCAGAAGCTGTTACCTCCAGGCACATGCAGTCCCAGCAGCCTTTAGAGGACGATAAATCATCGCTTCCGATGTGACAGCATGGAGAGAGCATGCAGGAGATGGGGACCGGTGGTGGGCACTGGGACCAGCCAGCCCCGGGTCCCCATCCTGAGCCCTGGCCATGCCTCCAGACATGACGAGCCACCTCACCCCATCCCAGAATCACACACCAGGCAGTCCTGGGCTGCATGCACACCCCCCGGTCCACACACATGCACGCACAAACACACATGCACGCTTCCCAACACACACACTCGGGTCCCCCTTACTTCATCCTCCCTCCCATCATCACTGGCCACAGTACGGGGGAAGATGTGAGCAGCCACAGTGGCCCCCTTTCCCTCTCCTCTCTCCCAGGCTCCCTGAGGAGCAGCGGGCAGATGTTTGCTCTGTGACAACCTGCGTCCTGCTGGATTCGATAATAATATCAATTACCCCAAGCTTTCATCCACGGAGCTCTGTGCTCTCTGGAAATAGGGATGGATGGAGCCTCTTCACCAGCCGGAGGGGCAGGGGGTCCCACGCAGTGGCCCTCAGGAAGCCAAGCCTGGTGACAGATGGGGAGGTCACAGGGAATTAGTGGCAGAAGGAGCAGGGAAAGCCTGGGGCTGGATTCTCTCTGGGAAACAGGAAAACGCTGCAAAATTCTTCATTTCCAACCTCAGCTGGAGGGGAAGCCCTGAGCTCCGCATCAGTGTGCATGGGGGAGAGTGGCGCTGCGGGGAGGTGCTGGCCCCAGGCACGGGTCGCTTGGCAGATGGACACCAGTAGCTCCTTGACAGGGCACTGCCACCGCATGAGCCCACCTAACTGCTGGGTGGGAGCATCCATGCTCAGCCACCCACTGCACCCCAGCAAGTGCCCCAGGCACTGAGCACTCGCTGCCTCGGGGCATCCCTCTCCCTTTGGGCTGGATTTTGCAGTCCTTGCTGGCTGGAGTGAGGGGTGAGGTGGGATGTGGGTGGTGAACACCCCAAACCTCCTCTGGCAGCCCGGCTCTAGCCTGGGGCCACCCTCACCACCACGGGCAGGTCTGCCTACTCCCCAGGCTCCTTGTCAAGGGGGTATCTTTTCTTTTTTTTCTTTTCCACGCGTGTTATTATTTTGGCAGAGCTGGAGTCAAGTAGCTCAATTAAGCAATAACTGCCTCTGTACAGCTGCCCACACAGCCTGCGGTAAATAATTAAATGCTGAAATAATACAGCAGATGGGAAGCAGCACTGAGAGAGATCCGAGAGGAACCCGAATGGCTCCTGCCATGGCAGCAGCTGCACAGGGCCTGGGATGCTGCCCGCGGTGCCACGCGTCTCCCGAGCCATGGCCCCGGCTGCATCCAGCACCCCGCAGCTCTGGCTGGCCGTGCTGAGCAGCTGGAGGAAGGCATCCTGCAAACGCCACGTGTGGCTGTGGCTGTGGTGTGATGTGCCTCCAGATGCCCTGCTAGCAGGGGGTCTGGGGGTACCCCAGGGGTACAGAGATGAAGACATCCCTCCCCAGCTGACATTGGCGGGGACCATCCTGACTGACCCCACTCTGGCAGCCCCCATGTCCCAGCACCACAGTGCTGGCTCCTTCCTGCCATCCTCATCCCCGCCTGCCACTAGAGCAGCAGGACACCAAGCCCCAAAAATGGGGGAAATTCCCCCCCAGATCCCTGCCTCCCACCCCGCATCCCCCTTCCCGAGGAGGCAGCAGAGCGGGAGTGACGGCACATGGAAAAGCATCATGGAAAATTTTAACCAAGCCCCACTATTGATCTAGACGCGAAGCACATACCCAAGCAAACCTGCCGCTCCGCTCGCAGATCATCTGCATTTATCTACTTCAACCAAGTACAGGAGCGTCATTGAAAGGCCTAATTACCAGCCGTTGATAGATAAATATTAATGCCAAACCCCCAGGAATAAAAACATGGTTTGATGCTCGGGTTCCTCGGCAGGAGAGCCTCACCTGTGCGTGGTGTGACAACCTGTGCCATGAAAGCCGGTGCAGCTGCTTTGCTGTCCCAGCAAGAGGCAGCAGCGATGGCTGGCAAGGAGCCGGCAGCGCCCGACTACCGCGTGTGCCAGGTTCCCTGGCTGCGCCCCGGCACAGCCAGCAGCAAGGGCAGCAAAGGCAGCCAAAGCCTTTTCAAAGCGCTTGGTGCGTCACGCAGCTGCGGCAGTGCCCAGATCCCAGCACTGCCCAGCTCCCATCCACCTCCCTGGAAGCAGAGGGAGCCCTGCAAGCCTCCGGCCCCTGGCCAGGGCCCTAACGAACCTTGAGAGCTGTCATTTCCAAAGGACTGGAAGTGTTGATGTAAGCGGCTGGTTGGGGTCGATGTCTCAGTGTCCACAGGCTGAGGCTGTTGCTTTATTAAGATCTCGGAGGGCACTGGCTCCCACGAGGCAGCCGGAGCATCCTCTCCATATTCACATTTCCATCACATCCTCCTCAGACAGTACCGGCTCTACTCCTCCATCTGCTTAAATGCCACCTCCAGAAGGGATTGGCGCAGAACATCATCTCCCCTTGTCATTTGTTTCCCATCCTTCCCTCAAGGCTTCACCCAATTGATCCTTGGAGTTCACAAAGGCTTTGGACTTTTGGGGATCCAGGAGCAAGGCAAAATGTGTCCACCTGGGGCTGGGGCAGGGGATGGTCTCAGAACCTCCATGGGTTGCTTCAGGTTGGGTCCCTTGGCCACGCCGGAGCTCCCACGCTGTGTCCCTGCAGCCTGGCTTGCCCAGGGATGTGCACCCAGCTGGGCACAGGCACCCCTGCAATGAGGGGAGAGAAAAAAACTCCCATTTCTTAAGACAAAGGGCACCTGTTCGGGTCTGTAACAGCTCGCCCCAGACAAGGCTGTGGTGTCCAACCCCAGATGTCACCCACTTGGGCACAGCCCTGGGGACGGTTCCACCCCAGGCTCACAGCCAGGAATGGCTCTGCTGCTGCTTATTTTCTGAGCGTGAATTGAATCTCAGCTGACAACAGGCTTTTCTACAAGATCTACCTGCCCAGCGTCTGGCAAATCAGATCTGTAAAATGACCCCAGGAGACATCTGCCAGATCTTCATCTCCTCGATTATCAGCTCCCGGCCAATTTCAAAACAGCCTTGACACACAGCTCTGAGCTGCATTTGGAGCTTAATTTCACACCCAGCCCAGCCCTGTTGGAGCAAGATGCAATCCTGGGATGAACTGGGATGAGCTGGGATGCTGTCGGTGTCTCCCCGTGCATGGCTGGAGATGCACACACATGCACATGTGCTCCTCGGTGCGCGCACCGCCAGTGGCTCTGCTGAATGCTCTGATGGCCAGGGGGTCTCCATCCCTTGGCCAGACCCTGTGTCACCTCCCTGGCCTCGCACCCACCTGCTTTTTGGGGACCACGTTGATGCACAGCCCCCGGCACCCTGTTCCCCTCACTGCTGCTTGCTGGGAGGGTGGTGGAGGCGGAGGGGGGGACCCAGCGCAGCTGTAGCTGGCAGGGGATGTGACAGGGTGTTACAGCCTGTACCCCCCCGCCCCCAGCGTGCTGTCAGGGAGCGTTTTTCCTGGGAGCTGCTGAATAATTTGCATCCGCCAAGACGCAGCTTCTGGGCCATGTTTGTCAAAGTCAATCTGCAGCTCACTGCCTCCGGAGATTCAAACACGATAGCGGCATCAAGCCTAAACGACATGCATGGTGATTGCTCCGGCATGGCCCCCCCTCCTCGTGCTGGCTTGGACCCGCAGAGCTGGCCCCCAGCAGCATTGCAGAGCTGGGCTGGTGCTGGGGACCTTCTGTCCATTCCATACAGCCCCCTTTGCCCTTAACCCCACGGCTGAAAAATCTTGGGTCCCAGCATGGAGAGAGCCACTGGCTGGTGGGTGCCGCAGGGTTGAGGTTTCCCCGGCCCCCTGGCCCCGCTCCTAGATGAGGGCTGTCACTGGAGTCAGCCGCAGTGCTCAATGAGATGCGCCAAGGGGATGAAACACTATTTCCAAGCAGAAAGTGCAGGAGCATCACCCCCAGCTCCAGCATCAGCCCTTGTGTGCCTGCCCACGGTGCACGCCAGGAGCTGGTGCTCAGCTCCCACCTCGCCCTCCCTCCCCGGCACCATGGGAAGGGGACAGGGGATGCTCCAGGATGTTCCTTCAGTGACAGCTGCCAATCCTGCGATAGACTTGTGCTCGCTCGGGGACCGGCTTTGTTCCCCGCACAAAGGGAGCTGCCAGGGATCAGCGACAGTGCAGACAGAGGGACCGGGACTATCTGCGACATGGGAGGAGGATGGGGCTCGTCATCATGCTGCCAGGCACAGTGACACTGGGCTGAACTGGAAGCTGAGGGGGAGAGGAGGAAGAGTTGGAGCTCACATCTCAGGCTCAGACCCACCCCAGGTCCTCACTGAGCCTCCCAAGCACAAAAAATCACCCAAAGCCCCTTTCTGGGGTGCATCTGCCCATGCCCCCCCAGGTTCCTGCCCTGTAGCGATGATGGAGCCCTTGGAGAGGGACCAGGCACTGGGGCCAGGCTGGGGTGTATGACATGGGGACATGGTGGGGATGGCACCAGAGCTGCCGAAGTCCAGATGAGGTGGAGCCGGGAGCATCTCCCAGTGCGCCACAGGTCTCTGCAGCACCCTGCTCTGCACAGCCGGGGCACCCTGAGAGCCCTGGGGACCCCAAGGCAGAGGGGTGCTGCAGGCTTCAGGGCATCTGCCAGACGTGGTCCCCCCAAAGGCAGGACACGCTGCCCTCCCATCCCTCTGCTTCAGCCGTCACCAGTTATGGCCATTTGCAACCCCAGCTCGGCGCTCTGGGATTCCCACCCTCCCCTCGCTCACGTCCCGGCACACGCCAGCCCTGCTAAATCCCGGCGAGCGTCTCCGGTGATTTGCAGTGAGCCGGCTGGATCCATCAACATCCACCGGCAAGGCCTCCCCTTCGCTTCAAAAGTTCCCAATTCAAGGGGAGTGGGGGTTGTTCTCACTTTTATGTGCTATCTATAGTCCCCTCTATACCTCTATATATAGATTATATATCTCCTAGCTAATCTCTTTGCAATCATAAAACCATTAAATTAATTAACCAAGGGAAAGAGAGGAAAGGCTGGATGCCCCCCGAAGAACAGATGATCGTTTTACATTTATTTATACCAGTATTAAAGGCAGGCCAGCCCCAGTGCTGCCAGTCCTCAGGCTGCTCCAGCCACACGGAGCAGAGCCACAAGTCCACGGTGATGGGCCCCGCGGGCTGAGCCGGCCCCGGCGCTGTGAGCTCTGCCAGCACCACAGCCGCTGGCTCTCCTTCCTATTTTACAGGTGGGGAAATGAAACATGAAAAAAGCTGGAGGTGGCTGAAGTCATGCAAGACCTACAGCTCCCCCAGCCCTACGGGCATCTCCGTGCCGGATCCGGAGCATGGGAGGGTGAGGAGGGGGGTGCCAACCCCCACGCCATCCCCCACCTCCCCCCACGCAGCCCCGGCACGGCTGCTCCTGCCTCGCAGACGTGTGAGAAATCCATGCTTGGGCGCGGGGTGGGAAGGGAGGGTGTGAAATGGCGATAAAGCGGCAGCGAATGCCAGCAGCAGCCGGTGGCGAAGGAGCTGCAGCAGCCGGTGCGAGCAGCCGCGGGTGCCGGAGGTCTGGCCCAAGCCCCTGCGTTTGAGGGAGGGCTCGGCGTGGGCTGGGACCTGCACATTTACCATCAAATGCAACCCCAGCTCCTTTGCTCGGGGTCGAGAAACGGCGTCATTGCCCGGAGCTGGGTACAGCTGGAGCTTTTCCAGTGGATTTGGTCTGAACTACTGGGTTCAGACACGGTGGGAGAAGGGTGAGGCCGAGGTGAGCACCCAGGGAAAGAGACCACGAAGCATCCAAGGCTGCTTCCCCCCAAAGCTGGGACGGGGGAAGCTTCCCCTTCTGCCAGCTCCGTCGTGATTGATCAGCTGTCTGCCTGCAATCCGCAGCCGTCACTCAGCCTCTAATCCGCAGCCCTGATGCATTCTCCTCACTGACAACGAGCTGACACGGTTTTCATTGCACTTAATCAGCTCTTTAAATTTAATGCCCCAATCGGCAGCATCTGCATTGGCCACTCAACAGCAGCTGGGTCCTGCAGAGGTGGAGACCAGCAGGCAGGTTAAAATCCCTTACTGGAATTTTAAGGACCAGGCCAACAGCATGAAGCTGCTTTCAGCATCCAGAAGCCCCAGCAAAGGGCCCCCATCCAAAACCCAACTCAGCTCCCAGCACTTCCCAGCTGCACTGGCAGCAGCCCGGCGCTGTTTCAGCAGCTCTCCTTTCCCTCCCATTGCACTGGCAAAGAGCAGCTCAGAAATCGCCTGGGTGAGCGAAGCTCTGCAGTGTGGCATGTGTCCCCTGGCTCTGGTGACATCCCCCCGCTGCCCTGGCTGCAAATCATGCCACAGCACATGTCCCCACCAACAGCAGCGCAGCCCCATGGTGGCCCCGGATGGAGGGGGGCACAAATGCACCCCCAACACGGCCATGCATGGTGCATCTGCCCCAGCCAGGTGTGCTCTTTCCCCGTTCCCACACATACTGGGGAACCACCAGCTCCTTCAGCAGCTCCAGTTTTCCACCAGCCTCCCGGGAAGCCGGTGGAGCTCGTGCCAGGCCATGGCACTGCTGCGCTGGCACCTGCGCAAAGCCACCAGCAAAGTGCCCACAGCCTTGATCCATGGCACATGGTGCCACCAGCCCAGCTCGGTGGGGCTGCCCAGGGTCACCCAGCCGGTGAGGGGCTGCAAAGGGCTTCCACAGCCCTTGGAGGAGGAGGGAGGAGAAGAGGCAGAGAGGGAGAAGAGTTTTCACTCAGCTGATTCCTAGTGATGTGAAACCAAGACACACACTGTGCTGGAGCCTGGTGTAGATATGTGTGGTGGCCCCAGGAATGCCACGGTCCCCAGCGTCCAACAGCATCCGCAGCCCGCCGTGGTCCAGAACACAGCCTCCCACTCCAAGCCAGTGGATCCCAGAAGCCCCTCACAGTGACAAAGGAGGTGACCCCAGTGGCACAGGGGCAGTGGGGATCCTGGGCCCAGGCAAGCCCTGCAGTGAAGCCGGATCACGGTCGCCATGGGCAGCGGGATGAGGAGGTGATGGCTGGGCTGGCCAGCCGCGACAAGAACTGGTGGATGTGGGGAAGGAAGCCTTGCTGGGGGCAGGGGAGCATCGGGGACAGCCACTGCCCAGCTGCTGCTGCCGGAAGCGGTGACAGCTGGGCAAGGTGCTGCCCTCCCATGCGGCAGCCAAAGCCGAGCGCTGCGGGCAGAGGGGCACGGTGGGCTTCGCTCCACCTGCAACACATGGGAAATGATGGGAATGAAGAACCTGCAGCAAAGGCTGCATTAGCCCTTCCCGCATGGAGAGCCCGGGCTGCTGGAAGCAGCTGGGGATGAGCACAGGGATGCAGACGAGGAGGGTGCCATGGCTGGAGCAGCCTCCTGGGGCAGCTGCTGGAGCACAGCCAGGAGCTCCCACTGCGGCCAGCAAAGGGCACTGTGCCCACATGGAGCGCACAGGGCTGATGCCAGCAGCGTGGGAGATGCCCAGCAGGCAGCAATGCTTGCAGCACCCCCTGGTCCCCCAGCTGTGGGGCGTTCCTGCCTCCCCAGCACCCTGCTGGGTACCAAATCCCACCCAGCACCAAGGCAGTGACTGGCAGCCCGCTCCTGCCACCAGCTCCGCTCTCTGCTGCAGAGACCTGGGGAATTAGGAGATGGGAGAGATTTTTCTCCCTTCACCTTTCTTTGTACTTTTATGCTAATGGCAATAATAAGAATTAAACATCTCCTGTGCAGCAGAACAAAGGCCTCTTTTGAAAGGAGATCAGTGTGACCGCGGCTGACGGCAGGCTGCCAGCAACACGGCAGCCAGATAAAGAGCCCTGGACCACTGGAGCAGGAGCGAGGGGCAGCGAGGTGGCCTCGAGCCAGCCCCAGCCCCAACGCTGGGGCTCATCTGCCATGGGTGCACCACAGCTCTGCTACCACGAGCCCTCAGCCACAGCAAAAAGCCTTCAGAGGAAATTTCCCGAGCATTTTGCCAGCTGGCCGGAGCTGGAGTGTGCCTGCACAGGTGCCTGGGCAGCAGCCCCCATCTGCTGGGGGCAAGGCAGTCCCTGCAGCCCCCCATCGCTGCCAGAGCCGGTGGGCAGCGGCAGGCAGCCCTCGCCCCAGCGTTCACATGCTGCACAGGGTGAGAGCGGCTGCGGGAAGGCGATTGCCTGGGATGCTCCAGCCTGCCCTACATTTCTCCTAAATATAGCTGGCCAGGTGCTGCCGATGCGCCCACTGGAGCCAACCCAGGGGAGGCTTGGTTTGGTCTGGCTCACTTTGCCCTGGGATGCTGAGCCCACTGCTGCTAGTCCTGCTCATGTCGCTGTCCCCATTCCACGGCCCCAGCTCACCTCTCCCAGCCCCAGCATCACTTCTCCCATCCCCAGCCCCATCACCATCTCTCCCATCCTGCAGCCCCAGCATCACCTCACCCATCCCCATCCCCAGCATCACCTCTCCCATCCCCATCCCCAGCATCACCTCTCCTGTCCCTAGCCCCAACATCTCCTCTCCCATTCCTGCCCAGGACACCCCTGATGGCACCCAGGGGAGGCAGCCAGATGGCCGGATGGACCCACTCCCCACAGCTGCCCCCCCAAAAAATGAAGCCAAACCAAAAATAGACAGGAACACGCTTCACTCACCCCAGCAGCGGAGGGGGTGGTGAGTGCCGGCAGCGTACCACTGACAACCGTGCCGGATGGGTGGCAGAGGAGGATGAAAAGGCAAAGCGGAGCTTGCCACGCACACTGGCTCTCACCTTCTGTTTCCCAAACTGCTGGGAAAATACGGAGGCTGTGCTGGGGCTGAGCCATGCTGGCAGGCAAGGAGGAGATGGGAAAAGGGCTCATCCCCATCGTGGCATGTCCCTGGGTGCCTCCTGTCCCCAGCAGCTGGTTAAGGAACAAGATGACAGGAGCATGACTCTGTGCTGCAGAGGTTGCAGAGGATCCTGGCCAGATTTTGGGCTTTCTCCTGCCTGCAGGTACCATTTGCTGCCCACAGAACCGGGCTTGATGCACCACCCAGGGCCCGTTTGCTCCTTGCTGGCTGCTTTGCTTGGGGCTCCGCGCCTCTGGGTCCTGCAGCAGCGGTGATGCCAGTGGAGAAGCCCCCACGCTGGGGGCGGGGGGCTGGAGACCTGTCTTCCTGCTGGCTACCAGCTCCCATCACAGGCTCCCAGCTCAGAGGCAGTCACCATCCTGGAATTTGAGCTCATCCTCTCCTTTTGTCCCTAGGAGCCAGAGAACAGCCTCTCCCCACGTGGTGCTCAGCTCCCGGCCACCCCATTGCTCTGCTTGCCACAGGGCAGAGAGCTGCTGTGGGCAAGCACAGAGCTCCAGGTGGGCTGTGGGAACCCCCAGCCCCAGTCCCACTGCTCTCCCCTGCACCCCGGCTCCCCAAGGGGCTTGCAGACCCCCCTCTCCAGGCAGCCCCACGCCAACGCTCCTGCTCAGGGACTTTACTCCCTCATCCCGGCTTCCTAGTGACTGACAGCAGCTCTTTCATCTGCAAAAAGCCCTGGATCCCCATCACCTGCAGCTCTTTCATGACCCCCTTCCCCAGCACTGCCAGGGGCTGCCTTTCTCACTTGCCAGGCTCATGAAACAGCCAGAAAGGGCTTGAGATTCTTCTAACGAATCTCCCAGGGCAGGATCTGTCCTCCGGCAGATGCTGCAGGAGGGGCAGCCCCAGCCCCAACCTCCTCCAGCCACTGGTATGCCCATGCCAGCACCCTGGAAACCACTAACGAGTGGCTCATGCATGGATTGCTTGGGTGGCCATGCAAAAATTAATTGGGCGCTTGTGCATGGGCTGAAGGGGTGCTCATGCATAAATTATTTGGGTGTTCTTGCACGATCCTTCTGAGCACTCCCGCACATCCCTCTCCTGCACCTGGGCCTGGGGGTGGGCAGTTTGGTACCCGGTGCTCTGTGCCCGATGGAGTCAGGGAGTAGGATGAGTCCGTCACCTGCAGGGGACCGAGGAGCTGACATCGATGCCACGAGCATCACTAGCATCAGACTTTCCCCTCTTCTGCACTCGCTGCCCACCTGATCTCTTCATTCTCGCCTCCCCATCACCCTGCGTGCTGGCAGTCCTGAGGATGGAGCAACATCACCGACACCGGCTCACACTGTCCTTGTCCCTATTGTCCTCCAGCTGCCCCCAGCAACCTGCCCAGGCGTGCATACCCCCCTCACTGGTCTCCAAAACCCAACAGCCTCTTCCTCCCCCTGGAGCCAGGGTCACTCATGACCTCCCCACTCCCTGCACAGCCCCATGCACCCCAGGATGGGACAGCCCCATGGCTGTGGCCTCGCATCCCCTCAGGACCCTCCATGTCTCCAACCCCACTCCTCTCATTTTCCTCCGTGTGCTGTTTTCCCCTTTGCCTCCTGGCTCTGCCCAGGAGTTTCTCAGGCAGGAGCCAAGGGGTTTGCACCACGGGGCCCTGATCTCACTTAGGGACTCCAGCTGCTGCTGCTGAATAAAGGATGCCCTTTTAAAAGCTCCCAAAAGCTTCGGCTCTGGCAGAAAGCTGATGTTCACCTTGAAAAAGCCATTTGCTGAAGGCCAGAGACACGATCTCTGCTGAAGTCAAAAGCTGCTCCAGTAATGGATGTGCGGACAAAAGCACCGACTTGGCAGCAGAGGGTTGGGGGGGCCGCCTCACCCCCTCCTTCCACCTCAGCCCCCGGCAGCCCCGGACCACTGCACCAGCAGCCAGCTCCTCGCTCGGCTGGGTAGCCCTGTGTGCCGCCAGGCACTGTGCCTGAGGGCGATTTTAGTCCATCCAGACCCAGAGATCCAGCACGAAGCCTTGTCCTGACTCCCAAATAGCTCGGGCTGTGCAGCATGTGGCCCTGGGCTGGGGGCTGCCTTTGCCAGACGTGCCAGCTGATGGGGAAATCATGGCTTGTTCCCTGGAAGGAAGGAGAGAGCAAAAGCTGGTGCAGGAGGAGGGATGCCCACTGCTGCATCCCCCAAAATATGCTTCTTCCTCCTCTTCCTCGCTGCACAGCAGCCACTGCTGCTCTGCAACATGCAACATGCAACCCCCCCTTTCAAAAAGAACCTCCCAGATTGCAGCCCCAGGCTGGCCACACCTGCGCAGGGCACCCTGCCCAGCAGTGTGGGAGCTGGCATCAACCCCTAATTAACTGTCATTGTTAGGGCTGCCTGATGGAGCCATGGCACCGCCACGGGAAGCCTAATTACAGCAGTGCTGCACCATGACAGGGTTACATTAACATCGGGGGGGGGGGGGGTTGTCTCTCCCCTCCCCTGCCCGGCTCAGGCTGCTGACGAGATGCTTCCCCCCTCCCAGAAGCTGCCCACCACCCCAGCTATTCCCAAATTGTGGTTATTCCCTGGATTGTGGGTATTTTCCCGAGTCGTGATCTTGGCTGCAGCCCCCGGCTGGCTGGTGCCTGTTTGGGAGCTCCCCGCTTCCATCCCACCCCCAGAGCCACCATTGCTGTGGGATGCCGGAGCATCCCTGAGGGAGAATTTTCTTCCCTGGCATTTTATCATCTCATTAAAGCCCATTTGGGACCGGGCTTTATTCCAGCCCACCCAGCAGACAGCCCAGTTTGGGTCCCAACACACGAGGCAGGAGCTGCAGCGGGCACTCCCCACCCTTCTCGTCGGTAATGACCTCACATTCTGAGCGTGAGAAGACACAGAGGCCTTTTAAAATAGGAAGCAATTCATAAATCCAAATATTTCAGATAACAATCGCCTCTTCCCCCCCAAAACTGTACAACCTCATAAATATGCATTTCCCAATTTTCACTTTCTACAAATCTATTATTGTTTTTACCAACAACAGGAGGCTGCAGTTTGCATTAGGAGTGTGTAATTTATCATTAAAATGTAATTTATAACATATAGAGTAGAGCATAATAAAGTCTGGATGTGGTGATGGATGGCCGGGAAGCATGTGTTTAAAGGGTATCTTGTTTACATCCTTGTAGGTCTGCACAGAAAAGAAAATGTGATTGTTTAAAAATAA
The DNA here is from genome assembly GCF_023634085.1 of Falco cherrug. Lineage (NCBI taxonomy): Eukaryota > Metazoa > Chordata > Aves > Falconiformes > Falconidae > Falco > Falco cherrug. Next base: position 117,893,275 of record NC_073699.1, on the reverse strand, counting down.
TTACCTTCATGTTCTGCTCACCGTGTGCTGCCTCCTGCTCCTCTGCCCCCCCGGCCCCACTGCCCCCGGGAAAGCCCCAGAGCAGCACTCAGCAGAGCTGCTGGCCCCGGAGCTGAGCAAAGGCTTGAGGCTGGAATTACTGGGAATTTATGGGGCATCGGATGCTGCACTCCAGCCAGGGAAAGGAGAGCACCCAGGGGAGGGAGAGCACCCAGGGAATGGTGAGCGCCCAGGAAAGGGAGGGCACCCAGAGGAGGGAGGGCACCGAGGGGAGGGAGAACATCCAGGGAACGGTGAACACCCAAGGAAGGGTGAGCCCCCAGGCGCCCTTTGGCAGCAGGGCAGTTTGCATGGCGCAGGCAGCGCCAGGCTTGGACACCAGCAGCTCGGGCTGGATTTGAGCACCCAGGGAAGGCTCTGCCCTCCTCTGAGTTATTGCCACGTGGGTGGAGATGAACCAGTCCAAACTTTCCTTTCCCAGCGAGTGGAGCGGAGGCTCCGTGTATTTCTGGGCAGGAGGGACCGCTGCCATCGCTGAGCTGTCACTCGGCTGACAGCATCAGGACGTGGTGCCACCGGCAACGGGGGCACTTTCCTCCCAGGGACTCTCCTGCAGCGGCTGTTGCAGAGCTCACCCCAGCAGAGATGGTTGGGGCCGGGCCCCCAAGTGATTTATCTGCAGCGTAGAAGTCAAGAAAATTGTCTTTTATAAATCACCAGCCAGCTGCACGCGTGCATGCGCTGCTTGCACCCTCATGAGTCTTTGTGCCTTCTATTCCCTAAATATTAAGTAAATACAGGGGATGCAGGATCAGGACATGCGTCCCCAGAGCCACCAGCGAGCTGGGAAGATACTTGTGGCGCTGTAGGTGTTTTAAGGCTGCAAGTGTAGGAAATTTGGAAATGCCCAGGAATTACACAGGGAAAAGGCTCCCTGGAGGGAGGCGGGTGCGTGGACAACAGGCATCCCACATGCTTTGCCTTTGGAAGCGATGCCAGGCACTGCTCTGCTCTCCATCCAAGGGGTGTAAATCCTGCACGGCCCAGCTGATCCAGCAGAGATCCTGGCTTCATTCCTGAGCCACAGAAAGCCGAATCTGGCCCATTGTTTTCAATCTGTCTGCTTTCAAATTGCTCCTAAATAACACAGTTTATCTTTGGCTGATTGAGTCTAAGAATTTTGCAATTACAGACAAACAAGGACATTCAGCGTCACATGTTATTTGCATTTTTAAGGACCAAGATTTTTTTCTGTAGGTTTTTGTCTAACGATGTTATGGGTTAGGGCTGACAAGCAATTCCAAATGCCATCCATGTCGTGTGCTCAGCCTGTAAAGCTGATCACCTGTGTAGCAACTCTCCCCAGCCCTCAAACCCCCCCCCCCCCCCCCCCAAGCCCAGCCCAGGACTTCTCGTGCAGCTGGGGAAGCAAATTCAATCCCAAACGGTGCTTTTTTTTTGCCTTCCCCCCGCCCCCTCCTCCTCCAGCTGCAGTGAAGCTGTGGGAAGGCAAACTGCAGCCCCGGCACAAGTGACCCTGGAGCATCTCTGGGACCAACAACGGATCCAGCACTGGCGCTACTGGATCACCCCGTGGTGAAACTGGTCCCAACCTCCCTCTCAGCAGGACCATGTGCAAACACGTGCTTTCCGCAGGTGATCCTGCGCCCGATCCCGTACATATCCCACGCTGGCTGGGAGCACCCCAGCCCGGCACACCGGTAGCCGGGGCAGCCAGCGTGGTCACTGCAGGGTGCTCAGTGAGGGGTCACCGGCGCTCTGGCCCCGTTCCAGCTCTTCTTCCCCTTTCTCCCCGCATGCCGCAACCTGCCGCCCGGCTGCTCCATTAGGTAGGGCTCCCTCCTCCCAGGCCCCTTTTTCTGCTCTAATTACCTCCCCCCATCAGCACACACCCCCCTGCCAGCACTGCAGACCTCATTGATCACCTTGTCAAAAGTTCCCTGCTCACCGGGCTGGGGGAGCAGGGCCACGGCGGTGAGGAAGAGGAGCGGGAGAGGTGTAATTACTCCCTCCGAACAATGCCAGGGGTCCCAGAGCTGTATGAATGATTAATTACAGCCCGGCTGTATGTGCGGAGAAACCGCTGCTAATGCACTAAGTGCTCTCCCCTGCAAAATACCTACTCAAAGCCCGGAGGGAGCAAAGCAACCGCAGAGCAACTGAGGTGCAAACGTTGCACACAAACCTGTGCAATGCCCCAGTTTCAGGCCTGCGGGTGCTGGGTGAGGCACCCATCCTGCCCGGCTTCCACGGGAAGCCCATGGGTGCTGAGCCCCAGCAAACACAAGCTGGCACGCGAGCGGTGCCCATTTGTGCTCTTACCCCCGACATCTCCGCTTCCCCCATCCCCAGCCACCTTCTCCTGCCCTTTTAGTCAATCCTTTGAAATACTGGCTTGGGCAGCTTGGAAAAAAAAGCTCAATCCCTGGATTTTTGCAGCAGGGATGAGCAGGGAGGAGATAGGGATCGCTCAGTGCCGTCTTTGACATTGTCACTAACAGGGTGGCCATGCCCGAGCGGGTCCCAGCTGGGCGCTGACTCCCAGCACAGCTGCAGGACCACACGGTGAAGGGATGCTCCAGCCATCCCTATGCCCACAGTGCCAGGGAGGGGGTGGACACAGCCCTCCCCCTCACATGGGGTCTTGCCTCAGGCCTGCAAAGACCCTCCATCCCCATCAGCCCAATGCCATGAATTCCCAACGACTCCCTAGCCAGCAGGCCATTAAATCAAAGCCCTAGCTCATCTTTCATCCTATTTTTTTTTCTCTATTTTATTACGTTGTTTGTGTTGCTAAGTGCAATTAATTCCTGATTTGGATACAGTAGCAATGGGGAAGGGAAAGCACCCAGCAGCAAGGGGCAAGGGGCTTGGCCAGGGCTGGCATCACCCCCTCCTCCTCCCTCCGAGCTGTGGGGCCACCAGGATTTTGCCCCCGCACCCCACTGCAGCATTGCTGCCTCCCTCAAAGCCCTGAACAGGAGCTGCTTCAGCATCTCCAAACCTTCCAGCTAATTCTGGCTTCCAGTGCTCTCGGTAACGAACTGCTCGTGGAAGATCACCATCATATGGTTTCATGTTGTTATGGAAGAAGGACCTCATTAAAAAGGGAAATGAGTATGACATCGTAAAAATGTTCAATTAAGTTTATCTCATTACAGTTAATATTAGAAGGGAACTTTGGACTTTTTATATTTTACTCCAAAATTTGGGACAGTTAAAGAGCGTTACTCAATCACAGCCTCTTCCTTGGGAAAGGATGAAGGAAGGGGATGGGAGGATGGGGTGAAAAAAAATGGTATTTAATTAAACACGCACCTTATTAATGTTCGTGGCTAACCAGACATCTCCGCGCAGTCTCTGCAGCGCGTGGCTGTCACACGGGCAGCCCCTGTCCTCCTTGTGCCACCGATGTCCCACACCTGGCAGCTGGGGACCAAAGCGCTCAGGCTCCCCCCTGGCTCGGCAGCAGCGAGAAAACAAAGCCGCCGAGATGTTTTGATCCAATTAACCATAATTTATTTCGTACTCATCAGCACTTCCCCGCCGGGGGATTTGCAGTTTCACTGGGATGTGCGATCTCCACTGGGAGATCCCAGCAGCAGGAACCTTTCCCCTCCCCAGCCCGGCACCGGCTCTCGATGGTGATTAGCACCCAAGGGATACAGACATTTTTCAGTTTTATTGGGGTGAAGCCTCATAAATTTACACCCCATCAGTAAAGGTCCTTTTGGCATTTAGATTTTACACCCTGCACTTCTCAAGGAATAAAACTTGTGCTGTTGGGTTTTTTTTTTCTTTTTTCCTTCAGCACCCAGCATAATGAGAATTGCCCCTCTCCATCCTTGTCTCCCAGAATGAGCCAAGGGGATGGAGCGGGGAAGCATCATCCAGAGGACCTTCAGCCACGGGGACCCGCTGTGCCTGGGACCAGCCCAGGGATAAATAAGGAAATAAAAATAACCCCCTGGGGCAGCAGACGGGCACCTTTTTCTCCTTCTCCCTATATGACCCCCATGCCCAAGGAGGGTAAACAGATGTTGTTTTCCTCACGGAGGCTCTGATTTACAGCTGTTTCTAGACTCAAAGGGAAAGCAAGCAGGAGAAGGTGAAGAAGAGGAAGAGGAGGAAGAAACAGGGTTTTCTCCAAGGAACTATTTGCTCAGCCCACTGCTGCTGCCATGTCCCTGCTCACCCTTGCACTCCCTCCCTGGGAGTGGAGCAGCCACACGAAATGCCTGGGTGAAACCCCAGTATGCCCCATCTCGCACCAGCAAAGCCCCTCACCATCACATCTGCCCGCGGGCTGGTCCCGGGCGTCTGGCTGAGCCCTGTCACAGTGTCCAGCCCCAAGTCCTGCCCGTCACCCTTCACCACCAGAGGACAGGAGGATGCCCCAGGGGCGATGAGCATCACTGGCTCTGCTGAGCAGGGATTTCAAGGCATTTGATGCATCGCCTGTGAAATAAATTCCTTTGATGCAGAAGAGACTACAAAAGCACGTTACATGCATAAAATGGTATTAACGAAGAACGAGAATAATCCCTCCTGCCTGTGGCATGCAGGGCTGCACGGGGCTCCCCAGAATTCCTCTGCTCTCCCCAGCTCCGGCCGCTCCGGTATCGGGAGACCCCTTTTGTCCCCAGTCTCCTAATGAACGCCCACAGCCAAAGGGTCCCTGAAGGATGGAGGTCTCCTGGCTCCTGTCACCTTGGCCAGATGCAGCCTTCTGGGGGAACACGGGGACAGAAGGGATGCCAAAGTACTGAGCACAAAGCTGGAGACCCCCCCATGCCCTCTCCCCAGCCCATGGCGAGGGGAGACCGGGTGGGTGGCTGCCACCTCCTTTCATGTTTCCCTCGGCTGAACTTTCATTCCTTATAATCAGGCCTGATATTAATGATGCATAAAATTACCCCTGATTAAAAGAACCTTTTCCAGCCGCAGAGGGGAGATCACGTGGGTGAGGAGCAGCACAAGCTTCCACCTCAGGCACCCACCCCTGGACCCCCACGGGGGGAGCAAAGATGCTGTTCGGTTCAGCTGGCGGTTATTTAGAGACCGATGGCTCCAGTCGCTGAATCCTCACATCTTCATTACAAGCCTTAATTAAGGGATCAGTGAGAGCATCCCAAAGCCCAGGGATCAACAGGGATCACGCACCACCTGGGCCCCATTCTGCTCCAGGCCCAGAGCTGTTTGCATCCCCTCTGCACAACATCTCAGGGGGGACAGGAGGGTATCATCACCCATCCCTTTAGGGAAGCCATCCTTTTACCATAAACTCCGGCTTTTGGGGTGTTTTTCAATGCTTTAAGTAAGCAAATGGTGCAGCTAATGAATGTGAAATCGCACCAAAAAGAAAATCACCTGGGATCAAAGCCCCTGTGATCTGCCTGCGCAGGAGCAGTGATGGCTGTTACAATAACCATGCGGCAGGCGCTGGCGAGGGGCTGGTGGTACCAGGACAGCCAGCCTGGTGCTTCCATGCTGGAGCCAGTGGGATGCAGAGCATCGATGGGTGGCTCACATCCCAGTCCCTGCTCCCCCAAAACCCCTTGTGAGCCCTGAGCCAGCACCAGCTGGGCAGCCCAGGGCAGGCAGCAGCCCTGGCACCCCACACCAGCCACAGCACCCCCATCCTGTGTGGGGAAAAGGCTTTGCACCATCTACAACGCTTGGCCGTGCTCAGAGACAGGGTGGGCAACGGAGGACCCCCAGCATGGGGGATGCCAGACCCAGGACGATCCCCTTGGAGCAGAGGGAGGCTGAGAAGCAGTCAGGCACCCCAGGATCTCAGCTTTGCACTTCAGCTCAGCGTCAGCATCCCTGCCCTGAGTGCCTCTGCCCAGCAGAGATGCCAGTAAGATGCCTGCAGGGATGAAGAGGATAAAAGTGTTCCCTTAAGGGCTCTCCGGGCTCTGGCAAGAAAGGTAGGGACTTTTCCATCCCCTCTACTCTCAGCCCTGCTTGGGAAGCACATCCAGCTCCAGCAGAGCCTCGTGGGCCAGGAGAGGTCTGTTTGAAACACGGCTTTGCAAACCAGCCCAGAAGCAAGGAAAGAGGCAGCGATTACCTGCCACGTCTTGGTGAAGCGAGGATGCAAGGGGAGGATGGCCCTGCGTGGGGAAAGCAGCAGAAAGCCCTTATTGCACCTAAATTACTGCCAGCTTCTTTGTGTTGCTTTTAAGCAGCTCTTGCTGCAGCCCCATGGGCTTCGGCTGATGGAAGGAGATTATCTCTGCCCGAGTGGTAGGAGGGGATTAGTGACTCCAGGGAGGGAAAAGCGTGGCTCCACACTCAGGGATGGATGGATGAAGTGCTGGCAGAGGTGATGCTAGGGCTGCTGGGCACAGACAGCCCCCCCAGGAGCCCTGACCCCGCTGGGCAATGACCCCAGTGGCCCCCAAGCATCTCCTGGGTCACCAGGGAGAGCAGATACTGGGCAAAAGGGGCTCTGCCAGCTGGTCCCACACTCCTGCAATGCCACAAGAACACAAAAGCACCACGGGTGCCCTCCCCAAGCCCTTCTCGGTGCTCTCTAGGGCAGAGACTCCAGCCGGGTCCTTCTCCAGCCTCCCCTCTGTGAGAATTTCTAGTCCCATTTCTCTCCGATGTCACCAATGTTTGTGGAGGGCAGGCACCAAACCCCTTAGCCAGGGCTCCCGTGAGCAGCATCCTCCAGCCCTATCCCCATCACCGCTGTGAATCCCAGGAGCCTCTCACAAACACGCCCTGAAATCCCAGCCAGGGAGACGTGCCGAGGAAACAGCCAGCTTTCAGGCTCCATTAAATTTATATTTACAACCCCTTTTTATCAGGGCGTGGGTCCCGTTGCTCTGACGTGATGCATCTGGAGGATGCCCACAGCAGCGGCAAGTCCCAGCCATGGAGAGGCACAGAGATGGTGCAGCCTGGGGGGGACAACCCAAGACCACCCCCAAATCCCCCATTTGCAGTACCAAGACCCATCACCCACACAAAACCCACATCCCTGGGCTGCCCCGCGCGATGCTGCCAGCTCAGCACTAACCACCGCGCACAGGGATGGGGAGAGGGATGGAGACGGGGAGCATCCCTATGGCTTAACAACACACATGTCCCCCCCAGCCCCTCCCTGCTCAAGGGCTTCGCTGCCTGTCGAAGGACTTAGTCTAATCCAGGGAGAAAAATGAAAGCCCCGGCCCCGCAGGACCGAGTGTGCTGTCTGGGGTAGAACTAATAGTTATTATCTACATTAAGCACCACGGCTGTCAGGGAGGAATTAATTTCCAAGCAGAGAGAGATGAAAGTTCCCCATTTTTCAGGGAAATCTACACTGTGCGAGGTGGCTAAAGAAAAATAACTTAAACGTGATTAAAAATGATCCCCATTTTATTAAAAATAATTCTAATTTATCTCTCCCTCCAGCTTCCTGTTTCACTGGCATAAATCCTGGTTACCGGAGGAGAGGCAACTGCCACAGATCCCGGCAGCCAGAGCTGGGACATCCCCAGCGTGGCTCTGGATTTTGGGTACATGCCGGAGAGCCAGGCTGCTCCCTGCCAAGCCCTGACGCTCCTTTCCAGCACGAGAGATGGAAAAGCCAACCCCACTCCCACCCCTCTCAGCCCATCACCCTGCAGGCAGCGCAGCCAGGATGCTGAAATCCAAGAAAAACGGTTCGGGGGGGGGGGGGGGGGGAATAATTCAGATCTGGGAGCCAGCGCAGGGTCCCCAGCCGTGCCGAGGGCTGCTGGTAAAGCTGGGCACCGACTCAGCTGCGTGGCCAGTCAATTTGTCTCGCTGCAAAACGAGGATCCAGCTTCACTATCTCGCCAAGATGTTGCAAAAAATCAATTAGTTGCTAATGACATTATAGCATTTTGGAGATATAAAGCTTTACAGGAACGGTAAGTGGTGGTGATACACAGTAATTCAGATTCCAGCGGTGAAATATGGGAGATATTGCTCTCGTTTTATTAGCGGCCGCCAATGTTACTCATCTCATTAAGTTTATTAATAAGCTGATCTCCCCCTAGCCTGGCAGGGTCTGCGATGGAGATGCAGCTCCCGCTGCACGTGTGGCCTGGGGTGAAAGCTGGAGCAATCAGGGGCTATTTTAACCAACATTCCCCCCAGCCACTCACTTTTCTCATCCAAAAATCAAGGGATTTAGTAATCTGTCAGATCAAAAAAATGCTCCAAAATGGAAATCTTTTGCTTTCCAAAAATGTATCTGTAATAGAAAAAGTCAGGGCTTGGAAGCGGCTGTTTGGCTTTGAGCTTTCGGGCGGCTTTCAGAGTTTGATTTTATTCCTCTTTCATTGCAGCTACGCCAGCAGCGACAGTCTCCGTCCTGCCGGTGCCATTCTAATAATATTCTATTGTAATAGTTAAAACATTTTACTTTCTGTTTAAAGCCTGCAAGGAAGGATTCTCCTGCATATTCAGAGATATCAGCTTTCCCTTTTTCACTGAGATATAACCATTTAAAAAAAAACCACAACAAAAAAAGCCACATTTCAAAATAACTCCTGGAAAATCGAAAGCCTGCTCAGCCCTGCTGTCACCAGGATCTATTGCACCTGCTTCTCTTCCAGCTCAGATGTAGCACAGGTTTACACACACACACACAGAAAACATCCCCATGTTTGATGGTGAAGGGCTCAATACACTGGGAGCACTTCCCAAACCCATAGCAGATCCTTTAAAACCTCAACACTGTCCCCCAAATGGGGGAGACGCCCTCCCCAGTACCGTGCCTTGGTTTCCCTGACTGCACAGGCTGGGGCTGGTCCCATCCCATTGCTGGGATGTGGAGTGGTCCAGGGCAAGATGCTGGGAGATCAGTGCCACGGTCACGGTGCAAACATGAGGCCAGGCTCCCCATCCTAATCCTCTTCCACCCCTCATTTTAAGGTTAATGCAGCAAAATAAACCCCCTTTTCTCTCTCCCAGCTTTACCTATCTTTTCCGACGCAGAAAACCCAGCGCCTGGGGGAACCGTGACTCCCCAGGTGCCACCACCAGCTCCCGGATCACAAAACCCATCACACCCCAGGGCAGCACCCCCAACCCTGCCTCACCGCCTGCTGCAGCCCAGAGCTGGGAGCATCTCCCTGATCCCACCACCCCAGCAGTGGCTACAAGCCAACCTGGTGCTGCAAAACCACCCTCAGCTCCCCATTTTTCCAGGAGGATCATCCCAAAGGCAGGAGGGGGAAGAGGGAGAGGTCCCGGAGCAGCATCCAAAGCCCACACCTGGCAATGTGGGTTTCGTGCCGAAGAGCAGCCCGCAGAAAAGGTCATTCCCTCCGATAGCTTCAGTGTTTATTGACCAAGCTCTGAAACAGCAAAATAATTTAATAGCTTAATATATTGGATCAATGCAAGCAGGGGAGGGAGCTGCCAGCATCACTCCTGCGTGTGCTGGGGCCAGGGGCAACCCGGGGGGGCTGTGGGGCTCTCCCAGCTGGGGATGGGCACCCCCTCACAGTCCAAGGGAAGGATGGGCTGGGAAGGGGCAGGATTTAACCCCAGCCCTGTAGACCTCTGCACCGGGGTCTGCAAACGGGGACCCAGCAAAGCACTGCAGAAACTCCCGGCACAGTGGGAAGGGCAGCAGCGAACGAAGGCGTCGGGCACCGCACAGCTCCACCAGCAGCGTGGCAACTTCCATGGTGTTCAACCCCCTCCTAATTGTTTCTCTTCATCTTTTTATGGTTGTTAATTGCTGCCTCCTCCGTTTACTGTGTTACTCCAAGTGCTGCTCTTAATTTGCCTCTCTTGCTGCAGGTGCTGGCTGTATTATTAACTTTTAATGTGGAGCGTTAGGGATCCGTGAGTTTGTTTTCCTTGTTACTGATGGATATTTAATTGGTGAGTCGCTGCCGGGGTGGCAGGGCCATCCAGCAGGAATCCAATGCAAATACTGTTTTACATTCTTCTGCTCCCTCACCGACTGCCAAATATTTTAAACAAATAAACATGATTGCGTCAATATATCCCCGAATGCAAGGCTCACAGGTGCATGCACGGCCCCACCACCAGCACCCACAGGCTCTCCTGCAGCCCAGCACCAAACTGGGGTGGGATGAGCCCAAAGTTGGTCCTGGAAAAGCTGGGCAGGGGTTTTGCAAGCAGCTGCAACCCCACCAGGGAGCACCCAGCACCCCAGCAGGTCTCCACCATCAGACCCCACCAACACCAGCCTGGTCAGGCGGTCCTGGGAAACAGCTGCTTAATAACGCTTTGCATTAATGTCCCGCAATGCAGACACTAATCAAGAGGCAGCATCTCCCATCCCAGCGGCAATTTAACCCTCACTGGCTGCACGCAGCCGCATCCAGCCTCAGCGAGATGGCTGGTGATCTCTTCCTCTGCGCTCGAAGCCAGGTGCCAGGCTCCAAACCAGCCCAAATCCCACCTCCCAGCTTCAAATCCCAGTGCCTGCAAGTCAGTGCCCACCTCCCGCGCCCCACCGCCATCGGTCCAGCCCATGGTGGGGCTCAGCAGGACCCTAGGGACCCCAGCACCATGCTGGGTGCGTCCTTCCCGGCAGGGATGCCCCAGGGTGCCCGATCCCCTGCCTGGGCTGGGAGATTGACAGCTGCCACTCAGCCGGTCTCTGCCTGCATCTCCCCAAGCAGATGAATATTCATGCTTTTGGTGGTGCTGCGGGACCCTTCTGTGGGTTCTCTCGCCATTAATTATTCATGAAACACCAGGCAAAATGCTAACGGGTTAGCGGATCCTCCGGCACCGGCGGCGTTAGTGACCCTCACCCTCCCACGGCACCAGGGGTCCATGCTGGGAGAGGTGTGAAAACACAGAGGTCTTGGTTCAGGCCTCATCCATGGGGTGCTGGGGGCACCCAGGGGCTGGCAGGAGCAAGAGGATGAATGGCGGGGTCCCCCCTCATGGTGTGATGCCGGGTGGTGTGACCTTGGCTGGTGACTGCAACCCTCCCACGCATCCAAAGTCCTCAGCCACCCCGGCACAGCCCCAGAACAGCCCCTGCCCCCAGCACCAGCTGGCCCTGCAGCCTGAATGTGCCCCTGTGCGTGGCCGTGCTCTATCAGCGATGGGGAAACTGAGGCACGGAGCAGGACAAGGCCAACCCAAAGGCAGGGCAAGAGGACTGGCAGCAGCCAGGTCTTGCTGCTTGTTGCAGGCACCTTAACAGCACCCAGACGCTCGCCTGCACCGCGCTGGCTGTCTTAACCACAGCTCACGGCCCTGCAATACCATTAATGAGAGTGGCTGAGCTAATTAAATACCTGTTAGCGCTAAAGTCATTACTGAGGGCAATAAAAGCTGCCTCTAAGCTCCTTGGCTCCTTCGCTCTGCACCATGCCCAATGCCTGCAGCAGAGCTCCCTGCAGCACCCATGGCTTCCCACAGGTTGGACTGGGTCCCACAAGTGCCAGTGTGCACACAACACACGTGTGCTACGCGTGCCCCTGCCCCGTGCTCACGACATTTGCCACCAACCTGGGTGGCCCCATCAGGGTCCCCAAAACCACCGTCCCGGCAGCCCCCAGCCTCTACTCCAAGCCCAGCTCCCCCTGTGCCACCAAATCCTATAGGGATCGGTGGGTGCCCACCCACCCGTGCCCCAGGACCTCAGCAAGCAGGGGAGAATTGCGGAGACCTGCAACCCCCACTCCTCGTCCGGGGTCCCGGTGGGCAGTGGGCTCATCCTGACACTGGCAGCTCCCGCACCACGGGGCGGCTGTCGGTAGCTCCGCTCCATCCCGTGCGTGGGGCAGCGGGAGCAACGGGACCTTCCCCACCCACCCGTGGCCCTGAGCACTAATGCAAAGCAGAGGCAAGAAAGAAACACCCAGCGAGATAAAAAGCCCAAACTGAGGAGCCAGTTCTGTTCGCCGTAACAAAACAGGCATAAAAAAATAAATGAAGAGGGAAAAGCAGGAGGCTTGTGGCTCCTCCTCAGGGTGGGTGACCCCAGCAACGACACGCACCGTACCCAAAGCCGGCTGCAGGCACGGCTGGTGAGCACCAAGCACCATGCCCCGGGTGGCCACGCTGCACCCACGCCGAGGCAGAGCAATGCCTCTATCTCACCGGCGAGATGCATCAGGAGGCTGAGCCAGGGGAGAGGGGGGACTCATCCTGCACCCCCAGTACAGGCTGCAGAGCCCTGGCTGGGTGCTTGAGGGGGTCCTGCCCGCCAGGATGCTATTGCTCACCCTCACCCTGCCTGGCACCATTTATGTGCTGCAATCTGGGTCCTGGCAGAGTTGCTCTTTCTGCTCCTAAAGGGAGATTCCCCCCAGTTTTGGGGGGGGAGTGCTCAGGTATCAGGGAAACTGAGGCACAGAGAGATAAAGCACAAAGCGGTCTGGACTCACCCCTCCTGGCCACGGTTGTCACTGGTCCTGCTGCTCCACGGATGACATAGAGGCCTGGCTCAGCTCCCCTGAGCTGCCTGCCACTGCCCTAACCCTAACTGATGCTCAGGTGTGTTGGTGGCCAGAGCAGTGGGAATTAATTACCCACCCAATTAATCCTCACACTCCCATCACTGCTGCCCTGGTGCAGGTGGGCTCCCAGAGAGCCACGGGCTGTGTGCTGGGACCCCTCACTGGGGTTTTGCGGGGATGCTGCCGGTGCCGGGGGGCTGTGCCCCTTTGGTGGGAGCTCCCTGCCCTCTCCAGCAGCAGAACCCCCTTTGCCAGAGCCAGCTGCCCAGCAGCTTGGCAAAACAGACACCAGTGAACACCCCCCACACACACACCCCGCCGCTTTGCTTTGCCCTTAGCTGGCTTTGAAACCTTGACCAGCACGTGTGCAGTGAATTTAGAGGGCTTAGCTCCCACCCAGATAGGCAGCTGGACAGCCCCACAGCAACACAGTGGGGGGACTGGGGCTGCTGGCCCCATGCAGGGACCCAGCTGCTGCAGGATTCCCTGGGGAAGGGGTGCAAGCTGGGGAATATTTAAGCCCTGCCAGTAGCACCCCCTCAAAGCAGTCTGGAGCAGGGAGCTGGGACAGACAGGGAACCCAGGGACCTACATGGGAAATGAAGGGGCTGTGGCCAGGGGCTGCATGGCCAGGGACACTTTGCAGGGACACTTCCCAGCTGGCACAAAGCAGGAGAGGCTCTTGCATACGCTCAGGTGGCTCATTAATAGCCCATCCTCACTAAGGAGCTTGGCACAGCCGCGCAGAGACAGGAGGGATGAGTCTGAAGAGAGCCCTGGGGAGGGTCACCCTGGGGGGCCATGGGCAGTGGAGGTCCCCACAACGTTCCCCCTGCTCCATCCCCGTTGCCACCCGTGCACAGTAGGCAAAAATCAGGAGTCCCAGCTGCTGCCTTGGCTCACCGCCGCAATGGCATCCCCGATCTGTTGCCACGCCATGGGGATGACACCCTGCCATCTGCCTGCAGCCCAGCCCTGTCCCCATGCCACGGGGACCAGCCCGCAGCCTCACCAATGTGTCATCTCCAGAGCCACTCAACCCTGCACCCTCCACGGACACCTCCTGCCTGCCCCACACTGGGGAACTGGTCCCCTTATGCACATGTTCATCCCTAACCCAGCCTGGCTCTTTGCACAGGGGGTTTCCATCCATGCTGGAAAGCCCCATCTGGGCCAGCAGCCTGCAAGGAGCAACCAGCCTTGGTGGACCACCTGCTCCAGGACCCCCGGCTAGCCTGTGGACAGAGGGGTTTGATGCAGGATAGAGCCAGGGCTGGAGGAGGAGGAGAGGGCAGCCTGCCTCTTTCCCACGCTCCCTCCTTCCCACTGGAGATGCGACGAAGGCAGCAGCAGCACTTGCGTGTCCCAGCTCACCTTCCCGGCATGTTTGATCTTGGCGAAGCCTTGGACTGATGCAGCTCCCTTCTCCCACACCCCCCACCCCACCCCACCCCCCCCGCAGCTTTTCTTAGTTTAAACACATGGACGCATGAAAAATAAATGTTGCTCGGGAAAGACAGCGGCAGAGGGCTGGGAAGCAATTAGCATCCAAAGAGGCATAATTAGTGCTCAGAATGCAAGCGGCAGAGAAGAAATAAAGTAGCATTCGGATGCAATCAGGGTCGTGCCTGAATTACAAACCGTTAACTGAATTGCTAATTAAGCACAGTGTGTGAATCACGTCTTATTAAGGCCTCAGCGCAGTCTGCCACCCGGGACCGTGGTGGGACGGAGGGCTGATGTGGCTCACGGGGCTTTTGCCGGCTGTGGCCCTCCCTGGGTGGCAGCATGGTGCGATGCTTGGTGGCACGGTGCCATCCTCGGTGCCACGGTGCCACCCTCGGCACTGCCGTTCGCCAGGAGGGCAGACGCCACGTGCACAACGCCAGGTTTTGGGGACAGTCCTCACCAGGACGGCAGCAGCTACCATGCTGGCTCTGAGCATGAGCGTGCCCACGGCAGGGCCATGGAGCGTGGGGCAACGGCTGCCTGCTTGGCTGTTAATTAATTGTAATTAGCAGGATTCGCTTCATTTTAGCAGTCTGGGCAAATATTTGCCTAGGGAGCGCTGGCATGCTGGCTCCCTGCAGACCACACTGGCTCCTGTGGGGATGGAGCTGGAGGAGCCAGCGTGGGAAAGAGCAGGAGCACGGCTGGCCCCTGATGTCCCCCGAGGTCTCCTGTGGCCCTGCAGGATGCCCTGGCTGTCACCTTTGCTTCCCCCCTCATCATGGGGGCGAAGGCAGGCTCCCAAGTCCGGCCGCTTCCTTTGGGGGACCCCCCCATGCCATCCCACATCCCGCATCCCCACATCCCACGTCCCACATCCCTGCATCCCCACATCCCAGCACTGTCACCCCCCACATCTCCGCATCCCACGCGGGGCAGGGCCTCCCACATTTATCAGCTCGGCAGCAGCAAGTGCACAGAGAGCCCGATCCACGGGGGAGGGGGAAGAGGATTAATTATTCAGATTTTATCAAATTCAGACATATCGTTATAAAGGTCTAACAAGCTCCTGCTTTGCCCAGGGGGGCAGCTACCCTGGCTGCCTTCTCTTTTGCTTTCTAACCCTTTCTCTTTTTTCCCCAGAATTGTTTTTATCTTCACCTTGTCATTTCCTTCCTGTTTTCCCCAGCGTTTCAGCAACACTCCTCCCTGGTGCGTCTCTATAAGCCCGTGTCCTTGCCGGATGCCCCGATATCCCTCTGCAGCGGGTACCAAACTGCCAGGGATGCTCCGCAGCTCCGCTCCATCCACACTGGGCTCACCAAGGGCCAGGATCCCCCAGCCTTTCCCTGGAAGGCAAGTGGCAGCCCCGGCAGTTCCTGGTCTCCAGCCTGGTGAGCATCTCGCCAGCGCTGGGATGAAAGGCAGACGGCTTCGCTTGAAGCCTCGCAGTGGGGAAAGGTCTTTGGAGCACCACGGCGATCAAAGGGAGCTCTTCATCTATTTTAATAAGTCTCTGCTGAGGCACTGCAGTCGGTTCAGTGTGAGGAAGGGGCTTTCCGGAGGAGATCAAAGCCCCACGTGAGTGTCAAAGGACTGGGGGGACTTGGAGGAAGGAGAGGAAGAGGAAGGAGGGTAGGAAGGCAGCAAGGGCTGGGAACAAAAGGAGATGGAGAGGCCAGAGATGTGGCTCCGAGTGCTGGTTGGAGATTCCACTTGACGCTTCCCTGCTGCCTGGGCAGGAGCAGACAATCAGGGGAAAGCGGCTGCGGGGCCAAGGGTGGTCCGAGCCCCCCTGCCCTCGGCCACTGTGGCAGCCAGGAAAGGTCCAGGCTGGTGCCAGCCACCGCGCTCAGCACCACCACCCCATCCCAGCCACTCCTGAATCCAGGCTCCACAGAGCAGCCTTAGGGCCAAGTGGAACGGGAGGGGGACGGAGGGCTGAGGCTGAAGGGCAGCTGGCGAGGACATGGGCAGGTGTCCCCTCTTGCCACGTTGGCAGGAGGCAGAGAGCCACGGGGATGCTCCCAGGAAGGGACCAAAGGGTCACACCAGGTGCAGGTGGAGGGAAGGTCCCTCCTGCCCATCAGGGCCACCCGCAGGTCCCCAGGACCCTACCCGAACACCAAATCCTGGCTCATGAGGGACACCAAAACCAGCAGCGTGGCCTTGGGGCACAGCATCCCAGGGCCGGTCCCTGGGCTGGGATCTCTCTATCAAGCTGCAATAGCAGGAAAAAACACAGCGAGAACAAGAGTAAATGTGTGCAGCCCGGGCTCCCAGGGAGAAAACGTGCAGCAAATGAAGATGTGCAGTGCCGGAGCGTTTATCACTCATCAGCTCCAAGATGGGACCTTTGGAGATGAAAGCTCTTCTCCTTTCATGAAGGATTTATCAAGTTTTGTTTAAAAATCACCAAGGCAGATTCCCTATTTGGATAAGCCTCTGCCTTGCGCTGGATTAATGTCCCGAGCCAGGGACTCACGGCTGCCTGGGAACAAGATAATAAGCAACAGCAAACAGAGCGATAAGGCACGGCACAGCACAGAGAAGTGCTCTCCCCGGCCGGGGCAGCCCTTGCCAGGGCCACGCGTGCCGTAGATATAGGGAGGATGCCTGGCAGGGGAGCACATAGCCCCAGCTGTCCCTTGGCATGGGACAGGCACGATGCTGGATGCTGCAGCAAGGGCTCAGGTGCGGGCAAAGCCCAGGGACCGCTGGAGCCATGGTGATTTCTCATGCCCTTGGTCCTTTTGGGCGGTTGGGTGGGTTTTATTGTTTTTTCAAAGGAGAGAAAATGCAATGAAACCTCTCCCTGCTGCAGGGCAGGCACCTGGCTCTGCAGCAGCAGTGCAGTGGAGCTTCCCAGCCAAGCACTTGTCACAGCACAAGGCAACACGTGGCTGGTGTTCCCCCAGCCCTCCTTGGGAACAGCTCGGCTGCACCTTGCTGCCAGCACAGCTCAGCCCAAGCAGAGCTGGAGCTGCTCGAGCCTGGCAAAGCAATAAACAGCCACAGACCAGCTCCTGCAGTGGGAAAGCCTGGTGAGGGGCTCATGCCGGTGCAGTAACGGGGATGCACTGCACAGGGATGCTGCTCCTGGTCCCCATGTCTGGGCTGTCAATGCATAAAATATCCTAGGGCATCCCTGGGAATTCCGGGGCTGCAGGCTGGTTCTCCGTGAATGGAGCAGCCACACATCCCCACGCATGGGCCAGGGCACCGGTGATGCCTCGCATCCTGCATCTCTTCCCAAAGCCAGAGGGAACGTGCTCGCACCCCACGGAGAAGCTGGCAGGGACCCAGCCCTGCCCGGTGGTCCTTGGGCTGGTGGCAGCAAGACCTTCTGCTCCCAGGGCTGTGGCTGTCACCCCTGCGAGCCCGCAATGTCCCCCCTCACTGACGGCTCAATTATCAGCATTCAGCTCCTGTTTGCCCGCAGATCCTGTAATCAACGCCTGCATGTGTATTCTGGCAAAATTAATCATAATTGCTGAAAGCAAGACACATTGCACTTGTAACTTTGGTCCGTTAATTAGGATTCTGTAATTGGATACAGCACTCCCTGTAAATCCAATTACCTGGGATTAGAGCGGCAGCAGCAGGGCAGCGGTGCCTGGGCACCGGGAGAGGCACCACGGAGCCGGGGTGGCTTTGGCAGGGATGCAGCTGAGGTGGCCACCCCGGGCTCCTTCCTACCCCTCAAACTTTATACCAGCCCTTTTCTCCCCCCGGCACGGGGGAAGGTCTAGAGGAGCAAATGCCCCCACATGAAGAATCAGGGGAATGATGCTTCCCACCGGCAGCCAGCCCAAACCCTGCGCCAAGCCCCTCCGACAGTGCCCAAATTTCGGTGGAAAGCAGCGGCTCTGGAGGAGCCCGGCGGGAGCTGGAGCACATCAGCCCAGGGGTGCAGAAGGCAGCGACGCCCTCCCAGCCCCGAGGATGGGCATTGCCTGAGCCCCTCCATGCCTCTCCGCCAGCTGTGCACCCCCAAATCTCCCCCAAACCCTTATCCCCATCCTTTAGGAGCCTCAGGAGCCTCGCCAGCCCCCAGCGAGGCTGGCAGGACAGCCGCACAGCTGCTCTCCCCAGGTCCATAAAGATTAAATTACAAAAAAAAAAAAAAAGGAAAAGATTTTTTAACTACACTGAACAATCATCTCTTTTAATATCCATAGATAAAAACTGTAATTGTTTCAAGTGAGAGCTAGGTAATTTAGGCTCCGTTTTATGGTGTTTTGGACTATAAAGTCCCCGTGCTGAAATCTCCTGGCAGGCTGGTACAAAAGGCTAGGTTTGTTGAGGGTTATTTTTATTATTTTATTTAAAGTTAGTTGGAAAATATGAAATAATTACCCTTTAATTCAAGGTGTCCCCAAGGCTTATACTGTCTCAGCTCTCAGACTGCCTGAGGATTATGTGAAGCACAGAGAAAGCAGATAAAGGGGTAGAAGCAGCCACCCACTGCCCCAAGCCAATGCCCTGCTGCGCACCCCCAACACCCCCATTTATTTAGGGCCTTTTCAGACCAAGGGCAGGTCTCACTGAGGACAGCGCTGCTCTGGCCAGGTCCCAGCCCCAGGGAAGGGTCTGCATGAGCTTCACCCCTGGAGGAAGCCACACGTGGGGAATGGATGGGCAAAGGGGTGGTGCCCCAGCAAGGGGGCACGCCTGTACATGTGTGTGCATGCGGTGCATGCCCATGCAGGTATGTACACAAGGCATGCATGCCTATGCAGGCGTGTACACACACTGTGCATGCCCATGCAGGTGTGTACACAGGGCACACATGCCCGTGCAGGCATGTACACATGCTCTGCATGCACATACAAGCGTGTACACAGGGCACACATGCCTGTGCAGCCATGTACACACGCTGTGCATGCCCATACAAGCGTGTACACAGGGCATGCATGTCTGCAGATGTGTACACATGCTGTGCATGCCCATGCAGGTGTATACACAGGGCATACATGCCCATGCAGGCATGCACACATGCTGCGCATGCCCATATAAGCATGCACACAGGGCACACATGCCCGTGCAGGCACGTACACATGCTGTGCATGCCCATGTAAGCATGTACCCAGGGCACACATGCCCATGCAGGTGTATACACAGGGCACACATGCCCATGCAGGCGTGCACACATGCTGCGCATGCCCATATAAGCATGTACACAGGGCATACATGCCCATGCAGGCACGTACACATGCTGTGCATGCCCATGTAAGCGTGTACACAGGGCACACATGCCTGTGCAGCCATGTACACACACTGTGCATGCCCATACAAGCACGTACACAGGCCATGCATGTCTGCAGATGTGTACACATGCTGTGCATGCCCATACAGGTGTGCACACAGGGCACACATGCCCGTGCAGGCACGTACACATGCTGTGCATGCCCATGTAAGCATGTACCCAGGGCACACATGCCCATGCAGGTGTATACACAGGGCACACATGCCCATGCAGGCGTGCACACATGCTGCGCATGCCCATATAAGCATGTACACAGGGCATACGTGCCCATGCAGGCATGTACACATGCTGTGCATGCCCATGTAAGCATGTACACAGGGCACACATGCCCATGCCGGTGTGTACACATGCTGTGCATGCCCATGCAGGTGTGTACCCACACTGTACATGCCTCCACGGGTACCGCTGCCCGTGCAGCGCAGAGCCCAGCTCAGCACAGGGCTGTGCGTGCCTCTCTCCTGCCCCAGCAGCCCAGTGCCGGGGAAAAGCCGCAGCCAGCGTGGTGATTAACAAGCAGGCGCATCCCAGGTGGTAATGGATTTGTATCACTGCGAAAGACAAACTCACTCACTCGCACGCCCTGAGCCCTGCAAGGTTTCCGAACAACATCTCCCCTGTCAGGCTCTAAGCGTCAGCCCTAATCTTGACTGACAGTGGCCATTTAACTCCCGGATTTGTGGCACTTGTGGAAGGAGCCTCCATTCATCTGCCTGTTAATAAGTTCCATCTTCCCCTCAGACCCAGCCCTGCCTCATTAAACTCCCCGTCACACCAGGATGCCATTTGGTGAATCCCATTTCCATGCCAGCTCTTTGATCCTTCCCACACGGATGGTGCTGTCCCACGCATCTGTCACAAATGTCACCTCCATTCCCCAGCCCGACCAGGAGCCCTGCAGGTGACAGGGATGGTGACAGCCATCCGCAGCCCAGGGCAGAGTGTATTTTCCATCCCGGGAAGGACAGGACCTTCCCAGCTGCTCTCAGGGGGGGACGGCTTCCCATCTCAGCTTTCACGGCCCGTGCGTATCTGATGTCCTTGTCCTCGCGCTTCCCCGCGGGTCCCCAGAGGCCTGGAGGATAAAAGACTGTCACGCAGGATGAAGAAGCTGTGCTGGGTCCCCTGCCAACCGGTACAGGCAGCCACAGAGCGCTGGGAGCAGGGATGAGGGGGTAGGCTGGCAGGGAAGACCCCAAGCCCCATTCTAGCCATCCCCGCTGACAGAGCTGGGGATGCTGCTGCCCACGCGGGTGGAAAAGGGGAAAAAAAGGAGGAAGGAAAGGGGAGGGCAGTGAGGCAGCACGATGGAGGTGCTGGCGGCATCCCCAGCATCACCTGCCAGCCAAAGCCACCTGGCCCTTTGATGGGGGCTCCCCGGGGATGCAACAGACTCTTCCTCATGGTGCTGGGCTGCAAACCTCATCTCAGCACCCGCCGGCCCCTGCACACAGGCGCAGACGTAGCACACGCGTGGTGTCAGAGGCTGGCAGCCACCCTGTGCACCCCACTGTGCCCCTTGAGCATCCCTCCTTGAGAGGAAAGGGGATGGATCAGACCCCCAAGGGCAGAGCGGAGGGAAGCTCTAACCCTCGGTTTTGTGCAGTCACGCACTTCAAGTGCTCCGCTCTCTAAGCTGAATTATTCACTTACTCGCTTATTCACCTGCCACAGATCCCCTGTGCACCACTTCCAACACTGGGCTTTGGAAACACAAAACCAGCACGTCTTGAGGTGCTCACCCCACATCCCACAGCCCTCACAGCAGCTGAAACCCACCGCACCCCGAGGTGCTGACCCCACACCCCGGCTAGGTGCAACCTGCATGGCACCACTGCAGCTGCATGCAGTGGGCACCGCCGTGCCAAGCCTGCTGCTGCCCTCTGCAGCCCCGAGCTGCTGCCAGTGAAATCCTCCTCCCAGGACAGAGCTGCCCTCTGCCTGGACCCCTGGCCTCAGCCTGCCCATCATGGCCCTGCTCCTGTGTGAGCCCTGGGCTGGCTCTGCACCCCAGGGCAGGGATGCTCCAGCACCCCAGGGCAGGGATGCTCCGCGGGAGCCCATGAGAGCACTCTGGGAGCCCTGGGACTAACTGCAAACATCAGCCATGGAGATGGGCAGGAGAAGGTCGGTGCTGGGGGACTCCCGGTGCATGCAGGAGAGCTGGTGGGGTGCACAGTGACCAGCCTGGGCTCGGGGCACCATGTGCAAGGAGATAAACCACCTTGGGGATGGGAGACCTCCCTCAGCTGAGGCCCACTGGGATGGGGATGAGCATCACGAGCAGGGCTCCATATGCAGAGCCATGCAACGGGCTAAGGACACCAGCCCCACGCCAGGGACAGGGGTCCCAGCTGCATCCACGCAGCAGGAGAACAGGGCTCAGCACTCCCGGCTGAGGCAGGGCTGGACCATGCAGCCCCTTGGCTGCCAGCCCCGCGCCGCAACCCGCCGTGCTGCATCGCTGATGCCCTGCAAGCCTTCACAGTACAGGCGGCCCTATTAACGTAATTAATTATACCAGTGGCTTGTGGATTATCTAATTATAAGTGTGCCTAGTTTTGATTTTCCTTTTAATTAATTTGTATTATTTACACACAGCAACAGCTGCCCGGGCAGAAGTCAGGGTAAATGTCTCCTTGCTGCTTGGCAAAGAGCAGGTCCCCAAGGAAAGGGGTGGCCAGGGCTGACACCTCGGTGACAGCATCCTGCAGCCCAGGGCACGGCAGGGAGACAAGGTGGGGTCCCACACGGCCGTGGGAAAGGGGGGGCCAAGCCCAGCTGCTTTGTGGGTCAGTTAGTTTTAAGCTGGTGAGTCACCCTGCAGCAGGACGCGGGGCAGCCACGCAGGGACGGCAGCTCGCACCACCAAGTGCCACCAGCCCACAGGGATGCCCTGGGGACCCCAAAGGCTGTGTGTGCCCTTGCCCGAGGGGCCCCAAAGGGAGGTGTCGGTGCTGTGGGGACCCCAAAGGGAGCCCGGCTGCCAGACCTCACTAGAGGGCAGCAAAATGCTGTTGTTCCCAGGGCTGGTGACATGGGGCCACCCGTCCCAGGTGCTGGTAGCCACGACGTCCTCCTTGGGGGCCTCCAGCACTTGCACCCCAGGACTTGGAGGCAGCTCTCCCCATCACTCCTGGCCTCCGCTGAATGAGGAGCGGCAAACTCCTGGCTTTGCTTCCCCCATCAGCCACGGGGACACCTGGGAGAGGCCAGCCCACGTAGAGCCCAGCACATGCTCTTGGTTGGGTGATGCCAACGGTGACAGTGACCCAGCAGCGTGCAGCCAGCCAGCAGGTACTGTTGGTGATGTGACGGCTGGTGAAAGGGCTCAGGACCCTGGGGACCAGACCCCAGCTCTGCCAGAGATTTGCCAAACCCTCCCTGAGGCTGCCAGTTTCTCTCCAAATTCCTAATTCTCCAAATTCCAGCTCCGAAAGCAGGACCCACGGCTGAACAAGAGAGCAGTGGGTGCTCCCCGTGCCCTGCTCCCCTTGGCTCCCGGGAAAACCTCACCCGTGCTGCAGACCCCCGTGCCAGCAGCACCAGCAACACCGTGCACACAAGCAGAGCCGAGTGCTAGCCCCTGTCAGCCGGTGGGCTCCGGGTGCCAGCACCCTGGGTGCTCAGCACAGCCTGGACATGGGGTCACGGCTGCAGCCCCCAAAGAGGCAAGAGGTGAAGGAGACCAGGACCAACACGCCAAGGACTGTGGCCAAGACGCGCTGAACACCCGGCCAGAGCATTTCCAGCACCAGCAGGCTGCCTGCTGTGTTTACTACCAGAGGACAGGGAGCCCCGTGCCATCTGGATCCTGTACAAGGAAATGAGATAAATTCAGAGGCGCAGAATTTCCCCAACACGTTCAAAGGCAGCTGGTCACCCGCGGGAAGGAGATGAAGCCCCGCTGCTGCCGGAACGGGATCCACCTCTCACCCCCCTGCTCCCCACATGCAGCCCAGCTCCACGTTCAATGGTTACAGCAGCAAATCTCCAAGGCAATTCCAGGAAACACCTTGTCCGGACACAAATTCACCTCAGCTGCAGGAGCGATAAAAGGCTGCCAGACGCATCGCGCTCCAGGGAGCGATAAAAGGCAAAGTCTCTTTGGAGGGTGGGATTGGGCTTGCTGGGGGGGTGCCGGTGCAGACAGCACCCTGTTACATGGAAAGACAAGGGCAGGGGCACCCAGGTGTGTCTGGCCCAGCAGGGTGGATGCATGCATGCATGCAGGCGGGCGATGCAGCTTTGCTGCTCCTGCGAGATGCAGGTCTGCAGCAGAGCAGCTGGAGGTGACAGTGCTCGGTCAGGGACAAAGCCAGGGAGTGTCCAGCCTGGCACTGGCAGCAAAAGCTTCACGTGTTTGGGGCTCGAACACCAGTTAGAAATGGGGAATGCAGTCCTAGGCAGCCCAGGCACCCAGCCCTGCAATCCCCCAGCACTGGTACAGCTTTTGGGTGGCCACCCAGATCACCCAGCACCTTGTGCTGCAGTGCCACGAGAGCGAAAGGAGCAATTGGGAAACTCCGTGCAGAGCCAGGGAGAGGACGGGAATTTCCCACAGGCAGTTCATCTGAGCCCCACAGCGCGTGTCCTGCCCCACAGGCTCCAGCGTGGGTGGGCACCATCACCCCACGTGCTCCCGCTCCCCCTTGGCTCCACACCTCAGCTCTCCTGGCAGCAGGGATGCCCCAAAATGGGGCAGGGGTGCCTCAGGATGTGCACAGCATTTAACAGACAGAGCAGCGATCCTGGAGTTTTCTTCCCAAAGTGCATGCAGCCAGCCATCCCTCGTGTGTGGGTCAAGACACAACCCTGCAAACCCCACAAGGATTCAGCCACGGGGGTTCTGTCGTGACAGCTATCGTGGGATCAGGCTGACCTTTACCCAGAGCGTTTGAGAATCCGGCAGGTATTTCTGAGATACATCGGCAGTGCCAATGCTGAGCAGCAGTGCCTGGCACCAGGAAGATCTGGAGGTTTTATTTTTCCACCTACTCCAAGATTTTAGCAAAAACCAGCTCCCAGGTGGGAGAACCACCAGGGAAGGGCTTTGCAGAGAGTTAAAACCTTCAGGTCTGCATCACATTGTGCAAGTCAGCAAATCCCCCTCTATCTGGTGTCTGCACTAAAACCGGCATCGAAAAAACCTCCGTTAAAAGCCCCAAACTTCAACCTGCGCCCATGCCAGTCGTAATTAAAATTTAAATCCCTTCCTCTCAGCAGTCTCCTGTTTCTAAATGGATACCTAAGGCGCCTTTGCAGCAAGGCCAGGCTCCACCTGGTTAATGCAGGGTATTTTCCTGGCTTCCTGGGGAAACAGTCAATAGTTATTTTTTAGCTGCTGCAAGAAGCCAAGTGAGCAGAAAGCATCCTGCTCCCCATCTCACCTCGCAGTCAGTCCCTGGCCACCCACCCGTGCTGGGCTCCAAGCCCCCCCCACTATTCCTGCTGTCTCCAGCTCCTGCAAAGCCCCTCACCAGCAAACACCTGACCTCAGGGCTGAGTATCCCCCATCAGCGGTCCAAAAAGCCAGCCTGGATCACCGGGAGGAGATAAACACATGAGACCTCTTTGCTCTCCTGCTGTATGCTCCCTGTAAACGGCATTTGCAGGAACAAGTGGGGACAACCCATCCGTGTCCCCTTAAACAGGCACACAGTACTAGCCCGTGTTCTCTGACCACGATGGCATTTTCTAGCTGCCATCCGCCTCACTGCCACCCATCACCATCACGTCACGACAGCGGCGCTCCCCAGTGCCACCAGCACGGATACAGGGCACAGCCTGCAAACGGGCTGAGGGGCTTGGCCACGCAGCCTGCATTGCCCCGGTGCTGCCTGGTGCAGCGTGGTCCTGCCATGCCAGCTGCACGCGAGGGGATGCTGTGCCCCCCCGGCCCCCCACCCATGCTGGGTACCCTGCTTGCTCCCAGCTGGGCAGCCAAATCCCCTGCGCCCAAAGCTGCAGCCACAGCTTCCAGCACCGATGCTATTCTCAGGGTTTCTCCTGCCGCATCCGAAGAGCCCATCACTCTGGAGAGGGAATATTGTTTTCCTTCGAGTGACACACCAAACACTAATTGTCTAAATGACTCTAAATGAGGAGATGAACTAATTCTGCATGCAAACATGTCCCTGCAGCTCAGCTGTGACTTGAGGCTGACCACAGCTAAAAATAAGGCACCGCTGCTGTGGATGAGCTGCAATCTTCAGTCATTGCGGGCTGTGGCAGGAATTACTGGCTGCCTGGAAAGACCAAAACACAAGCCCTTTCCAATAACTCAGTTGCCATCAGCCTTCCTTTTCCCAGCCAAGGCTAAAAGCCCTTCACTGCCCCAAACAAAACTACTACAGGAAACTGATTTTTTTTTAGCCAGGGCTTGGGAGCAGGAGCAGGATTAGTCCCTGATGGGCACCATTGAGGTGCAAAGTTGGTTTGGTCAAAGGGTGCTGCAAACTCACGCACCGCTCCAGGCTCCGCAGCCACCCAACACCTCAGCCATGCGTGAGCCATCGGTCTCATCCCCGGGTGTTATGGGGAGCACGAGCCACCTCCTCTGCTGCTGTCACTGTCCCTTGTCCAAGGAGCTCCTCAGCACCAAAAGCAAGAGCCTTTGAAGGCCACCTCGGCTTTGGCTGGCTCTCTAAAATAATCCCCGGCATCCCTGGGGAGAACACAGCCTCTTGACTGCGTCTGCAGGGTGAAGCCTGCTTTACAAAACCTTTTTAAAACTGGCTTTTAAAGCCAAAGGAGCCAAAAATACACAAGATTATCATTATTATTTATTTGATAACCTTCAAATTTACTCAAGGCTCATGCAGGCAATACGATACCGAAACTGTTATTGCTATTAATCTCTATTATTTACTTCTAACATTTATAAAGTGGCCTTCCTGCGGGCTGGGGCACATGCTTTGCATTTCTCAGACCAGAAACAAACACTGGAAAGTGAAATGCTCTTAACCCAAGCTGCCGGGAGGCTTTTTCCAGCCCCTCTAAGCAAGGCACACAAGGGGAAAAAACCTCACACGTGGGAAAACCCCTCCTCTAGCTCCTTGAGCTGAACCCCATCTCCCCTGCGTCTCGGGAGCAGAAGTCTGCTTTGGTCCATGTTCCCCCACTGCATTAGAGCTGGGACATTGTTAATGCCAAACATCCGAGCAGCTCGGTCCCATCTGCAGGCAGAGCTGGGGAACCCTGCTGCAGAGCAAACCAGGCTGCGATGCAACCCCCCCGAGCCCCGCGCCCAGCGTGCCACCCAACGGGGGCAGCCCCAGCCCTTTGCTCGCTGGAGCAGGGACATGCTGGATGTGTCCACCCAGCAGCAATAACACCAGCCCCAAGGACACCCAGTGCAATGAGCGGTTTGGGCTGTATGGGCTTTCCTGACCCTCGAGGTCCCACCTAAGTGGGCTCCCCAGCAAGGGGACCCTGCTTTTGACTCCTAGGGAGGAGGACACGACACCGACGGAGCAGGAGTTTTGCCTCATCCTCCAAGAAGATGCAGCCGGAGGTTCCAGGGGAGTTTAAGGTACAGTAACTTCCTCGCAGCGTGAGCCAATTCCCCGGAGAGAACACAAGTAGGTTTGTTGTGTTTCAGAACAGCTTGTTCCAAAGCAGCTCTCTCCAACACCATGGCAATCTCATCCAAAACCAGGGTTTCGCTGCCTGCTCATTTAGGGAAAGAGGCATCGGACGTGACACTTTACCCAGTAATTGCACCCAGCTCCTGGGAAACATCAGCACGTTCCCCACGATTCTCACCCATGGGTCATGTCACCTTCTTCACACCATCCCCGGCAGAGCTTGTGCCCTTAACCCAACCTCCTTCTTCAGAGAGTGGCTGCCGACGGACAGACACCAAAACTTCCTCAGAAGATGCCTCCCTGCCTCCTCTGCTCATCCTCATGACGTTACCAGAGCCCAGCGCCGACAACCTCAGCCCTCCTTTCCAATAACGAGAGGGATACACGAGCAATGAGCATCCTCCGAGTGGGAGCACAGGGCCAAGGTGCTCTTCAGATCTCCTTACGGAAGGACCGTTTGAGTTCCAGCATCCAATTAAAAATTCTCCTTTGCCTTCCCCAAACCTCCCTTCCCATTCGTATTGATGTGGACAACAGAAGAAAATCATTTTCTGCCTGAAATCATCCTCAAAACAGGAGGTGCAGACAACCATCTCACCATAGACGTGACACCAGCTTCTCATTAGCGGCACAAAGGGCCCTCACTCTTGCCCAAGGTGGCTATTCAATACGTGCACTTGCTGAAAACAGAGGAGGACAGAGCATCACCCTGCTAACCCAGCTATCTTTGTCATTATTTTAATTCCTGCCTCTGCCAGGTTAACTATTTCGTTCCTCATCCTTGGCCCCAGCACAACGCTGCGCGGTGCCTAACGAAGGGGCCGACCCGCAATTAACTTGAGTCTGTCTTTAAAGTCAGGATAATGACAGCTGGGGGAAATGGCATGGGGAAAAAAAAAAAAAAAAAAAGAAAGAAAGAAATCATCACTCTGCTAAATTATAAGGTTGTTAAAGTCAAATTCCACACAACAGGAAACCTCAGGTTGCGTCACAGCATTTAGAGGCAGCGGCAGCCTGTGGCAAAAAAACAAGGTGGAATTATCTGCTGTGGATACGCATCCTTTCCTATTTTTCCAGGTCAGGATACCCACCATCCACATGGATCACTGCAGGTGACTGCAGAGCCATGTCCCCCACGCTGCCAGGCACATCCCACCGCCGGCTATGTTTGCCCCACCGGGATGTATCCTGGCATCTCAGAGCACCTAAATGCAGTTAAAAGAACAAAACGCAGAGGGTGAACGCTCCGGGTCAGGTTTAAAGGCTCCATGTGACAAGCAGCGATGCTCACCTCCATCCTCCCACTCCACAGGCTGGAAAATTCCCACCCCCCCACCCCCCCCAGCATCCGTCTGCCCCGGTAGCGGTGCTGCTTTATCTTTTTAGGACTGAGGTCGAATCGATTTACAGCGAGCCAAGGCGCTGCGCTTCAGGACAGGACCCCTGCTCATCTGCTATCTGGGGAATTAACGGGGCTGCCATAATAAATAAAACAAAGGTCACCTACCCATCGACCAGGGTGCAAGAGACCGACGGCGGAAGCACCGCCAGCAAATCTGGCGCTGTCACCGAGCCCCCGTGGGGAGTGCTTCCCCACCGCCAGACAGCTCAAATAAACTGAGGCATCCCCCTGCACCCCCTGCTACACCAGCAGCACCCGAGGCGATGCAGGCACCTCGCTACTGAAGGTCTTGGCCGGGGGGAGGGGGGGGGGGGGGGGGCGCGGGGCGGGGTGTGCTCCTTCTCCCCTTGCCCAGCACCCACAGGGAGCCCTGCCAAGCCAGGGGACCCTTTGCCATGAGGCCAGCCTGCAGAGCCAGCCTCAAAAATCAGCATTTTACACCTGTTTTCCCTGCAGGAGACAAAGGACAAGGGCAGGGTGGGCTGCACTGAAACCACTCGGCTTGCGGCATTTTTATTGTCAGCCAATAAAGGGAGAGGCAGAGCTCGCTCTCAGAGCTGGGGTAAGATACCGGCCAGCAGAGAAACCCCCTTTGTGACCCCTACACTGCGGTGAAGCCGCAGGAGCAAGAATAAAAACCCTCAGCTCGACCTACCAGGTGTGTAACGGTGCTGGGAGAGTCCAGCACCCCGATGCGCTCGCCCAGCTCAGTGATAACAACGGTGGCACTGGCACGGAGCTGCTGCCGGCCGGAGGGCAGTGCCAGGGCGGCGCAGGTGGGCTAACGAGGTCCTGCTAATTCAGAGGGACGGGAGCAGCGGGCAGAGGTCACCAGCTGCCTGCAGCCTCCGCCGGTGATGTGCCTCCAAGCACAGGTCTGTGCCGTCCTGCCAGGAGGTCCCGGGAGGCGAGACCGCGGGCTCTGCTCAGTTGACAAAATTCAGCTGTGACCTCGAAATGATGGCTTCTACTCCAGGGATGGTTTTGGCAGCTCCAAAGAGAGCTGGCAATGAGCAGCCACTGTTAACAGGGCCACCAGAGCCACCGTGCCCTGCCCGCGCCGGGCAAAGCCACAGCCTCGGGGGAGAAAGAGAGGGACCGCAGTGCTGTGCCACCATCCCGCCCTCCAGCCAAGCCATGGCAGCACGACCCTCCCTGGCAGGCACCTTTGGCAGCCCTTGGCCCCTTCCTCCCTGGCGTCACCGAGAGGAACTGAGGATCCAGAGAGTGCAAGAAAGAAGAAAAAGAAGGACCAAAGAGAAGGAAGGGAAAAACAAACAAACAGGAAAAAAAAGGAAAAAAAAAAAAGGGGGGAGGGGGCAAAGGGGGGGCAAAAGAAAAAAGGCAGTTCTCTTGTCTCGGAACTATTTGTCGCCTCGCACGGCTGCATGCCCAAATACTGCTGCCCGATTAATAAACATTTCATGCTCTGAAGTTCCTATTTCAGGCAGCAGGGTCAGGGAGCAGCTGCACTCGCAGCCCCAGCCACCGGAATGTCCCACCACGCTATCAAAAGGTGGGCCAGCACCTGGATCACCCACCTTCCCCATCACATCCCCCCCACGAGCAACCCCCCTGCTCCAAGCCCAGCCTCGGCAGGGCTCGACTCCCCTGGAAAAGGGGTTCTCCTACAGAGGGGGGTCACAGCTGCACCGCATTTGTCACCCAGGACCCCCGAGGTGTCCTGGGGCAGAGCCATGGGTGCTGGGTCCCCAGGGCAGCATCGCTTCCAGCATCCCTGGCTGCTGACGGTGCTGTCCCAGGGGAACCCCACCGGGAATTTCCACCCCAGCAGCCTTCCACAGCCAACTGCAACCGGCAGCGGGACCCGCCGTGGTGAGCATCAAGGGACAGCTGGGCTACCCGGACACCCGGGGCCACCCGGACCCCCTCCTCTGTGCCGCACCATCTGTCCCACACGCCAGCGGCAAAGGGGTTTCAGTCTCTTCTGCAGAGGGATGCAGCGGCACGGCCAGAACGAGCCACAGCTTTGCACCCAAATCCCCACTAAACCGAGATGCATTTTTCCAAGGTCAGTGCCCTGGAAAGTTCCCTTTTCAAGGTGACTTCTCAAGCTGTTGAGATCCAACATCTGCAGGATTTTCCCTTATAATAACAATAATCCTGCTGAGATTTACCTAATCTCCCAGTGACTCATCTGCCTCCCTGTATCCCCTGTCCTAATTACCGTAACACTCCTCAGCCTCTCACTCGTGGTATGTCTGCACATCCATGTTTTGCATCAGACCATTCCAAAATGGAAATAAAATTCCATTTTATTACATCCCCAGGCCTGGAAACACTCTCTCCCTCCCATTAATACCTCCCCAAATGCCTGGCCGGCACATAGGACCCTTGTTATATCCAGGGACATCCACCCCTTGCCAGGCTGGTCCCAGCAGAGCTGAGATTTCCCGGGCAGCTGTGCTGTGGGGCTCCCCAGCTGCTGGATCCCAGTGGCATGGGGGGCAGCCCCCCTGCCCCACAGCTCACGTGGGGCATTGTCCTGTGTGGGATGAATGTCGTCCTCCATCGCACACAGGATTCAGCAGCTGGAAACTTTCTGATGAACATGGAACCTTGGATGGATCTGGATGAACCATCGTGAGGCAAAGGGCTCGTTTATCCACCCTCCAAATCCTTTCTCCATTATTTCATATTCCCCGTGGGGAAATAACAGCCACGTCTTTCTGCTGTGGATCACAAAGGGGGAAAAAGTCCCCCAAATTCTTCAAAAATCAGCAAATCCCTCCCCAAGGTAATTTCTCCAGCGCCTCCCAGCTCTGCATCACAGGTGATTTCTGAATTCTCCTGCTCGGGGCATCCCACCCTGCCTCAGGCTCCTTCTGCTACAGCAAAAATTGCCAGCGATGAAGCTATCTTCAAGGCAGGAGCTGAATGCTGAGCAGGGACCAAGCTCCAGCCTGCAATTCCCCCGCAGCCCAACCCCACACAAAGCACTAGGCATTAACAACACTTGTTCACTCGACACGAACCAAATGTGGCCAAACTCCCAGAAGAAGCTGCTGAAGCCAAGAAATTAGCAACACTCCAAGAAGAAGCATATGTTTATATGCATAACAGTGAATCATCTTACAATAGTTAACTGCACACAGGAAAACAAAGGGAAAAACAACCTCATCCTTCTTGCTTGGGACAAATTTTTATGAGGCATCAGGCTGAAATGCTGACAGTGGGGTCTAGCTAGCAGAGGTCTTCTGGAGATCTTGGTGTGAACAACTAGAGACCAGACACATGGTGGACAAACTCTTCCCATCCTATCACATGCATCTTTTGAAGAGAGTAAATCATAACACCACGGGTTAAAAATTAAGGACCACAGGGATCTAAGTTTTCAGCCATCACCTCCTCACCCAAGGCACATCTTCCTCCCCAAGCACAGCCAAAGGCAGGTCTCCAGTCTCACACTGGGGCCAGCCAGCGAAAATGAAGTCTTGTTTATCTACGGCACCGCCAGGCAGCCTCTTCCCCGTGTCCTCACTTCATCGGTGCCTTTCCAACCTCATTCTTTCACTGGCAAAAACAGGTCACCATCTGCTCTCCCTCCTGACACTGGCTAAATGACAGCGCCTGCCTCTGCAGGAGATAAAACAACTCCTCTGCAAAGCGCTTGCCCTAACGCACACTGGGGACTACAAAGATTCGCTCTTCAAACCCGATGACCAACAAGGACACCAGGCGCAGGGATGATGGCTTTCACGAGGAGGCCTGCAGGCTATGAAATAATGACCAGGAACGTC
The DNA here is from genome assembly GCF_023634085.1 of Falco cherrug. Lineage (NCBI taxonomy): Eukaryota > Metazoa > Chordata > Aves > Falconiformes > Falconidae > Falco > Falco cherrug. The sequence continues at coordinate 117,861,359 of NC_073699.1, read as the reverse complement.
TGTCACATTCATCAACATGCCCCCAGGAGACAGGAGACCTACAATCTCCCCCTGCAAGGAAGGAATTCAACCCGTTCCAGATTTTCTTTTCCATCCTGAAGTCCACAGTGACCTGCTCCTGTGCGGGTGGATGGACACGGAGCGCTGGAGCAGGCAGGTGACAGGCACAGACAAGAGCTCCAGCCCCCGCAGGCTCTGCGATCGCCAGCCTCTGGAGGAGAAACCAGGTTTTAACACGCAGAAAAGCTGCAAAAACAAGGGCCAGAGAAAAGCTGCCTTCCCTCTCGGGGAGCCTGAAGGGGCTGGCTTGGTCCTGCTGCCCTCCCTGCCGTACCCACATCGTCCCTGGGCAGGGCAGGTAGGTCCAACCTGGCACCCTTCCACCTCCTGCTGCTTTCCCAGCAGCCCTGCCCTGGGAAAAAAGCTGTTCCTAAAGCCTTTTCCAGCCTTACAAAGCAAGTCTCTCACCTAGTGACTATTTCAGAGTCTCCCCATCAGCGATGCTGCCCTGCCAGCCAAGGGCGACAGAAGCAAGCGTTGGGGTCCCATTCACGGGACAGACCTGAATCCACACCCCAGGCAAGTCCTCGATGCTCTTGGCTACCTGGAATCAGATGACTGCTCTTGTTCACGGCGATAAGATTTTAAAAGTGCTGGGTTTGACCTCAAAGCACCACCGCTTGCTCTCCCCGGGGGTGGGGAAAAAAACCCCACACACCAAACCCAAACGTCAGCAATGCACGTGGGTTGCACAGCATGTGACTGATGAACCAAAGCACCTTCTTCCTCCCTGAACAGAAGGGGAACAGAGATTATAACCTCACCAGTCTGCTCACAGGTATCTCATACCTGCTGTCTCAGTCCTGCAGTTATTTCAGCTGTAACCCACGGGAGACACCAGCCCAAGGACCCACCGACTGCTGTGCTGACAAAGCAGGCAGCCGAGCTGGGCAGAGCACGAGGCTCTCTCCTCTTCTGTTAGGATGGGACACGCACAGTGACAGCCACCACGATGGCTAAAGCCGCTCTGGCATTGCCAGGCTGCTGCCAATTTAGCTCATCTAACTTTGTCCATCTGCACTTTGCTGCTTGAAGCCTAAATCAGCAACCCCCAGCCCTCTGACGGGAGCAAGGCACGGCAGGAGTGAGCCTGTGCACCCCCCCACCCCCCCCTGCTGCTTCTACAGTAGTTTTTGCCTTGATGAAGCCATTTAATGCCACGCTTAAGGCAGCAGCCCTCCTCACAGTGACACTCTGCATCCATCCCTGCATCCTGGCATGTCATGTCGGTTGCCATGGCAATGGACCGTTTGGAGGAAGGAAGGTTTATTATCAGTTTCTCTATTGAATAAAGCCTTGGATGAAATTTTGTTTTCTCCCTGCTGATGCAAAATGTCACGGATTTGTTTCTGACCCTGCTGAAGCTTCCTCTGTATTTATAGATTATCCAGGCCAACTTTCAAAGCATATTTTCTATCACTGCTGAGGGAGTTTAATGCACACACCCAGTCAGGGCAGCGTCTGAATCCCCATTAACGACTCGCCTGAGCCCTGGGGTAAACCACAGAGAGCAGCATCCTGGAACAAAGCTCATCTGGCCACTTCCCAAACGCTCCAGAAACATGTTAACTGCTGTTAATTAAATGGCAATCAGCTGTTTCCAAGCAAAAAAAGCTTTTCTACACACGAGGAGTCCTTGAGATTAATCCTGTAAGGTACAGAGCACTTTCTGCTGAGCTCTTCCATGTGCTCCACAACAATACCGAGAGGCTGCAGAGCTACAAGACATCCAGTACTGCATGAATTAGGCCCTCAGGCTGAATATCAGAAATGCAGAGCAGCAGGTTTATGAGTCAGTTCTAGGAATGTGAGAAAACTGGGTAGGAAACGGCTAAACAAATTGCAGATTATTTTTTTTTTAAAAAAAAAAAGTTCTCTGTGTTGCAGTGCCAAGGACCCTTCCTACGCAGGCCAATTCTCCTCTTTCCCCTCACATCAAAAGCTCTTCACAATTTGTTCCCATCACGCTTTCAGGCTGACGAACTCTCCAGCGTGTTCTCTGAAGTACAATGATGTGACTTGAGAAACGCTCCAGTGTTTTTAACAGGTTTTTTAAAGTCAGTCGGGAAGTGGGAAGCAGGAAAGCTGAGAGCTGCAGCACCGCGCAGTAACACGGATGAGTTGCTCTCCTCTCTCCCAGGACAGGAGATTCCCAGAAACACATTTTAGCCTGAAAAAATCCCATTTTGCTGCAGCCCAGCGGTCCCTGCCTTGGCAAAGAGTCCTTCCTGGAAAAGCAGGGAGAGCATCATAAAATCCTCAGGTTTCTCCCTTGTGGAGTTTTGCAAGCTATTTGCAAAGCAGTCTGCTTCAGCCCAGGAAAAAGCAGCCTGGCCTCCCTCGGATGGGGTCTGGGAAGCACAGCCACGCTTTAGGAAGGGCAGTTATGTTTCTGCCCCAGGTCTGGCCAAGCCCAGGGTACAGGTGCCAGGGTTGGAGAGGGCACACAGCCATGCCGGGACAACCACCAGCACGCACGTGCCTTCCCCCATGCCGGCAGCGAGGGGACAGGGAGCAGAGCAGGGAAGCAGCAGCTTGTTAAACCACAGCCCATCACTCATTCCCCATCCCTGCTCCGCGAGCCCAGGCACGTGCGGCTCCATCTGGCACGGAGCAGGAGACCCACTCCACCAGGACACAGCAGGACACAGCAGGACACGCAGCAGGCGCAGCAGGCACGGCGGTCAGCCCCGGCTCCTGCCAGTCATCACTCGTGATCCCTTTCCATCCCCTGGGATGGCTCAGTCCCTGTCTCTCCCAGCTCCACCGGGCTAAATCCCAGGGTGCTGCACCACAGGAATCTGCTCTTCACTCCTTGGCAAGGCGAAGGCAGGTGCTCTACCAGATGGCAACAACATTAAAGCTGTACCCAGCATGAAAACCAAAGGAGTGTGAGCCCACAAGCCTTCCCAGTTTGATATACACCATTTTGGACCATGACCAAGAAGGGAAGTTATTTAGGGATATTCTCTTCTGAGCCAGAAACCCACCTGTGCTGGCCTCTGCCACCCCTGTGTCCATCTCAGTTAGCAAAGACATCCCATGAAGGGACATCCAGAGACCTCGGTGGCCTGGACCTGTCACGCTCAGCTAGGTGACAAATACGTCCCGTCCCCCTCTGGGATTTCATTCAGATCGTGCGAGGCAGACAGCAGATGGGAAAGTCAGGCTGTAGCTGAACCAGGAATAGCATCTACATCACTGGAAATCACAAAATATAGCTGCAGAATTCAGACAGGCTGAGATGTCACCCAGCATGCAGGGGATGGATTACATTTCTAATTACACTCCAAGTCTAAGGGCAACAAAGGCAGCCAAATTAAAATACCTTTTGATCTGTGACACGTCTCCCGTGGCTCATAAGGGGAGTTTTACAAAGATCGAGCCGTGGAAGAGTCAGCACCCCGGCGAAATCAGGCGGCAGCCTCTGAAACCTCTGCTCTAGCAGCAACGACATCTGGCTCGAGGGCCACCCTGGGAGAATCTCACCAACACAGAAACAACCTGCTGCTGCTTGAACAGCGAAAGCTTGCACATTTTGCAAGCTTCTGCAAGATGCAGTCTGCAACCGAGGGTCCCGCCGCCTCAGCTACTAAGAATTACCATCGCTTCACCTCTCCCCAGCGCTCTGGCTCCCATACGAGAGCCCTGCCGTACACAGCCCGGCACTGGCAGAGCATCTCACCGTGGCACGCTTCGGGTCCCCACGTGCAACAGGTTGACGGCCTCAGCACAGCATCACAAGCAAGGGGACAGGGAGATGCCCAGCCGCACAGCCCCATCGCTGCAGAGAGCGAGGAGCCAGAGCTCTTCGTGAGCATAACTTGTGTGGAGCCCCAACGCTGCACGTACTCGAGATGTTACAGCATGGATTTAGGAGGTCACTGTCCTCAGCATCGCTGTCTGCCCTTGAAACAGCCTCGTCAAGGGAACGAGAATCATCTCCTGCCTGAATTCTGCCAAGGCATCCATCTAAAATCCCTTCTTTGTCTCGCACCGAATGCGAAACACGCATTAAATCAACACCCCTGGTGTTTTATGACCCTTTTCTCACTCGTGAGGCAGTGCCGGACTCCAGGCGAGCGGGAGACATTCCCCCAGCCTTTAGCTCCCGGAGCCACGCTCATCTGTTTTCTGCTCCAGCAAACACGAGGGAGACTGGAGTTTATAATGCAAGTTTTATGAAGCATGGAGATACGACGTAACGATGGAAACGCAGCGACGGGACGGGATTCAGAAGGCAGCCTTGCAGAGCTGCAGGCAGGCGCGTGCCCTGCCAGGCTCCAGCCAGGAAATCACTTTACGAGGCTGCAAATATATTTCTTCCACTCCTCATGGGAGGTCCTGAGAAGGTACAGATTTAATGCCGCTCCATTTCTACCGCGTATTGATCAGCTATATCGGTGTTCTGGAGGAACAGAGAGCTCTCATCAATTAGGAGGACGCTCCCTCCTGCATTAAGCCACGCAGGCAGCAGTCAGAAGCCCTCAAAGGCTGACTCAAAGAGCAATTGTTTTCTGTGTTATTGCATTTTCAATATGAGACTGATCTTTAAGAAGTTACATTTATTCCCATCATCAAAAATTGCTAACCGGATGAACGACAGCCCCAGCAGTTGGACAGCAAGGGCATCACGGGGATATCTGCAAATAACCCCAGCAAAATGGGACGGAGCAGCACGGAGACCTTGGTTTGCCGTAAGGACACGCTACACAGGAGGGAAGAGGCCCCCCCTCCAGGGAGCTGCCAGCCCCTTACAAAGCACATTATAAACACGGCCAGATAATAATTCTGAAGAGGTGTCAAAAGAAGAAGATGTGCTGCTCGACTGGGTACCACCAAAGAGCATCCTCCAAAGAACCCACTCCCATCTCATGGCAAATTTCAGGCTTGGGGAGGCTGGATCACACTGCAGTACACAGGCAGTGGAAATGCAAGAGATTTGTGATCCAAAGCCTCCATCTGCCTGGACTGATGATTCTCCCCGTTGCCTGGGATTTTGTAGGCTTATTTCAAGGAGTAAAACTGAAAAAGCAAAGAAGGGGAAGGGTGTGAAGAAAAGCAGAAGGGCGTCATTGATGCATGCAGAGATGGCGCCTTCGCAGAGGGAAGCGTCTTGAGACACAGGTCAGGAATGCCACGCTTTGGGAAGCGCTAAAGGCAATAATTCATGTAGGTTCAAAAACAAGTAAAGGGACAGCTGCAGGTCCCACATCCCAGCTCAGGCTGTCAGCAGAATGGCCTAACCAGCTCCTACACTTTGCAGAAAACCAGAAAACCAAAGGTGAGGTGCCAGTGGGTGACAGGAGAGGGTGCAGACAGTCAGCGCTGCTGGAGGAAAGGCTGAGACATTCCCTGCTCTGCCTCACAGCTCGCTGTTCGCACCGTGCTGCCAGCAGAGACGACGGCTCCGCTGGCTGCAGAGCTCGTGTGAATGCTCTTCACCCAACCTGATGACCCAGGCTAGCACCAATCTACCCACAGCTCACATACCTCCTGCCCAGCTCCTTCTGCAGAGCAGAGGTGCTCAGCAGCTGGAGGAGGCCTGGGCAGACATCACTGCCACCAGCCAGGGACATCACAAGCCGCTGTGGCACTGCGCGGCGACTGTCCGAATCTTCCCTCCGACCTCAATCGCTCCTGCTTGGCTTCAGTTTGGAAACCGGACCGAAGCTGAAGGAGACCAAGGTGAGAGCATAGGGCTGAACAGCTCACTGCCTGCCGCGGTGCCCAGCCAGCTCTCTGTGCCCGGCCCCCAAACACCAGTGCTTCAGAAGCAAGCAAAAAAGCTCCCTCCCCGTTGACATGGGCTGCTCCACACGTTGCTTCCAAACAAACACGTTGCCGGAGCTCAAAGAGCCGAGCTGGAAGGGGCAGGAGGCGGCAAGGGAGGGTGCTCAAAGCAGGCAGTGCTGCGATCTGCTGGAGTGCTTTCTGATGCCTTGATCTACAGAGGTGAGCAACACGTATGCGGATCGCAGAGACAGTAAAACAAATGTGCTCATTGCTGTCTAGCTAAGAGGCATTTCTTTCATGCTACAGCAACTGCTTCCTGTAATCAATTCACCACTGAGGCCATGAGACAACAGAACATGTTTTTTCCCCCAAACAAGGAGCTGATTTCAATTGATCTGAAGGTGGAAAGAGTCTCCTCTTCTCCCAGAGAGGCCCAAGATTCCAGCATATTGCCAGGTACCCCTCAGAGCCTCTCCTGCTCCAGGCCAGCTCTCTCTAGCCCCCCGTGTTTCTAGGGGAAGGAGGAATTGGCAGCGAGCACCGCTGCCAGGGGAAAGCTGGCCCGGTGACTTGCTGAGTGAGCAGAGCCCCGGCTGGGTGCAAGGGAAAGTGCAAGCCGGGCAGCGGGATGCATGTGCTGAAGCCCAGAACCATTTGTATTCCACAGGATCCTCTCCTCCGCCTGTCAGCACAACAGCTGACGGGGTCCCCCTCAGAAGCCGAGGCTGGGATGAACGCTCAGCGCTTGCTCCGCTCAGCAGAAACGCTTGCCACAGCGCTGGCTTGTTAGGCGGCAGCGAACAGGGCCTTACCGAGATTCATCACCAGGGAGGTGCAGGAGCATCACTTTAGGAGCATCCTCTCGAGAGGATGCAGCTCTGCTCTGCAGAACAGCCACCCCAGGGGCTCCGAGGCAGCTGGGCAGCAGCCTGGTGTCAGGGGGCTGGCAGCCGGTCACATCACGATACGATACTGCAGCAGATACAAGCAGGCAGCAGTTTCTTGTTGTAAAAGCTGGGTAAAACTGCTTTTCAAATCCCTCTGCTTTTGAGCTGATCTGATTTTTTCCAACCCTACAACAATTCTCTGCCACACAGGACTGGTAATTTCTTCTTCAATTTCTCAGCAATCCCTCTAGAACAGAGCACAGCAGATTTCCCTAATTCACATTATCAGCACCATTTGCTTCATGAATGACAGAAGGACCACCTGAGATTAAAAGGAAAGCTGCTGCCCTTTGGGTTTTCCCCTCTCACAGGCTCTGCGATGCCTCTGCTTTTAGCATCCTGCCTCAAGAGCTGCACCGAGTTTCAATCCACTGCCCAGCAAATGAATGGTACATGCAAAAACCTCTCTTAAAAAGCAGAAAATCTATTCCCTTCCTAGGCTGTTAGACGCCATGGATAATTGATACATGACTCCACGAGATAAAGAAATAGACCATTCTTCCTTCTGGAGGCCCCTTCTGCCTCCGACTCTCAGAGCTGGGTAGCCTTTGACCTTGAGTTCTTGCATTAATGCCTGCACACAGGCAGAACAAGGATATCACACACGCACTCAGCTCATCTCCTGGGGTTTCACTTTCTTCTGCCCCTGAATAATGGCAGCTTTGTCCTCCAGTAAATGAAGGAGCAGCCAGTTTATTGCAGGCCCAGCTTGTTCTCCAAGATAAACCCAGTGAAAAATGTCACCTGCTGATGTGGTCAGCCCCGTGTGGCACTTTAGCAGCTGCTCTATCCCAAACACCCATTATCACCAAACAGGTGGAATAATGGCAGTGTATACAGCACATATACATAAACATGAGAGCTGGAGGAAAGACGGCATATCATCTCACAGCCCCGCAAGGCTTGGCTTAGAGAGCTGCTTTGTTTAGGAGCGACAACAGCTCGAATTCACAACAAAGCTCTGTCACTGCCCTGTTGGTACCGCAGCATGCGAGGGCAGAATTCACAGCAGCTGGAAACCAGGTCCCCCACGGACCACCCAGCTCGGGGGTCGGCAGGGAGGTGCCCCAGCAGCACGGCAGAGCCTTGGACTCTTCACACCCAGAGGAGTTTCATGCATGTCTGCACTTAGAGAAGCTGGGGGGGGGGGGGGGGGGGGGCGGCTCTGGCTCTGTAGCAGTTATTACACAACTATGGGGCAGGGGAAGGCAGAAAAGTGCAAGTGCTGTTTGCAAAACAGCTGCCCAGGATCGCCTCCCATCCCAGCTATCACTAGCAGAATCAGCTCTGCGAGCAGCAGAATTAATTTAAAGCCATTTCCAAGCAAAGGCAAACAGTTTAATTCTGCTGCCCTTTGGCAACCCTGCTTTGATTTCTTACCGAGGTCCTGAAATAAATGGAAGGCTTGGATTCAGCTTAGCAGAACACAAACAGGAAAGCCGTATGATAAATTACCTTTGCAGGCACGAAGGATTCACCTGGGACAGTGCTATTACCTAGTAACCAGGAAGCAACCGCAGGTTATCAGTGTCACATCTAGGTTTTGCGAGCGCAGCTTTCACCTATGATGCGAGTGTGTGGGAGACACCAGCTCTCTCATCACTCTCGGGCCAAGCAACTCCAGCAGCCTCACCCAGTGGGGCGACGTTAAAGGGAGTCGTAGCAGCAGCAGCAGCATCTTGAGACTTGGCAGCTACCCACAGCCCTCCTGGGGTGTTTAAATTTACTGTCATCATTAAGGACAAAGACACAAATGTCAAACGCAAGGCATCCTGTAATGGATTTAACGCAGGCTGGAGAGGAGTTAACTGAAATGCAGAGCATTCGTCTTGCTTTAAGTAATTATCCTTGCAGGAAGAATACTGCTACCAAAAGCAAGTCTGCAGTAATTTCTGTCACCTTCCTCCTGACCCCTTCGCCTATTTAAAATTTCTGGCTAGCTTTACAGAAAAGGAAAGCAAGACTGGCTCATTAATGAAGGTACAAAGACTAACTACAGCAGGTTGGGATGGAGTCCATACAGTAATCAAAACAAGGCTTTGTAGTTAGCACCGAATTCCCGCTGTCTCAATTACGTTTGTGGAGCCTACCCCGTGCTGCACGCAGCTCTGCTGTGGGGAGACTTTTTCTTTGTGCCGTATTGGCTGCGCACAGTGGTACTGTGAGAGCAGTTTCCTTGACAACATTTATTTTTTTTTAATAGAACCTTTTTTTTTTTTCCTTGCCCCACTCCACGGCTGCAAGATCAGGCTTGACTTTCAAACCCAGGGGCAAAGATTCCCCAAATATGAATGAGCGTTACATGAAAAGGAACGCCCCAAAAGCTGGTTCGTAATGCGAGGTCCCTGTCCCACACGGCTTGCAGTGTGACCAGCAGTGGCGAAGCTGAAATAACAGTTGGGAAGACTGTAATTATCATTAATTGTGCGTTATGCAGTTCTTCCTCCAGATTTTTTCCTGCTAGCCTGACAACATGTTGTTACCCTTCATCTTGTTTTCAGTGTCTAGGGAGAAGGGAAGAAATCTATGGATTATACCCACCCCATCACGAGCTGTTCCAGCACGGGTCACGCAGCAGGTGCTCTGTGGTACAACACACTCCAGCTGACTCCCCCAAAGCACCAGCCAACCCCCCCATCCCCAGAGAGTCCAACAAATCTGCATTTTATCTCCCGCCCTGTGCCCGATCCAAAGGCAGGAAACCCACTGACTCACTTACTGCCCCCAAGCAACAGAAACAAAAAAGCACCGTCTCGTTATTAAGACTAGTCAAAGATCTTCCAGCAAAACAGATGCTTCCCTCCCTGCCAAATGCCGAGATGATGGGATTGAAGTGTTCTGCAGGAACATATCGATCCCATCGTAGCTCTCAAAAAAGCAGGAGGCTCTGCCTGTACTCCTAGTGCTTCAAGCTCGCAGGCAGCAGGGCTGAGCAAGGATTAGATGTCAAAAAAGCTGCTGCTATTTTAACATTTCTCCCCCAAACCCCACTCAGCACCAGCCTGATGGGTTCCACTGCCCCTCGCTCTAGGAAAATGTCTGATTTCAGTCCTAAAGCCGTTCATACTCCACGGAAGAACGTCCTCCCCCCTTTTATTGTTGGAAATTGAAATCTGAAATGGCAATAAATCACAAAGTAGCACAAGAGTTAGCCTGCATGCAGAATTATCTGCAGCAAAAGGTACCCCAAAGCACTAAGTCTAGTCAATCGGAATAACCAGCTCAGCAAGACTGTGCCACCCAGCACGCTAATGATCCAACAGCCCTCTGGATAACAACAAGGACAATAAAATAAAAAAATAAAAAAAAAAACCCAACAACCAGAAACAAAACAGTAGCCCAGGAAGGTCACAAACTCCACATGCACGGCCTTGCCAAAGACAACCCAAGGGCTTTCTGAATATTATTTCAGCCAGGGGTTCACGCTGTGCTCTCCATTCTCCGCAAAACCCTGCAGACTGTTAGTAGCCCCAGTCTCCCTGCTTTGCTGGGAGCAGGGGGCCTTTCACAACATCCTATCCTCCAGCTCACTGCATGCGCAGCCCCTCAGGGTGCTTGTCAGTGAGAGAATTGTTTCTGTACAAGGCTCTGCATTCAGCCCTGCTTCCCAGCAAAACGGCCTCAGGACCCACAGAAGATGTCCCACATCCTGGGACCAGATTCGCTCCCTCCGTTGACTTCATCCAGCCCTAAAGGAGTCACATGTTATTACTCAGAGCTTTTGGTTTCCCTTGCTGGATAGAAAAGAAGAAATTCCTTACCTGGTTCTTTCCCCCGCCTTCAGCTCTTCTAATCCATCCACAGCTTTGGATCAGGGATTTTCCTCTGGTGTTGGCTCCTGGTGTCCCTCGTTAGTCTCCATCTACAGAGTTAAGCCCTGTAAGAAAGGGCACAGACATAGCCACCTCAAACTCTAGCTACCCTGCCAGCATCATCACAGCCACTGCCAAAAGCAAGCAGCTTCTCTAGCAGCTTTCTCAATCTCACCCACAGTTGTTCCTTCCAGAGGCAAGCTCCCTGCCAGCCGCACCGCTGCCCCCCCATAGCACTCGGTTACCTGGTGCCAAGCACAACCCTGCCATGAGGATCTGCTCAGTGGTCCAGAGCGCAGAAGCCCAGGTGCTGCAGCTGCACCAACCAAGAATTCTGTCCCTAACTTCATGAGACAACCTAGTCATCTTTTTAACGTTGTCCCCCCAGTAGCAGGATCTAGGCTAAATATACAGCGTGAAAAACAATTTAAGACTTCACTTACATCATTTCATTCATCGACGATGATGATTTACGTTCTGATGACACAAGCGGAACAAGGGAAGGTCCTAAGATTTAGCTCCATACTAAAGGTTTTGGCTTTTGCAAAAAATACATAACATAGAACTGTCAAGGTAATGATGTCTACACAGCCTTTGGACAGCCTAAAGTGAAAGGTGTTCCCGATACACCTGTGAAAGCATTACCTCTCGTGTCCCTTTGGCAGTTAATCAGACATAAATCCCTTTGGAGACAGGATTCCTCAACACCTCTGCTTTCATAGAAGTGTCTAGGGACTGCCTCATACCCCCAACTTTATACATCCACAAATTCAGCCAAGCCAGCCTCTAGGATCTACAGATGAATACGGTAATCCGTTTACCAGAGCTTAGTAACTTACTGTAGAGCTCAGCCGCAAATAACTGGGTGCTCCAAGTGCCTTAGCCCGAGTATGTAGGCTCCAGAACATCACAACGCAGAGCCAAGGCTCTGGCATCTTTAGCACACATGTGAACATCGCAGCCTAGAGCGGTGACACTACACAAAGCTAGAGAGACAACAAGTTTGATAGTAACCTTCACATTTTACTTCAAGATCTCTTTACTGACAAGAAGCTACTCTTCCCCTCCCTCAAGAAACGTGTCCTTAAAAATCCTCGCAGGAAGTTATCTGCAAGTGTTAAGACTAAGTTAAACCATTTATAATTTTCCAGTTAACATACGCTGTTATAGAAGTGCCAACCATGATTCCTGCAGTTTCTTTCCCCATGCAGAGTCACTCCACTCCGCTTACGATTTTTGATTGCTCCAAAAGTAGCATCTTAAGTGACAGAAATATGCATGTGATTAAGTATTGTCTCCAGTTCAAAGCATCGGTATCCGAAGCCACCTAGATGTCAGCGAAAACATAAATTAACAAGAGAAATAACTCACTTCATACAGGAATCTCTCAGCTCCAATTAAGTACGTGGTATTTTTCATACTGAGTAGCCTTTGATTAGCAAGACATTTCACTTACGTGTGTGGCAACCAAAAAGAAACTTTGAGAAACAAGCAAAGCAAGAGTTTGGTGTCAAAAAACATAAACCAAAACCCTATACAAATACAAACAGGAGATGGAACTTCACAGTTACTTCTGCCAGTCTCACAGTCAAAGTGGTTTATTATCTCATTGCCAACAGGGACTAAAAATTTGTTCTAGTACACTAGTGGGAAAATCTGATAAATATTAGAAACACGATACAGATTTGCAAGTAATATATTTCTTTGATGGCAGCAAAGCAAAGCTGATTGGATTGTTATCTGTGAAGCCCAGAAGACAGCACCTTAGTATTATTTAAATAAATTACACAGATCAACACAGTGGCATTCCACTTCCGAGGAAGGGGAACTGACTGGGATCCAGGATTCTAGAATCTCACACATTGTTACCCCAAAACAATAACCCCATTCAAGCTCTGCCAGGTGGCATGGTGTCTAGTCTTGTTCAGGGCACAACAGCATTTTGCAACAGATCTTTGACAGCTCTTGGGAAAGTTCAGAGCTGTCATTTGGCCTGGGGGGTGTTGTTTTGTTAGTTTAAAGGTAAGTTTACCTCTTTTAAAACAGGTAATTTGAAAGGAAGAGAACTGTTCCTGTCTCCAGCACTATTCCCTCTTCTCAAAGGGAGAACAGCCTTTCCCACCAGCAAATCCAAGCCATGGAGTACCCAACAGTGATCAGTAATACAAGGGGCACGGACAAACTTGTCCGAAGGCCTTTACAAATCAGATGAAAGAGCATTTAACATTAATGAGCTGCAATAAATTCATCAAGAGCCAGAGGGAAGACATTTTACTGCAAGAACTTTATTGCACCACGTTCAAGTGCTGAACCAAGTATTGTGCCTACTGGACATCGGTCACCATTACACTCCCCCCGTCTGTGTCCACACCATATGACAGTCTGCACTTTTCACTCTTTTTCCTCAATTAAGGCTGCAGAGTCATAGTATATGATAATTAGTACATTATAAATCAGAGTAAAAGTAGGGGGAAGAATGCAAAGTTATACATATAGCATGTACATTTTTTTTTATTGTTCTTCAGAAGGGCTTGGGGTTTGGTTTTTAATCCAGCTTAACAACTTCCCCTCCAATCTGACTTCCACCATTTGTCAAATCAGCTTTAACTACCAGTATTTAATTTTACAAAGAACATCCATTTTAATTTGCAGAAACAGTTAAAACATTAGGCTTCTAGTTTGCAAGGGGAAGGTAAAGGCCAGAATTAGGTAATTGCAGCATCATCTACCTTCCACATGGACTCAAACATTACCAGATACGTTATTTCCCTAATGTAGGCATTGACATCACAAACACTTTCACGTCTCCTTTATCTATTAAAGAAATCAGAAACGTTACACATCTTAAAGGGAGGAAGGAACTCAGTACAATAATACAGTTTGAGTCAGGGTACAGACCGAGTTTTGTGGAGCGCCGCGTTTTCTAGCCACGGACCTCAAACGGGTCTGCTGGCGTATCTGTAAAGTGAGGGGCTCAACAAGTACAATTATTTTTTGCTTATATTTATAAATCCCTTCCAGGAATCGAATACTAAAAGCCCATTACCTGTGTTCTGAAAATGTTTGCGCAGTTAAGCGGCAGACTAAAAGCAGAAGTCTGGAACAGGAAGAAATCCTGTGAAGGCAGTTCCCATCGCCAGCAGCTGAGGTATCGGTAAAAGATGGGTACCAGTCCACACCTCCTACAGGCACGGACCAACAAAAGCCTTTGGTGCTCCACAGCAAAAGATCACAGGAGAGTATGACCCTAAACCTGTATTCAAAGCCTTCAGTGGCTGAATATTACAGACATAACGTCAAGTTGAAAGCACGAGGTCACTACTGGGGCAGGGCACTAAGTTAACGGGTGTTTGGTAGAAGTAGCCTGGCTGAAACTGCTTATTAGAGGCTGTAAAAATGACTTTATTAATTCACAGACAACACCAATGGCCCTTCAGAGAGAACGTGGTGCAAGTGCACACTCCAAAAACCAGCATATTTACGGTCTGCCAATGGTGAATACACGGTAGGCATGTTGGTGTGTAACTAGAGATTCTCCCTCCAAAAAAAGCCGAATAAAAAAATAACAAGGCAATCAGTGGTTAAACTGAACTGTACATGAGGGCTAGTCTGGGAAAATACCCACACTAGACATTTATTCATGGACCGCATTTCTGTGTGTGTACCATCTTTACCTCCTATATGATACAAATGAGACCCTCCCCCCGCCCAAATCCTGATTGACTGTGTTCGGCAAGGCAGACAATCTGGACAGCAGCAAAAAGCCTTTTCTTCTTCCTTATGACAGATAAATTAAAGTCCTTGTCTGAATTGCCCCTTGCTCACCTAGGACACTTTTGAACATCAGTCTTCTGCCGGGACAGATTTTCTATCTAGCAACAGAAAGACAATTAACATTTCAGCCAAATTCTTTGGAAAAATAAGACTCACACACACACAAAATCACACACATGTGCATACACGCACGCACTCACACAGTTAAAAGCACCATCTCCTACCAACCGGAAAAGGCCTTTAGCAGATTCACCGAAGATATTAGGCAGTGAGTTTTCTGTTAAAGCCCAGCAGGAAGTTTTTTCCACACTTGCAGAGTCTGAACACCACATAGACATACAACACAGACATCACCAAATCTCTAGACTGTGCCCAGGCTGGGCTTAAGGCTGTCAGACTGCTCCCATACAGCAACAAAGGCTCCTCCTTATGTCCCTCTGCCAGGTCTCAGCAAGGTTTAAAAAAAAGAAGGAAGAAAAAAAAAAAAAAAAAAAGGCAACTCCATTTAAAAGAGTCCCATAGGAATTAATGTATCAGGCCCTAACTGTGGGGTACTTTCCTCAAATCAAGAAAATAGGTTTTGCACAAGCCAGTGCTCTGCTGGTTTTCCTTAGACATAAAATTTACTTTATTTCTTTTCTTAAAAAGTTAAAAATACAGAAGGTTCAGAAACTGATTTTCTCCTTGCAGATGTTCAAACTGCAGCTTAAGGAGAAAACAATCCTTCACTGAAATGTTTCTCAATTTTTTTTTTATTTTTTATTTTTTTCAATCATCACCACCATTAGGACAGAGGTTGAGGAGCACTGACTCCACCACTAATTTGATGACGTAGTTTGATTCCAGATTCACATTTCCAGGTGCCAAGAGTCCAGAAAACAGCCAAGCTAACTTCTGCCTTCGTTTGAGATTTTTTTTTTTTTTTTTATTGAACACAGCAGTGACCGTTGGCATCTTTGAAGCGTAATCGCATCTTAGGTCGGTATTTCTCAAGGTAAAGCAGCTGTTTGGAATTGAAAGCTCCCCTCCTTTTCCTAAAACAAAGAGAATGAAGGCTAATATCAATGGAAAAAGTACTGCTTCAATCACCATATACATTCTGAGGCAGCTTAGTCCTCATTTCAAAGCTTTTCTGGATCTACAAAACAGCATTTTGGTTTGGTTCTGATCCATTGACACTCTGAGGAAGGAAAAACCAGGCCAGCATTAGCAGTTCATCACCTACATGCTGATACTAAAATCAAAATCCAGTTAGCAGCTTTCAGCATATTTTCTTGGATTGGGAGAGTTTCTGTCCATCGCCAGCAGTAGTTACCGACCAACATCAAGGTCACCCTGTCCTTGCAGATGCCTATGTTACTTACTGTATTAGCTAAGACAGATCATGACATTTAGTTAAAAATATGTAAGGGGTTCTCTAAAAAGACTTTCCCAGTATAAAAGGTTCCGTACCCAGGAAGAGAAAAACTGAATTTAAGAAAGGAAAAATTCAGAAAAATCTGTTGACAGCAATACAGTTCACAAAGATAACTGAAGACCCTGGGAATCCATAAGGGGATGAATTGCTCTTTTGGCAGAACTCATTCAACATAAATCTTACCTGCTGGGCTTCATTTCAAGATCTGATGTTATCACTAAACCAACAGAGCTCTGCAGTCTCATCCTTCACCAGTTTTGTTATTTTCCAGACAGGGTGGTTGCTGACATTTCCTGGGTGGATAACACTCTCACCCACAACACCTGCAGGAATGCTGGTGCTCACCTACTTGCTGGCACAACCTCACTAGAAACTTTCTATTTTTTATTTTTAATTAAGAGCAATTAGTTCACATTCAATTCATCCATGATTTTTACAGCCCTGGCCTAGAGATTTTTTTACTCCCAAGTTCAAAATCTTTGCATATTAGGTCAATGGCTTAATATATAAGCCCTGATTTTTTAACAAAAAGGAGAGAAATCACCTTTTAATCCTCATCTCTAAACACTGGAAAGGGCACAAGCCTCAGCATTAATGTCAAAGTCATGCCCGTTATTGTCAGGATACAGCTGTTAGAAAAGAAGTCAGAAATCCAACAAACTCTGCCGAAGATGCATGCTGTTCAAATACAGTGTAAAGATTTCTTGAGAATGGGGAAGTTTAACTTACTGCCTTATAAACTGAACTGCATCTTCATACTTCATTCCACATTCAATGAGAGCAAGTGCAACCAGTACAGGAGCCCTAAAGGAGAAATCAATATTTAAGGAAGATCTAGAGAAACAATATATTGAACCTCTCAAAATACATCTGATTAATCTATAAACAGATAGCGTAAGTATTTTCTCTTTAAGTATCATCTACAGAAAGACATTTGCCTGCTGAGTACCTAATGTAAAATTTCTTTTAGCAGACAGCTCTGCTTCCAGCACACACACACACAAATAAAACTCAATAGCTCCTTAGTGTTTAGGGCATGAAACAATAATTCTAGATTTTTACGCTTTCTCATTTCACGATAACCTCATTTTCCACTTTGCTAAAACAAGTGTGTAATACCTCTCGCATGCATTTTGCTTCTTACGACACTGTAGATTTAGCAGTACGTGAGACAGATTATGAAGCACTGAACAGATGACTTACATAGTTTGGGTGGGGGTTTTTTAACGTATATGCTGTACATGGAACTGGGCGTTCCAGGGACAGAGTAAAACTGTCTATTTTGGGGTCTACATTTTGGAAATCTCTTAAGTGTAAAGAGCTGGCTTTTCAAACAAGCAGAAATCACAGCACACAATGACTTTCTCCTGGATCGATGTTCACCCCACTAAACACACAGTTGCAACAGGCACCTCTGACAGCAGAGTAGTGAAGGATTAAACAGGTGCTAGCAATTGGAAAACTTACACTCCTGGCTAAACAAAAACATAGTTCAGGAGAAACAACTGTCACTATCGCTGCCATGCCGCACCTGCATAAACAGAATTAGTCACTTTCCAAAGGAAACAATTCAAAACTTCAAAAGCCACTTCAACATAACATTAAAAAAAGCACTTTTTACTATAGTTGAAGTTCAATTCCCTACTACAAGTGGACAGTTTTCCAGATTGAAGCCTGATATTATGCAAGAAACAGGAGCTGAAAAAAAATCACTTGAGTTACACATGGCCACCTCCTTAATGATGCTCCTCAGATAAAAATAGAGCAGAAATGGATAAACAAATGTTAATTGCCTGGGGGGTTGTCTCTTCTGTCTTTAAATATTGGCCATTTCTCCCCCTACCTCTATCTCCCCCATCATCTTCTCTACAGGTGGAAATTTAAGAACTAGACACGCTCCAGCCCTGCACATACTTGACTTCTTTAAGCCACCTTTCTTGCCCATGCATTCATATCCTTAAATATTAACAGTCCCATGGTTACTGTAAGAATACTAACATTTAAGCTCCATTTCCTCCTAGCTCACAGGATAAACACAACACTCTGAGATTACATTTGAGAACACAAATGTAGCATTTAGCTTTTCTGAATCAGTCTATATATATATATAAATTTCATCTTGAAAGGAAGTTCTTCCCAAAGAAGGAAGTTTTATTTTGAGTGGTGAGGAAAGAAACATGTCTGCATGTGAGCAAGAAATACAAGCCTAACTTCTTGAAACTAAAGCAAAGCCACTTCAGAGTAAGAAAGTAATTGAACCAGTTTTTCTAAATGCTTTTTTTTATTACCACATGCTTAATAGTATATCAGTTGCAAACAGGAGGGAATTAAAAAAAACACAACAATTGTTCTATAGATGTATAGCACATTTGTCAAGAAGCACAAGAGATGATGTTGTTTTAGCAGAAAGACACATACTTTCAAATTAATAGCATTTCTAACTGCTCCTGTTGCTCATGACTGACAGAAGTATTCTCAACAATCTCTCCAAGTTTTTCCTCTCATCCTTGATCAGCGTTATGAAATTACTTATTTTTAAGCTGCAATAAGTCTCTCTTGCTTTAAGGACACAAACTTGATGCTGCTACTTTAAAGCATTATTTGGGAGAAAACAGAGAAATTGGCATTTACTTAACACCTTCCATGACGTACCTCCCAAACAAATAAACTAACTGAATACTAACCTTCCCAACCCTGCAACACAGTGAACAGCGACACAGCATCCAGGCTCTTCACGAAATTTGGTTTTCAACAGGTTTAGCCAGTCATCAACTATCTGATTCGGGGGTGGTGCTCCATCATCAAATGGCCAGTCCTTTGAAGTAAGAAAACTGCATTAGCTGTATGGATTTCAATCTATAATCAACAGCGAGGTAACCATGATTGCGAGGAGGAAAATATTGCATTTAGCAAGAAGTATATATTACACGAACAGTTCCATGAGTATTTTTCTGGTTGTGCGGAAGTTTGCAGATCAATATCATAATGCAACACAACATTTAACAACCATTTAATTGCACTTTTCAATAACATTGCAATAAAATTCTGCACTAAGTCCTTTGTAGTATAGAATTCTTAGAAAAATAGCTGCCTTTGAAATCTCTTATTAAAAATATGTAAAAATCAATAGACATTTCAAATAAACATTTGAAAGATGAGAACTCTGTAGACTTTCGCCTATGGTTGTGTCAACTTTTGAAAATGCTATTTGTACTTCAGACTGCACAAAGAAGGTACTTCATAACAATTCAAGGGGATCAGAGGCGAAGGTATTTCATAACAACTCAAATGGATCAGCTTGCCATGAATCCAATAAGCAAGACAGTTAAAACTACCCGGGTATTTTCAAGACAAAAAAACCCAACAAAACAAGCAAAAAGAGTGCTTCAACAAATGCAAAGTCAACAGCTAAGCAGCGTTTCACATTTCTGCCTATTAAAGTGAGTATCCAGCATTTAAACTACTGAAGCCACATTTAATATCATCAAATGGCCATCAATCAAAATTATATGTCAGAAGCTTCCCATTTTCCCGAGGTCACAGCTCTCTCCTGGAACATGTGCTAAGTGGAGTACTCCATGTCCTACATTTCAGGACCCAGCACATCATCACATGCTTTATAACCTTCTCAGACACAGGGAGTGCTGTAGAAAAGCACTCTTAGCTGCAACGGAAAACGTAATACTTAGTAGTTATTTAGCGCTTTTAATTAGACAACTGGCATTTTTCAAGAGAGGCTCATAGCAAGAGCCTCATATTATTCAAGAACCTCTCCAAACAGTAGGGAAATTGCTTTGAAAGGAGCTCTCTTCTTCCCTCATTGGCTAGAAACGAGACTTTCATGTATTATCTAGAGAACAGGTTAACATGAAGTCATATGAAAGAAGCACACAGAAACTCTGAACAAGCACAAGCAAAAGTAAAAAAAAAAAAAGGTCAGATTTTTAGTTTTGAATGCACTTATTGCTACCCTAATACTTCCTGAAGAGCAAGCACTGCTTAGCACAGACCTCAGCCGAAGAGCATCTTTATACTGGCACTTAAAAAAGCTGCAAAGTAGAAATCTGTGTCTCAGAACTAGAAAACCAAAAAGCTTTAAGTTACTGAAATAACTTTACATGTAATTAATTCAGAAAGATAGGCAAAGTCTGAAGAGTACAGAGAACTTTTTTTTCAAGCAAATGGGAAATTAAAAAAATCTGGGACAATG
The DNA here is from genome assembly GCF_023634085.1 of Falco cherrug. Lineage (NCBI taxonomy): Eukaryota > Metazoa > Chordata > Aves > Falconiformes > Falconidae > Falco > Falco cherrug. Next base: position 117,841,403 of record NC_073699.1, on the reverse strand, counting down.
CAGCAAAATAAAAGGCTACAGAAACAAGATCATAAAGTAAAACTTGTTCTTTCTAATAAAAGGCTTTTACGAGATTTTCCACTCAATCACACACTGCAAGCTGTATTATTTTAGGCCTAGTGTCATCCGCCATCCCAGGAAGAGATGTATAGGCTGCCAAGAGCAGAGGCATTACCCATTCCAAGATGCTTTCTTTTGAAACTGCCTTGCAAAGAACAGGATTTACATGTCAGTTCTGTGTCCTAGTTTTAGATTAAATCCTTTCCTTCAGATCAAGTACATGAGCTTACTACATTGCTTTAGCTTACATGTTAACCATCATGTCCACACAACTCTTGTGCTGGCCTAAATTAATCACAATCATCATTTCCCCACAAAGCATCACCTTCTGGGGAATGGTGCACCACTGACGTTAAATTAGCACTGATAAAACATTGCTGCACAGGGCACTGCCCAGAATAAGGAACAAGAATAATTCTGGGACTAGAGGAGTAATTACAGCAGGTTTGTATTTTTTTTTTTCCTGAGTTCTGCCAGCATCACCTCTGAATTCCTGTCAGACAGGACAGAAAACAAATTGCTAAGCTCCACAGGCAAAACAGTCATTAATAACCAGGATGGTGCACTGAAATTGCACAAACAGAAAATACAGCTCTTTTGTGCCACCCTGCAGTAGCTGGGAAGGGTGACAGGCATGAAAGGGTTATTCTTATTTACCCTTTGTCTGGAGTAGCCTTGCTCAGCAGAACAGCTCTGGGTTTGTCTGACTGCAGCATTGGCAATGCAGAACTGAGATGACCAAGAAGCAGTAACAGGACTCTAAGGTGACAAAGAACCCTTTCTTCAAAACCCATGGGCAACTCACACTGAATTACAGCAGCAAAACGCTCCCAGCACTGCCTGCATCTGTGCAGGATGAGATCGCAGCCACAAGCACAGAATCTTCCCACCTTCAACACCAAAACCCACAGTGCTACAGTAAATACCAGGTGACAATGAAGTGACATCTCTAACACAGGCAAATCCCAACAGCTTGCTAAGCATTCAGGGGGTGGCCACTCTGGAGGGCACAGAGCGTAAAGAAAGTCTGATCCAGGGATGAACAGTAAACGAAGGACTGACAGAAGGAGAACAATGAAACACATCTTAGATCCTAAAGATGAACAAAACTACCGCAGCCTCCTTGGTTGCCAGCCAGTGCAAAAAAACTTCCAGAAAAAAACCCCTACCAGTTTTTCTGATGGAACATTTCTGTGTTACAATACCTTACACATGAACATAACTGCAAGAACTGCAGAAGCCCACAGAAACTAAATCTGTCCCCACCTCCTGTCTCCTGGATTTAATCTCTGTTGATAAACATGCGCATGCAATAGTACTACTTCAAACACAGAACATCTAATTCTCTGCTTTCTCACTATGCCATCTGCCAAAGCAACTCTGTAGCTGCCACATTCTACCCATCTTGCCAGTACATGATCCTGTATCACAGCATGAGAGCAGGCTTTGCTGAAGTGCTCTCATTTTCAGGGGTTTCACTAAGCTTTTGACCTCAACAGCTTTTAAATAGACACTAATCTCTCTCAGGCTGTGTTTTTAATCTTAATGTTATTTTTGCAAGCAAATATTAGCTTGAAATAGTGACGCGTTATTTTCTCAGCCAGCTGGTAATTCAATACCATTTCTGAACAGCAACAGGACTCTGCTTTGAAAAAACAACGCATTCATAGAAGGAAAAGCTATACAGGAGGTGGTCGTGTCGGTAACTGGTTAAGCTTATCTCAAATAGCAAAACACTATTGCAATATAGTAAATTACTAAGACAACCTCATGACTGGGATCATCAGGATCAGTGATAACATTAGCAGCAAGCCTTCCCTGTCACCTCCTGCTTTCTGTTACCCTTAACAGATGCCTGGTGGATTTATGCTCCCTCCTGGTTTTTTTCTGCAGCAGCAGTGGAATACTAAGAGCTGGTACATACCAAATGCGGAGAGGCTTGTTAGCTGAGGCAAATGTGTACAGACACAAGGCTCTCTCGCATGTGTTACTCAAAGTGAAAGGCTCTCCAACAGAACAGTGCTCAGCAAAGCTGGCAGAAACACCATTTCCAGTTTTCAGAAAAGCTTCCTCAAAAAAACTGCTTTCAGTTCAAACCAGGCCAACACTAACTTCTTAGAACTTCTTGAGAACCAAAATCCCCAAACTATTTCAGAAGCGCAGGCTCCAGAGCACAGAGAACTTCACAGCTCCTGCAGCTGCCCTGGGGGCCCCGGCCATGGGCAGGGGGAAGGTGGATTTCGCTCATGGCTGCGGGAGCCAAGGTCAGCCAGCCTCACCAGGCAGCCACCCTGGCAGAGCTGGACACCTACAAAACTCTCCTAAATCTTCTAGGAAGAACTCTGATCTCTGCTTTGGCACAGGAACACAGAAATACTCTTAAGCCCCGGCTTAAGCCAGGGCTCTGAGGGCTTCTACACCAGAAGTTTAATCCTTCCAGTCTCTGGCAGCCTTAGGAGTATCACAACTAGAGGTTTCGCAGTGGAAGCACTGTCATGTCCAAGCCCAAGACAGCTCTAGATTGAACAAAATGCTATTCCACAGCACAGCCCTAGGAGCACTGGTAGCCCTGTAACTCCTTTTTCCAACAACACTGAGGCACACGTGGCTGCCTGGAACTGGAGTAAATGCTTACTAGGGCCAGAAGCCAAGAAACCTGACTGACCTGTACGTGGAGTTTTCACAGATATGCCAGGATACAAGTTTTTTCTCCTAATGGAAAACTGCAGAAGTTTTCCTCTGACTGAGCCATAAAAATCAAGAGGCAATAGAAGACTGACTACCTGCAACAAGAAGGTAAGATGCAATTTCTGGCCTCACAACGGAGTATTACTCACTCCAGTAAAATAAACTGATTATATCTGACACACTATAATAATTTAGAAGTATTGCCTGGAAAAATACTGCCTGCAAGCTTAGTATGAGCACACACCTATTAAAAAAACCTCCACTAAAACACCAAGCAATACTAGACGATGCAGTCAGACAGCCGTTGCATAATGTTAACTATGAGTAGCAGTTAAAGAAATTCCACCTGCTGAACAGGGAAGCCACCAGCAGCCAGGCTCCATTTAGAGGTAGGCAGTGATGAGGCTATCGATCAATACCCTGCTACAGCCACTCCATGGACGCCTCTATCAACATGTCAGCTAGAGTCTCAAGAGGTGGCACTTTTTGAAAGAGTGAGAGAAGGGAGTTTTATCTGCATCCTGAGAAGGTCAACAATAAAGCCAAGAAGTGCTGTTCTTGAGAGAAAAGGACCAAACCGAGATGCGTGAACCGTAAGGCTGAATACTGGAGTAGTATCGAACTAGGCACTAAAAGGCAATCAAAGGATCTCAACAAATCCAGGAATCCAGGAACAGACAATTCTATTCCAACTAAAGCGCTCAGGCAATAGTAATGAATCAGCAAGTATCTTTCATAGAAGTACAGGGAGTTTCTCAAAAGCGGCTTTAGCCAATGCTGGGGATCACATTCTTTTGGCCAAGCTGACACAGTCATAAACTGTCACCCAAAGCATGAAGGCCAACCCCACTACTTCTAGACATGTCATTTTTCGTTTTTTAGACAGTTTTAAAGGCAACTCACTAGAACCTGGATTCCTTCTTTTTCGATAGGAGCTTGATCATAAGTAGCATCGCAAACTCGCACCAAGGTTGTCACTCCGTACTTCTTCAGCTCCTTTGAAAGAAAGGAAAACATGTGAGCACATCAACAGTGGGAAGAATTAAAGAACTTTCTCAGCAGCTACAAAACTAAACATTTTACACAGAGTCAGTGGTGTCGCGACTATTGCACAGCTCCAAGGTGACTACACAATGAAGGGGCAAGGGCCCACACAGAAAGGGGGTTTGTGGCCTGCATTAGGACAAGGGTTACAAATGGCAAGAATCAATGTGAAACACCTCTGATTTCTTCTTCTCTAGGGAAATGTCAAGGTGGAAAAAAATTGCATATATAAGAGTAAAATTAAAATAGGCTTATATTCTCCAAGCAGCTTCCTCTTCTCTTTAAATAGAAAGCCTGGAACTGTTTGCTTCAGCCAGTGTTGACATTTTGAGGCAGGGAGGAAGAGAACACACACACCATCATATTCTAGCTTCCTTGTAATGCACTATTAAGTAGCACATTGTGCTAGATAAATAATCAGAAGATCAAACAAAAGCTGTTCCAGTTGACTTTGAAGGTTCATACAGCAAGCAGAATTTCCTCTCATGTTTGGACTGAATCACTATAACTTCTAAAAATTAGCAATAACATCTATTCCAGAGTCCAAAACTCCTGAAAGAGAAGACAATCCACAATAATGGGGAAAATAATTTCTATTTTTATATATATATAAAGACCAAAAGAATGTGGCTTTCAGACAGAATTAACCACTAATATCTGAGTGGATTCATGGTGACGAGCACACTGCTAAGTGATGGAAGTCTGTTAATAGCCAGTCAGACATCAGTATGGGATGACAGGATCTCTTTGGAATGAAAAGGACCTGCATACACAAGATGAAAGTCCTCTAGATAGAAATGCACAAAGATACAGCAGTTTTGGAGCAAACTAGAATGCAGACATACACTGTACTACTACGCTTCTCTGATGATACCACCTGTTACTTTTAAAAAAAACACTTTAATATTAAGGTTTTGCTGTATTTAAGGTCTTGGTGTTTCAGCAACAGAGTGATCCACTGCCCATCATAACTGAGATTTCCCCTAGTTTGACCCAGGCAGATGTCATTTTTCACAAATGAATTCTGACACCTAAAATCTCTGACAATCCTGGGATTGGTAGGGCTGTTTGATAAAATTGATGGTTTAGTTGACAGGATGCGTTAAGCACTGCACTTAATCCTACTCCAAGGTAGAAGAAAGGTCAGAAATCAGTCACAACTCAGTTAACCACTTCTTTAAAAGCCAAAAGATGAGCAATAGATCAATGTATTAGAAGCACTGCATTACTTAATGAAAAATAGTTTAGAATCACAGAACAAGCAGTCCTTCAGAAACCAGGACAAGAACAGCACGGGTGCGTGTTTATATTCTAAAATGGAAGCTCATCCAGCCTCTTGCAATTAAAGAAATGCAGGACTTTGGAAAATGTGGATTCTCTTCTCATACTGTCAAGAGAATGTAAACAATATATTAAAGATAAAATACCTTAAGTTTCAAGAAACATGTAACACATAGCCAAAGCATTGAGAAATAGGTGTGAAGAATGACTGTTCAGTACTCGTACAGAAACTATGAGCATACAGGGGAAGAAGGATGATACTTTATTTGACTGCCTTACCTCTATGAACTTGCTGAGGGTTGCATTGGTTGGGTTGTGAGTGATCAAGAAACGCATATTCTCATAAGTAATTTCCACGGGGGCTGGACGGTTCATAATGGCAAACAAAATGTGTAAGGGGCCAAAAAAAAATTTAAAAAAAAAAATCAATAACCTTGGAAACGTTTCACAGCAGAAAACATTAAAAAGACCACTAAAATGCCTGGGATTGATCAGAGCTTGCTTTGACGTGTTTGTTCCTTAAAGAATTTGCTTCTAGAAAAGCAGGTTTGCTTCAGAATCTGTTTGAATTCAACTTCAGCCTCAATTACTGCAGGTGGTATCCTTCAGACTCCAAAAATTCTGACTACACACAAGACTAGGCAGCCTGTTCTACATTTAGGCACTGGTGAGGCAAAAAAGTAAGGGCAGATTTTCTCTCCACTTTGTTTTCTTGATGCTTAGTTTTGCTAGAGTCAGTAAAAGGAATATGCTTCCAATGTGCAGAAGATATCCCATATATTTGAGTGTGTTCGCTGTGTCTGGAGTCTTCAAGGCAAAGTAATTATGGCACGTAGAACCCCCTGCACTCAGCTCACTTGTCAGCCAGGATGCTGTGCTGGGCCTGGCAGAAGTCTGCCCTCACACTCAGAATCGCCATAAATGTGCGACGTATACTCCAACAGAACACCTAAAGAGAAGAAAAACATCACGTCAGAGGATTTGTTGCTTCTACTTTCAGAAACACCAAGTACTGACACTCCCAGAGAAACTCAAACTAGGTAAGACTATATGGGGGGGGGGGGGGGGGGGGGGGGGTGTTGGGTGTTTTGTTTTGGTTTTTAAACAAAAATCAACCTTCACTGGACTCCCGATTGTTGTAATGCCAAATATTCTTTTGGCACAAAGTATGCTCTAGCCCAGAGACAAGGCACTTCTGGTAAACGCTGCTCCTGGCAGCCAGGCACCGGAACGGAGAACAAGGAAACCTTTCTGTGCTCACTGCAGCCCCTCCCTCCCACCCAGGTGCCCTAGAAGAGAAGAAAAGAGCACAAAGCTAAGGACATGCTTGAAAACGGCTGTTGGTACAGTCATACCTGTTTGGCTTAAGCTCAAATATGTACAAAATATTGTTGGCATGGCTTTATTTTCTGAACAAAATAGGCAGTACAAGCAGAAATAAGAGTATAACTGAATGGCTATATAGCCAAGCTTTCACCAGCAGATAAATTTCACCAACCCTGTTGTATCACCAAACTCCCAACAGTCGCAGGGCGATAGCCTCCAAAAATCAGTCATTTCAAAAGCAACCAAATGGTCATTTAGCAGTAATAGCTTTTAGTTATCCTCTGTCTTATCTCTATTTACAGACCACGGCACTAAGACAGCAGCAGTTTCCAGCCCTAACACACAGCATTCAAAATACGGTTGTTTCAGCAACAGCAATAAAAGATGGAACGATGTAATTCTACTATAAACTTTAGGGGAATGAAAATGGAGCTAACCTAAACTAGCTCAACTCATTTAAGGCTGAAATACTAAATACGCAACACAGCTTTTCACTGCATTTAAACTGCGTGAAGCCAAAGAATCGCTACTAACACTTTTTTTTTAAGGAAAAAGTTTCAAATCAGTTGAATAAAATCCAAACTAGCAGCCAGAAGTCACAAACCTGCAACTCAAGCAGAAAGGTCAGCATGGCACACTCAAGTGAATACAATTAGTGAAAAACACACATGCATGGAAGTTCACACCCCAAATGTCTGGTGCGCTCAACATTTTAATGAGATCCTCACTGTAAAATAGTCAAATTAAGTACTATAAAATTACCTTTTTCACTGACATGAAGTCAAAAATCACCCAAAGAACAGCAATTATTTCCTTAAAGAACAGCTTTCAATGCCAAAAAAATACATTAATTAGGTTGCCAGAGGCAAGAACAAAGATGTTTTCAATAACCTCCCCCGACCCTAACGCAATTTTTACTCTGAGTGACTGAAATACAAATTTCAAAAATGAAACCTGGAATATTTTATCAGTGTAATGACTACAGGATTAAGTCTCACCCCAGATGGAAGAGTCCCATCTAAACACATCATACTCAAGTCCTTAGACTTGTCAATTCTTGCACATTTGTCATAACTCTCTCGTACATAGTACAGAATCTCAAAGCAAAGGATTTTTTAAAATGTATTACAGTCTGCTACAGCTATCATGTACCAGGAACAGAATGACTAGAGTTACAGCAGCCACATGTGTCCAACACCTGTAAAACTCTATGCAAGAAAGCCTTTTTTCAGGCAAACACTAGCCTGTTTTTCCCCCATTTGAACACACACTCCAGTCATCTGACATCCTGGAGAGTGATCTGCAGACTTACATTACAGGAACAGTTTCAAAACTAACTTCTGAGGGCCTAACTAGGTCATTTAAATAAAAAAGTGGTCAACAGATCTTGGCATAAGAGATCAAAACTTGGATCCAGAGAATCAGAGGCTTACAGCTTTACAAAGTACACTGTCGTGAGGGGAAAAGCTATTGTGTCATATTTAAACAAATCCTTTTAAACATTTTTCTTTTCAGCACCAATAATTTGGTTGGAAGAGCCTCATCCAGTGCTATGTGCACTCTGAGTTGTATCAAATCAGGTCATTATGGTTACACTTCTCCTCCCTCAAGCAAATCAAAGAGGGAATTTCAATTCAATTATTTTAAAAGTCTTTTTTACAAAACATTTACCAAATCATTAGGAAAGGACACATGGAGATGACATGTTCCAGTAAATTAAATATGGCAGGGAAAAGTCACCAACTCAAGTCCTACTCTCAGATCTGCAGCTGCTCCTGCTCTGACCTTGGCCAAGCCACTTTCAGTAGCTCAACTCCTCTGCAGAACAGGAATGACACCATCTTACCTTTCCCAAAGGAATATTACTGAAGCATTTAATTAGCTATTAGCTAAGGAGTGATTAAAAATGTAAAGCACTGTATTTAAGTCTGAAAAATTATTTCCAGAAGGATAAGAAGTTTACGTAGCACACAACCCTATTTTTAAAATTTTGGTTACTAACACACATATCCCTTCCTTCCATGACTTTCAACTGCTAGCTGTTAAGCTGAAGTTTAAAAGGAAAAATCAGACTTCTAATTAAGAAAATGAAAACCAGGAAAAACCCTATTGTCTACAACTTCTGATCTCCTCAAGTAAATACTTTCAAATTTCTTCCTCCCTATGTTAGCAACCAAATTTGCACTTCAAAATCCCAAGAGAACCGAGTGCTATCAAACTGCTGACAATAAATAATAACCAGCTCTGTGCACAACTTTAGACAAGAAATAAGTTTTCAGCCAATTAACCTTCAACTTTTTATACTTAGAAAGTGAGATAGCACATGGAGAGAAACCAAACATTACAACACATTTTATGCGGCTGGCCTCAGAAAGGGAGCAGAAGTCTCCGACACGTCAACACTACGAATGAGGTGCAATAGCTGCATCAGGAACCAGAGGAGGGGAAAAAAGCAGAGACAGCAGGACAAACGCACCAAGCAATAACCACACATGCATCTGAAAAGCACTAGATCTGCTTGGGAGTCAGTTCCTGATGTTGTTCAACTTAATTAGCCGGGAATAATCATCAATCAAGATGCCTACCTATACAACCAAGTTCAGTGAGCTGTGGCAGTCTCTGCACCTACAGACAGGACTAATTTAAAGTTATAACTAACGGCACTCAGCTTCCTACCTCTTGCGCTCACACAACCACACATGCCAAGAGAGCTTGATAAAGCCTAATGAAGCCAATTAAGAGAAGAATGTCTTTCGATATACTGTGAACGTGGAAGAATATGCTTAAAACATAAGCAAGAGGCAGTCGTATTAACTAGAATATATAAATCAGGGTGATTAAGAGAGAACAGCTAAATGAATTAGTAACTTGACAGCAGCTTCAGTTGAGATTACCTCTAGCAAAAATCCAACACACCTACAACACTCATCTCTAGCAGCTGCCTCATCTGTCGTTGCATTAACTCCCAAATTAAGATACTTCAATAAGGCAAGTCGCTCGCTCCTCTGTATTGAGCCTATGCAAGTTCAGGGAGACAGCTAATGAAAAACAAGTAATATCATCATTCCTAGTTCCACCATCTCCTTCAAAACACACTGGTAAAAGTGCTGCCTTAGCTACACTGAGACAGCGAAACAGCTTGCAACAGCTGCAGCTTCCAGAGATTGCAAAACATGGATACCTTTGGAAAGGTCACTTGGATCACCTTTCAAAATAACCCAGTGCACAGGATGCACAGCAAAGCCTGCTAATTTGTCAGTCAGTATTAAAAGAATACTTCAGTATTTTGAAGGTCAGTATTTTCAAGCCATCACAATTAATTTTGTTCATGTAAGTGGGAATCCACATTCGAGGTTAATAAAGTCAGGTCACGAGCTGCTGAACTTCCCTCTTTTTCCTCTTCTATAAAACCTCATTCTTGCAGTTTGCATTTACACACGTGAAATCAGCACTGCAGCATGCTGATGGTTCGCAACTCGATCCCCTAAAAACTGCCATCCTGATAGACACGACAGTCCAGTCCAGCCAGGCTTTTCCTGACACTCTGTAAGTCACATTTCACTTCCCTTTCCTGCACTGCCCCATTGCACGACCCACATTCTATCCATACGCTATCAAAATGTCCCATTTCATCTGGAGCACAAGGTGCTTTTCAAGTGAAAATTCACGAAGCCCTCCAAAACGAGTGTTAAAACAGTGGAAACAGATGTTAGCAAGAACCAAAGCAACCATCTTTTCTAAAATACAGTCTCCTAGTGTAAAGAGAAAAGAAACTCTGGAACTAACATTCTTGGAAAAATTTCTTGAACACTCTCTGAAGGAAGCTTGCTCAGAATGACACGTGCCTAGAGAGGGGTGAGGTCAAAAATTTTACTGTTCCACCCTATCCACCCCCGCCACGGAGCTCCCTCCCAGCCTGCTGACAAGTTCTGCGGGTGACTCATTCGTTTCCTTTTGCACTAACCCAGTCACTCTCCTTCATCCTCGGCCGTAAAACCCAGAGCAGCAGATAGAGATCTGCCTTAGCAAGAAGAAAAAAAAAAAAAAAAAAAAAAAAAGTAGCACAGATGAAAGAAGTCTCAACTTAAAAGTGACACATTAGGAAACAGTAAGAATTGCCAAACATACCATGCAAGGCTACTCAGCAAGAGAACAATCCTGCTGCAAAACTCAGAATTGAGTACTGCACAGAAGAAATTTAGCTGCCATCCCAGAATCTGGGGTGAGGTCAAACCACCATACCCGACACAGGCACCGATACACAGAGATCATGGTCCTGGTGAGCTTGGCAGCAGGCAGTGATTAGACACCATGTTAGCTCTTTCAGAAAGAACTGATAGGCATGCGTGGCTTTATGCTTCAGATCTTTTCTGTGAACTAGAACCTGCTTCGTAGTTAAAAATGCTGTTCTGACACAGGAGTTTTTTTAACACCTTCCCCACCCACCGTTTAGTTTTTAAAAACCCTTCAGAAGACACATTTCAATGTTATTTGCATACCATGCCCAAAAAGTTTAAAGTAACTAAAAGTGTTTGAAGTCAAAACCAAAAGGCCCTGCTAAGAAACTTAAGCTATTATCCTGTTTAAGTCACACAATTATATTTAAGGAAAATAAAAAATTACTTTAGACAACAGTTCACGGTACGTGACACTAACAACTCATTCCTAAAAATCAGAATGCTGAGCTGTCTAAGCTGGATCAACTGTTGGTCTCTAAAAAACACAGTCCTGCTAGATCATCAGCTCCCCTGACAGCTCAGACTAAATATTCTCACACTTTAAGATGAGGTATCAAAAAAACCTACCAAACCTACCAAAAAACCATTAACAAGTCAAGCAGGACTTAAAAGCAATTTCAAATCACACAGCAACAGGGATATTATTCTGTGAAATTACAGAGTTGAATTACTTGCATCTTACTCATCTCGTTTATTTGAATTTGCCATATACCTCTGCCGGAAAAATGACTTAGTGGAGAGTTGGCTCCTTTTCCATGCTCCTGTGGCAGTTAAATTCAGTCTGACAACTGAAACTGAAGCTTACTGATAAATTTCACTGCACATCCACAAAGTCTCAATTGTTAAAATCCACAGTCCATTATTTCAAGCAGAGCTAGACTTTCAGTGTAAGAGACCAAGGAGAATTTAACTTTTCAGTACACAACAGAGAAAAACAAGGGGTAAAAAAAAAAAAGGTACACGTAACAGTGACCTGCATCGAGACAGCAACCCAGCATCTCAAGTGTTACAACTGAAAAAAGCATCAAGAGATTTAAGGCTTCTTTACCCCTTCACAATTAAGCAAAATGAGCCCTGAGGTGGTACCAGGCAACAGCCACTATAAAGGTATTTTATACTCTCTTATGACACGCATCAGCCAGATACTGGCCTAAATAGGTGCCAGCCTGATCTAGCACTGCAATCCACATGTGCCAAAGAGTAACTTCTAGCCCAGATTCTCAACCCATTAGGTCTATTTTTCAATGTTTGAACAGAGCTGGTTTAAATTTCCAACTCTTTAACAGGCAAAGAAGCTGTCAAACTAATCCAAATACAACAGACAACACAGAGCTCCTCTCTGCTCCTTCAGTACATCACTGAAAACATGTTTTCTCCTCCAAAATACACAACCTACACCATTAACAAAAATTATCTGCTTGCACTACAGTATCTCAAGAGCTATGTATTCAGCTGTGGATCATCCTTGAAGTGAGGACAGAAACGAGCCTTTCCGATCCGTGCATCACCTGGCTCTCTCCAGGGCTACACATCAGCACGCTCCCTCCCAGGCCTCACAACAGTTAACTAACATGGCATTCCACACCGGGCAAAGTCCAGGAGCAAGGAAAGTGCCTTCGATCACAGTTCAGCTCTGCTCTGATAGAGGAAGAACATCTGAGTATTGCTGTGTGGAAGAGAATGGTGGATATTTGCAGGTAATTAACCTGAAGTCAACCATCTATGTTTATAAGAGATGTACATAAAAGCATCACAACTGGACCCTATATAAGGCAGCCTACGCTCCTAGCAGTGCATCCAATCCAATATGCATGCAGATACGTACTCCTACCTTCACTCTGATCTTTTCTTTCCAGCAGTTGAGTTCATTAAATATAAGTATTTCTACACGTTGAGTCATAAGAAGATAGAGTTTTCTGGCTGCTGCTACTGGTGGGTTTTATCTTTTTTCTTCTTTAAATACTAACTGCAGTTCTGAGTCAGAACCCAACTGGTTCATTTTGGGAGTTTAAAGCGAGTTTCCATTTATACAGTAGCCTTTAAAAGCCAACTTTCTGCCTTACTCCTCCTCACGCTGAAACCAACAAGCACACAGCTGCCCCGAGAGAAAAAGCACATTGTGACTAATCACCAAGGAACCATCACGGCAACTGAGTGGAGGCCACTTCTACAACCATCCCCATACCGTAACACCTCCCAACCTGCAACCTCGCCTGCGCTCCTAATCCCAACCTCCCGCTCTCAATAACCAGGGTTCCTCACCCACTAAAGCATGCCCGAAGCAGCAAACCACAGCCGTTCCCAGTAAGCACACCACTCCCTCTCCCAGGCCCTCCTGCAGGTCACTCAGCACCATCAGTACTTCCTTTAGCCACTGCCCTGGCCAGGCCAGACTTCATCAGCTCTCCCCTTCCAGCCCCAGCAGCTCCAAATCCCACAGGGCAGCCCTGTATCTACACAACCCGGCCTCAGCATTCACAACCCTGCCCCCATTGAAACCCCAGGAAAACCACCACATCCTGGTCACCCTTCCTTTCCAGCTCCACATGCCCCCCTCGAGCACCAGGAAGATCCCCCTCCCAACACTGCTCCCAGCCTTCCCCCTCCATCTTCCAGCCCAGACCCCAGAAAAATTCTTCACCCTTTACAAATGACCCCCAGGCCTAACACAAGGCAGGCCCCCCTTCCCACAAAACAACCCTCCCGTCTTTTCTCAAAACTCTTTCCCACATCCGTAGATACACACGACAATAAGTAACACCTTCTCTCCTCAAACAGACCCCCCCAAATGCCCCCCATACCAGGTACAAGCGAGACCCACACCAACCCCTTTGCAGTCCCCTTACCCTGTTGCACCCCTACAGGCAATGACCCCCCACTTCAGCACCCCCCCAGTCCAGGTACAAGCCAGACTCCCTCCCTTCAACCATCCCTTTGGGGTCCCCTCATCTCAGCCCCACAGCTGGGGGGGGACGGGACTCACACAAACCAGCCATACAGCCCCGGGGGTGGGAGCTGTAAGTCACCCCCATCCCACAGGTGAGGGGAGGACCCCTCAAACCAGCCATGCAGGGCGAAGGGACACGCCACAAAACAGCCCAATCCTGCAGGTAAGGGCTACCATCCTAAACCAGCCTTACCGGTCAAGGGGTCCAACTCCACGGGCAGGGGGGATCCCCCCCAAAACCACCCCCAAAGTAGAGTAGGGACCCCCCAGGCTCACAAGCTGCCCCCAGGCTTGCTTCTCAGACCAGGTGAGTCCCCAGGGCCAGGGAGGATTCCTCAAACGAGCCCCACAGGTCAGGAACCCCCCCCAGACCAGGGAATACCCACCCCACCCCCCCCGCGAATCAGCCCCCCAGACCAAAGACAACAAGGACCCCCCCAAACCAGACCCGCAGGCCAGGCGGGACCCCCAGAGCACGAAAGATCCCTCCAAAGGGCCGAAGGAGACTCTCCAGGCCAGGGAGATCCCCCCAGACCAGCCCCACAGGCCGAGGGATCCCCTCAAAACCTCCCAAGCCGCCGCGGGGTGGGGGGGCCACAGGCCGCCCCGAAGCCAGTACCCCCCTCCAGAGCCCGGGCCCGCCCCGGGGCGGGGGCTCCAGCCTCCCGCGGGCCCTCCTCACCCGAAGCCCCCCTGCTCCTCCCTACCGCGGCCCCTCACCCTGGGCATTGAGTGCGTCGGCGTTCTTCCGAGCGGGCCCGGCGCCTCCCACACACCGGGCCGGGGGACGGGAAGGAACGGGAAGGAGCGGGAGGGGGCGCGGCGGCGGCGGCGGGCCCGGCCCGGCGGCGGCGGGGCCCGTGACGGGGCTGGGGCTGCGCTCGACCCGGTCCGGCCCGGCCGCGCGGAGAGAGCCGAGAGCCCGCGCGCCGCCAGACGGCTCCTCGCCCACAGGCCGCTCCCTCCCCGCCCGCGCCCCGTGGTACGGCCCGCCTGCAGCTGATTGGCACGGCCCGCCTCACACCCACATCCGGCATTGGTACGGTCCGCCCCCCCTCCCCCCGCTCCGCTTTAACGCGCCGGGCGTGTCCACCCGCAGAGCAGCGGGGGTGCTGGGGGTATGCCGACCGCGGCGTGAGAAGCGTTGGGGCGGCCTCGCTCCGCACTGCCGCGGCTTGCCGTGCGAGCAGCCGGGTCCTCACCGCGCTGCGGGGAACGGCTTCCTCCATCCCGGCGCTGTTGAAACAGGCCTTCGACATCCCCACGCACCCCCGTGAGGGAGGCAGCATTGGTATAGCCCTCTTTCCCCCCTTGGGCATTGGTATGGCCCTTCCTAATACGGCCCAAGAACCCGGGGGCGGCTCGCCCTGCCCCACTTGCCCGCCCCCGGCTGCGACCGCGGCATGAAGCGAACCGCGCCGCCCTACTGTCCCCAGCCATCTTGGTACACCCCGGTCCCCCCTCGCCGCTCCAGGGCACTTGGACCAGCCCTCCGGCCGCACGTGCGCGCGGACCCTTCCACGGCAGCAACCCACCACATCCCCCCTCCCCGCCAGTGCACAGCAGCAGTGGTACAGGCCGCTTCCCCCTTCCCCCCCCCCCCCCCCCCCCGCCTCGCTCAGTGGTTCGGCCCGCCCGGCGCTTCCCACGGCTTCCGCTTCCCCTGCCCGCACCGGCGGACACGGGCTGGCGGCCGAGCGTCCCGGGGGAAGGAGCCCTGGGGGAAGCACCGGCGTTTACAGCCCCGGCACGGCTGAGAGCGCAGGGGGAGCGGGCCCTCGGGGCCGAACTACGTGAATGCCCTATTGATCCGGTTCCCTGCTCCGGGGCGGAGCAGCGGACACGGTGACTCAGTGTGGTGGTGGCAGGATGCTGGCCCGTTGGAAGCCCCACGCTTGGCCGAAGACTGGCCCGACTGCGTGGCCTTGGGCCACCCAAGGTGCCAGCCCCGGGCCCCTCCCAGCATCGCCTGTCTCGGCAAGGGTGCGACCGTGCTTGGGGAACCAACACCACCCAGCAGAGGCAGGCCGACAAAATGCCACGTGGAGCCGGCACGGAGACCCCCTCAGCTGGGCCAAGGCAAGGCTTTCCTGAGCACGGAGTGATGTTTTCTCCCCAAAAAGCTGCCCTGCTGATGGAGAGTGGCTGCAAGGACCGTGGCAGCCTGCCCCAGCGTCGGGACGTGGCACAGGGCTCTGGCTCTGCAATTGCTCCGGCCTCCTGGGAGAAGAAACATTTAGCCATGGGATGAAAATCACTGAGGCTCCCAAAGATCCCTAATAACAGCAGGGTTAGCATCTCTGAGGTTACCGTTTATTAATCCCCTGTAACAAGTACCTTCATTTGGAGCCACGGACTAACGTGTCCTTTTCAGCCAGCTGAGATAAATACAGAAGCAAAGGACAGAACCACAGGACATAGACCATTCCCACGGGCATTGCTGCTGCTGGCCCAGCCCAGCAAGCGGGCAACTGTGCTGGAAGCAGCACCAGCAAGAGCTGGAACAAGAGTTCCTCTGTTCTCTGCTCCCACGGGAAGCCCTCCGCAGGGCCTCTCGCCTGAGCAGGCAGCAGCAGAGCAGGCAGCCCTGCCTCTGACGCACAGCCATTTGCATAACGCACAATATCAAGTGCTCCAGGCTGCTGGGCCTCTTCCTCTTCTGCAGCAAAACAAAGACATTTGCTCCAAGAGCTGATGAACAGTCCGGTCAGAAGCAATTGCATCCACACCAGCCATCAGCTGCTCCCAGAAGACATTCACAGAGGAACAAACACTGGGAAGACAAAGCAAGGACGGCCCAAAACACACACCATCTCCTATTTTCAGCTAGAGGAAAACACTTCACTTCTCTGCCCTCAGCCTGGCGCTGTCTGGAAGGAAAACGTGTCCATTTTATGCCCAGTGACTATTTCTGAAGCAGCTGGAGACTCTGGCCAAGCTCAGGGCTTCGCTGCTCTCTCTGTAGGCTGTGTAAGGTAATAACAAAGGAATGTCTCAGCCCCTTTCCACCCTGAGCAGACCAGACAATATGAAGAATGATGGTAGAAGTTACTTAATTCACAGATTGTGAACTGACTGGTTAAGTAAAGTGTCCAGATTCACTGAGTAAGCCTGGGAAATATTGGAAAATGGTCCCAGATTTCCTAATTTCCAGTCCAGGGTCCCAGCAGGCAACCCAGCTCTAAAAACTGAAACACACTCTAAAGGAGTCACAAATTTTATTTTTTTTTCTGAAGTTCTTTGAGGAATGGGTCCAAATCAAATAGCTAATGACTGCTGCCACCCACAGCTCTGTGAGCACAGTAGAAGTGGTGGGAAGATGGGAGCTGTGTGGGCTCAGAGAGCATGGCTGCGGCAGCAGGTGGAAACCCTGGGGCAATGACAGCCCGTTACCAGGAAAGAGACTTTGTTCATCCCAGCTCTGGGAAGGTGCCATGGCATTTACAAGTGACGCAGCTGTGAGTAAGGATGAGACAGGGATGGCAGGCAGGGAAAGAATCTCAGTGGAAAATATGCAAGAATGACATTGAAGGTACACAACAGGGGTGAAGGAAAAAGAAACAGTATGTGAATGAGGAGGGAACTGACAAAGGAGGAGCAGATCACGCACACAGAGCAGGGACACACGCTGCTCTGAAGCTATTGATAGCAGGAGCTTCCTTACACAGGGGAGTCATTTTGTGCAGCCGTTGACCACTGAGTGACAGGTTTGCACAGGTTCGGGGGGGGCCGTTTGGAAACGGCACCCTGGAGGCAAGAGGGACAAGGGCGAGGTTCAGGCCATTACCTGATGACATTGGAGGTTACATCTGTCCATGAACATCAGCTTCAGCTCTGCAAAGAAGGGGCTGTTGCAGCAGTGGTCTGTCACAAGATATTGAAAGATCAAATAAGAATCACACACTTCCTTAGCAGGCTAAAGCATATGTGTAATTTTACAAATTATCCCATGTTCTTGTGCTGTGACTGTCAAATTACTAACAAAAAGCCACACCTGATACTAAATTAAGGAGCTGCAGTGCCTGAAATGTATCCTGTATGCCAGTTAAATAACTGCTGCCTGCACACTAGGGTTTTCACATTTGCAATCACCCTGACTGAAAAACTGTTCAATGCCACTTTGCTGGGTTTCAAAACTTCAGACAAGACTAGCTCCACCCCAGCATCTTGAAATGGAGCTCCTTAACCTCCAATAATTGTAGCTGGTAAGATTCTTGTTCTTCCCTCTTCAACACCGTGTGATATCACCTGCCACACAGAAATAAATTGTTCTCTCTAAAGCACAGGGCCAACATGACACGTACGCCAAGGGGTTGCCTTCCCAGCCAGTGCAGTCACAGCCCTGCAGGGAAGAAGAGGAAAGCTCAGCTCCCACACAGGCACTGCCACGGCCCTATACTGCAGGGCAGAGCTATGAAGGGAGGAAGAGGAAAGCTCAGCTCCCACACAGGCACTGCCATGGCCTATAGCACAAGGCAGGGCTACGAGGGGAGGAAGAAGGCTCAGCTCCCACACGGGAGCTGCCACGGCCCTGTACTTCAGGGCAGGGCTATGAAGGCCGGAGGGGGAAAACTCAGCTCCCACACGGGTGGTGCCACGACCCCGTACCGCAGGGCAGCTCTGCGAGCACAGGCCGGCCATGGGCCCAGCCCCCGAGGCAGGCCGCGCTGGCTTACCGTCCCTGCGGAGGCCAGGCGAGGGGGCAGCGCTGCCCCTCTCGCCCCCGGCCCAAGCCCCCACAGCGCCCTCCATGCCTCAGCGCTGCCGCCTAGAGGAAGCGCGGGGGGCGCAGGCGCGGCAGCCTCCCGGGCCTGGCGCGGGCAGCCGCCGCGCATGCGGCACAGCAACGCGCAGGCGCCGTGAGCCGGCCGGAGGCTCATTCTCGCACCAGCCTGTGACTAATGTCACGCCGTCGGGCCTGCGCATGCGCAGGAATAACGGCGGGCGTGCTCCCTACACACGTGGCTCGCTCGCTCTCCCACGGGCCCAGCACTGCGCATGCGCCCGGGGAGCGCGGCGCCGCCGAAGCCCGCCGTGGGGGAGCGCGCGTGCGCACGTGGGGGGCGGGCCGCGCGGCGCCCTGCGCAGGCGCAGAGGTGCGCGAGGTGGCCGCGCGGGAGCCGGCAGGGGGGGCAGGGGGCGGTCCTTCCGGCCCCTCACTTCCGGCCCTGGCGCTGCGGCGGACGGTGTGGCAGCGCCGCTCGGCCCGCTCCGCTCCGCGCCTGCTCGCTCCGTCGCCGCCCGCCGCCCCCCGCCCCATGCAGCGCCGCGACGACCCCGCCGCCCGCCTGGGCCGGGGGCCGGGCCCCGGCGGCGCTCGGCAAGGGGCACCCCCACTGCGGCGGCCGCCCCGTGGCGGGGGGGGCCGCGGGGCCGCCACCGGGGCGCAGCCGCCGCCGCTCTTGCCGCCCAGCGCCACGGCAGCCGCCTCGGCCGCTCAGGCCCCCGCCGCCGCCCCCACCCCGCTGCTGCCCGGGGCCTCTGTCAAGATGGAGCCGGAGAACAAGTACCTGCCCGAGCTGATGGCCGAGAAGGACAGCCTCGACCCGTCCTTCACGCACGCCATGCAGCTTCTCACAGCAGGTACGGGGCACTGGGCAAGGTGGAACCCCCGGGCAGGGTCCCCCTCCGTGCACGCTGGGGCGGGCAGGGTCCGAGGCAGCTCCTAGGGACCCCCTTGTGAGGGGAGAGGGACCCCCGGGCAGCCCCTCGCTGGGGCGGCCTTTGCGCCGACCCTTTCTGGCAGCCCTGCCCGGTGCGAGCTGCGACCCCGGGGGGTTGAAGCTTAGATATTTCTGTTATTTAATCTCTCTTTAGCCCAGTGCTTAATGCAGGGCCTGGGCCGGATTGAACGCAGACCCAGAAGTTTCTTTTTAAAACGCGGTGGGCGGTTATATTGGTTGTTCCCATCCCTGGGGAGCGAGGGGACTGAAGAGAACTGTGCAGCCGGGGTTTTCTACCTGTGTGTGCTTGAGCCCCTGTGAGGCACGGGTACTGAGCTCTTTGATTTTTCTCCTCTGGTAATCTGTATTAGAGCTTGTTTCATGCTTCTGATGAACCTAAGTAGGGAATGGAAATGGCAGTCTTTGTTCTGTGCCCAGACTGGCCTTCTCCTTCCCCATCACCACTGCCCAGTCGCCTGGCAGCTCTGATTCTTCCCTGTCTCCACTGTGCACCCACGGTCGGTGCTTCTCTCAAGTAGGTTCAGCTGCCTCAAGACACCGTAGTCAGCTTCAAATGGAAAGGAGTTAAAATATTTGCCACCACTTACTGCTTTATGTGCGTCTAGGGGGAAGCTGGGAGGTACCTAGCGCAGGAATTTAATCTGCAGATGAGCAGAGTGCTTCGCGCTCTGGTATTTACCATTCTGCTTTGAAATGATTTATTTTTTTTGCCTTTTCAAGTCTTTAAAATGTATAGTATTGCCATAGTTGGTGCAGTGCTAGATACTTTATTAGCTCGCCCTTTAATGGAGGAAATCATTCCTAGGAATTGCTGTCTCCCATTGCGCAAGGAACTGAGGTATATCATCATGGGTAACTTGGCATCACTCATGGACATCTTGATCTAAATAAATTAGTTTTATAATCCGATTTGCAATCAAATTAATGTTTTTCATTAATAAAAACCCTTTAGCCAGCTGATGCTCGACAGCTCAGTGATAATGCCTTCCAGTGAAATGAAACATAAGGAGTTTGCTAATTCCCACACAAAGAACAGTGTTCTCAGCCCAGTTAGTAAAGCTTCGTTCACTTGAGTGGCATAACAAGGATTTATGAGGTTTCTTCATTAATTTGAAAATTGCTGATAGTAGACTGCAGCTTCATGAGACTTAAAATTGATCATTGGAAGAGCTCCAGATGTTTTGTGCTTGCTTGGGATATTTTGGAAATTGCTGTCCTTTGGGAGCATTCACTAGCAGTCCGAATTCAGGATGATCTGAGCAGGAAGCTCATGAGAGATAATATGGCATAATACGGTGGTTTTCGGTGACTAAATCTTTTTGCACAGGTGACCCCAAACTGGTCTGAATTGTTCAGAATTCTGCAACTGCCATGGCACCCTTTGGGGATGTCATGTTGGAGAAACTGCTGTAAAACTTACTTTGGAATTTAGCTCTGGGCCAAAGATTGTGATGCATATGGCCAGCACAACTTAAGCAAAATGACTTCCAGACGAAGAAATGACTGATTATCCAATATCAGCAGTATTTCTATTCCAGCCTTTTTTCAGGAGTGCAAGTTGCTTGTCCTGCCTGCCTCTGGGAGGGGGCCCTACGGGAGTTCCACGTTGAAAATAAAAGTTCTTTTAAAACAATCTGTAAAAGTAGTTCAAAATACTTCTGTCATTCTTAGCGTTTCTAGAGAAAATTAGCATTATTTAGGAGTGAGGTGAAGGGCAGCACAGCAATGTGGTACTGATTCCTGAAAGATGTACTGTGTGATGAAAAGGCAGTAAAGTGGCTATGTTTTAAGGTTTCTTACCCAGCACCCTGAACAGAAACTGAAAACTGGGATTTCTTGCACCTTAGAATGTGATCCATGTTTCCTCACACCTGTGATTTGGGGGCTGTGTGACCTTCCTCTTCCATAGGAACAAGAAACCCCTTTTTCCTCGCTGTGATTTATGCCCTCCATCTGCTGCGGGGAGAGCAGGAGGAGATGCCAGTGTTTTGAACGGCACAGTCCTCTCTGCTTGCGTGCATTGGGAAGACGGGTGACATTCACCAGTGAGTTAGCTAGGCGTAGGGGTTCTTTTTTAAATTCTTGTGGTAATCTTAGCTATTTTTATTTCGTGAGGAAACTCCAAGTGAAAAGAGCTGGTCATCTCTGAGCTTCCTATGCTGCAAATAGATATGTGAGCTATGTCATTCCATTAACAAGTTTCTATATAGCTAGCATCTAGCTGATCCTGATGTTAAATGCAACCCCGTACATCCCCAGATGCATGGAGCCGTGAGGGATGGAGATGGGTGGCGAGGGGTGGATTTGGAGCCGTGGGTAGGGTATTAGAGCAGGACCCGTGAAGGGAGGGAGCGCCGAGCAACATGTTGCAAAGCAGGGAGCAGCTTGAGGTGTTGGAGGACTCTTAAACAGAATCCCCCGCTGACTGTGTCGGTTCTTGTGCCAGGTTCATTCAGTCTGTGTGTGTTCTAGGAAGGAAAAAGGGCTGCATGGGAAAGTCAGATGGATGGGCGGTGGCCTTGCCGGAGTGACTTGCCAAGGAACCAAATAGTGGGATTAGCGATGGGCTGAGGTCACAGGGGTGATGAGAAACTGCCTGTAACCCAAAGCAATACAATGTCCTGAAGTTTGCTGCGCGTGGAGTTAAGACTAGCCTGAAATGGAGAAGATTATCTGAATTTCTGTGTTTCCAAGTGTATGCCCTACCCCCCCCCTCCAAGCAGCTGTAACTGCTGCCTTGAACTTGTGCCCAGATGTTGCAGACTGTGATATGCTAATACCATTTTGCTGTTGCATTTTTGAATGTATGTATTGCTAAGCCATGCCAACATTATTTGATGCTGATGCTAGCCTGCCTGTCACTGCTGTGACTCTTACCTCCTCCCACTTCTCTCCCGGGAGCCTCCGCTACCTGTGCCATTTCTCATAGCTCACCTCCAGGCTTTCTCCTCCCTGCCTCATGCTTGAGCAGTGTTTCGTTTCTTCCCCGTGGCCCTTTTCCCTGTGCTAGTGGCAGTCCCCTTTCTTCTCAGCCAAAAGCTCCAAAGCAGAGCTGTCTGCATATGAATCCCAGCATACAGGCTGGAGCAGGGTGAGGGTATTTCAGCAGAAAGCGGGAGGGAAGCAGTGGGGTCGGGCTTGCCAAATTCTACAGCTTCCACTGTTGGCAGAGTCCATCCAGGAACAGGTCCCTGCTTCCTCTCCTGTGAAATCGAACCAGCTGCGGAGCAGTAGTGTAGGAGAGAGGGGGCTTTCTTCCAGAGGCTCCCATCCCCAAACTCTTTTGGGGTTTTGGTGTTTTTTTGGGGGGAGGGCGGGCACGGGGTCAGTATTATTGTACCGTTAAGGTAATACTCGCAGTGTTATGAATAAACGGAATGTGTCTCTGCTTACAGAGCACGAGTGTGCTGCAGGACAATGTTTAATATGTTTTATTTTTTGTTAAGGAAGAGCTTGGGCTTAGATCAGGAGTAGCACTGTGGCTGCTTAGCCTCCTCCTTGTGAAGCAGCGGTGTTACCAACCCCCTTTACCTACCCCTTAGGATTTCTTCTGAGACAATGCAATCACTGCCCCACATGAAGTCCTGGAAACCACTGCCACACATGCCGCCAGACTGCTGACATTCCCCGTGGCAAGAAGGTAACCTTCTGCTGCACTTCTGACACGGCTTTAAAAAATCAGCACTGAAATGAGGCATGCTTAATCCCTCAAGGTATACGTACGCTTCTCCTTCATATCAGTAAGTGGTCTGACAAACTGCTACCACTCATCAGTTCATTCAGTACTGCTTCATGTTGCGTAGCCAGAATGCATACAGATAACACTGGAATCCGGAGCAGTAGGACACGTCACGAGTGGCATGCTTTCAGTCCTCCTTCACACCTATTTCCAGACTTGGAGTTTGTTCTGAAGGTGTGAAGGGGACTGCTAGGTCACCCGCGCTGACCTAAATTGAGAACTGAAGAGCTATTCTGCTGTGCAGGGTTTTTGCTTCTCCTGTGTTTTGTATTTCGTTTGAAGACGTGGTGATGGTGGATCCAATGCTTTTTTATTATTATTATTATTATTATTATTATTATATTTTTAGCAAATGGTTAATTATTTGTTGCCCTTGCAGGCAGATTCCCAGATGTCGTTGCTACTGTTGCAGGAGGCAAAATGGGTTTTGTGGTGTGGTTGGTGTGAACTGTGATTCACTGATTTGCAGAGGCTTACATCTGATTGCGTTGTGTTTTGACAAGGTAGAAGATGCCTCTGGGTAGTTTAATTCACAGGAAGAAAGTGTTAGGGTGGTTTTATTCTCGATGTGTGCATAGAAAACACTTCTTGTTAATATGCAGAATGCAATTTCGGAAATTCACTCACTCACTGTTTCTGGAGAACCAAAATATTTGTGAAGTAATTGCATTGCATTACAGGGTCTAAAGCTATGCCTGAAACCGAAGGATGAGGCCACCAGTGCAATCTTTAGCTTCCAAATCTTGATTCTCTGATCTGTTCTTGTAGCTAAAATTAAAGAGCTACAAAAAACTAACCAAGGCAGCCAGCTCTTTTGGTTACTTTATAAATTTGACAGTGCTTGAACTTCTGAGTTTTTCATTTTTGCAGTGTCTTCAGGAAATCATTTCTCTTTAAAGCAAAAATCAAGCCATCTTTTTTTCAAAGCGATTAGATCCGGTAATTTTTTTAAACTAAGGAGTCATGGTAACACTTCTGTAAGGGAGCCAAAGTACTGTTGCAAGTAGAAATACAAAATTTAGGCTTTTTTTCATAATTATGCAACACGATCTCCAAGTTCTATATTTAGATCTCTAAAAAACAATTTATATTACTGTGTCCATAACTGAAAAATTAAAACATTGATCATTTGATGGTGTTTTCTTAAGGTGGTGGGGTTTTTTGGTTGCACCTCTAGTCGCTTGACTTCCTTGTGATCTGCATTATTTGAAAGATGCTTTTCAGCCCCTGAGGCTGTGTTTGGCAGTCTGGTCAGAAGGATGATGGTAACCCATTGTTTCTATTTTTGTTTGGATGATACCAGAATATTACTAGGTGGATAATACCTCAACTATCTGATATGCTGGTCTTCCGAGACTGTAAACGTGAATGTTTAGTCTGAAGCATATAGTTTCTGACATGGACAGAAGTCACAGGAAACACAAGATATTGCAGCTGCCCTCTTTAAATTCTGGTAATGACTAAGCAGTCTTCAGTTTCAGTTTTGTCTTGCAGCTTTAATCCAGTTACGTGTGTAATCTTGTGAAAGTGTCTCTCTTTCCCCTGAGATGTGAGAAGTTGTATTTAGAGCACTTTCGACTCAGAAGAAATATTTATAGTTCTTGGGTTTGCTGTTGAAATGACACAGTTTAATTTTTAAGGAAGGGTCACGCTCCTCTCCTAATAAGCATCTGTAAATAATAATTTGTGATGGCTCTGTATGGTGTGACAGCTTCTTGTTAGTTGGACCAAAGAGTGCATAATGGTTCATCAGATACTTGGAATCGGTAATAATGGATTGGCTCCAAATTTGGGGGAACTTGTCATCTAGTTGTTGGCCATTAAATAAAAACTGTACATGAGCAGACATCTCTGGAAAAGAAAAGCCAGTGAGCTATGGGCTATGTTCTTATGAAAAATTTTGGGTGTTATTCTTGTACAAGGGAAAGTGCATTAATGACTGTAAGAGCCTGCCTTGAAGATGATGTTCATTTTTCTCCATTTGGGTTGTCTGTTATGAGGTAACTGTCTCCTGCCATCTCTCAGTGGAAGTTTAATTTCTAGCCAGATTTGAGGTGTTTGTGGACTAGTTCCTGATTGGCCTACCTTAATGACCTACTTCCAGAAGGTTATTTGGACTTTGTTCCAGATCTCCCTCAGGCTGCAGCATGCCTTCAGTTCAGTCACGCTACATCAGTGTTTTTCCAAGATTCTGTAATTCACAATATACAATTAAAAATCAGAACCTTATTTTGAGAGACGAAAATTTGTAGTTGCATCGCCTGCATCAAGTTAAGGACTTCTGACACGTTTTTATGGCTATGTGCCTCAGGCTTACAACTTAAAAACCCTGTTATGAATTGCTTGTGTGATGAAGTTGCATTCATGGAATGAAATGCAGCTTATAAGAATTTCATAATCCAGACCATCCTCTAGGATGTCACTCGTTTGAGCTTCTGTTTATTAGGAATGTTTTCAACGTCACTGAAATTCGTAGTGTCAGTACGTGTTGGCACCGCTAATGAAATTACAGATTTCAAATAGTGCAGCAGCTTGAATGATTAAAAACTTGCCTGATTTGCTGACGGCTGCTGCATTAGAGCAGGCATATGCAGTTAAGCGTAGTTGGGGCTGGTTCCTTTGTAGGTTTAGGAGCCTACACGTGGGTGCTGTGTTTGCGGTGGAGGCGTGAGGTTGGGGACTGACAGGGGAAGACACAGCAGAAGCGACACGCAGAACTGTACTGGCAGTTTCCTACTGTTACCTGTTGAAGTTATTTGTAGGGCATTCTCTACTGTTTGTTCTTATTTTTGTTCGTTATCCCGGTTTTGGCCTTCTGGAATCCTAGATGTGAAGGGAGGAAGAGGCAAGCTGGGCTAGCACTATAAAGAGGTAGCCTCTGTCCAGATTCCATTAATACAATTAGAAACGTTCATATATTCACAGAGAATGAGGGTGGTATGTCCTGTCATAATTCAAACTCTAAAATGATGCTTGTTTGAGGAATATAAGCAGCCCTATTTTTATCTTGTTTAGAAATTGAAAAAATGCAGAAGGGTGAAACAACAAAGAAGGATGAGGAAGAGAACTACCTGGATTTATTTTCCCACAAGAATATGAAACTGAAAGAACGAGTTCTGATACCTGTCAAACAGTACCCCAAGGTGAGGGCCAGAAAATAGCTTACTGAATCTCTGTGATTTGCTTATTTTCTGTGGATTTTATGGCTGACTTTGAGACAGTAGCTGTCAAAGTGTCATCAGGAGTTACACCAGTGTTCCACGATCGCTATGGAATTTTTCCTATGCAAGCTTGCAGGATCTTATTTCTAATATATTACATTTCTAGAATGTCTTGGGATAAAGCTAAATGGCGATGCAGAGTTGTGATCTTTTATTACTAGAATAGATACTTCCATCTGTAGAGCTTTGTGTTTTACAGTTAAAAACTCATTTAACTCTTTTAAGACTTGCTGCCTGTAAAACTACTGGAGAGTAGATGTTAGAATTAAATGCTTTATATGAGTCAATTTAGCTGGATTTTCTGGTGGAACATTTCTACATGAAAAGAATGTTCTGGAACTTAAATTTTCCTCTGTATTTTTTGCTGAGGTGAAGAGAAAATGGAGTGGCTACATTTTTTGTCAGCCCGCATAACCTTCAGAAAACCTTTTGTTAAGGCTACTGAGCTCTGGAGATAATTTTTTTTTTTTTCCTTCATTTACAGTTCAACTTTGTTGGAAAGATTTTGGGACCTCAAGGCAACACCATCAAGAGACTTCAGGAAGAAACTGGTGCTAAGATATCTGTGCTTGGGAAGGGTTCAATGCGAGATAAAGCAAAGGTAAGGGTGTCACCCTTGAGAACATACATAATGTATTAATGCTTTTCATATCACTGTGAGAAATGGTGGTTCAAAAGATTAAACCATTAAGATCCAAAAGGAAGAGTAGTAGGAAGTCATGCTTCTGAAATTGCTCTGTTCATATTGGGAGCAGTCTTGATAGGGGCAGAAGTGTGATGCATGCTTTGTGACTGTCTTAGAGATCTGTCGTCATCTTTTGATGTCCTGTACCCTTGAATGCAGAGGTAGGTTATTCAAAAGGTGAAGTACCAAGTTTATAAAATAAGAATTAATCCCAGCTGCTCTGTGAAAAGTCATTCACTAAAGGCATACGTTTCCCCTCCAGGGAAAGGAAAAAAAAAAAAAAGTATCCTTTTTCCAGCTGTTCCCTGTGAAATCCTTAAATTCTCGTGGCTCACTGAAGATGTTGGAGCAGTATTTTCCTGGTAATGTTTAGTGAATCACGAAGTGCTGGGAGGTTTTTTTAACAGAAAATAGGAAAATAATTTCTATTCTTCCTGCTTACTTCCAAAATTGAGCTAACATTCAACAGACCTGTAACTTAATTCAGCTTTTTACTTAAGCAGGAATAAAAGCTTTTACATTTCTAGCGTATTTGTAGCTGGTTGAAGCCATCTGAATATCATGGGTATCTGAGGGCAGAGCTACACAGCAGGCTTGTTTCAGGCACGCCACATCCCTGGAAGTGTTCAAGGCCAGGTTGGATGGGGCTTTGAGCAGCCTGGTCTAGTGGAAGATGTCCCTGCCCGTGGTGGGAGGCTTAAAACTAGATGATCTTTAAGGTCCCTTCCAACCCAAACCGTGACATTCTATGATTAGACTTCACTAGATGGTAGCTACAGAGCACCTCGGGCAGAAAGGTGGTGTAGAGGAAGAACAACACTGCTTAAATATGCTTAATTTTCTGGAAAAAGTGGCTGGCATCAATGCATTAGCGAAAACATCGGTTACCTGAAAAGGCAGCTATAAAAGGCTGGAAGATACAGATTGCACGTGGCTTTTTAAAATACTATATGCTCATGTCCATCGTATGTTGCCATGATCTGTGTCCAGGCATGGCCAAAATGCTTTTACAGACGTTTCCTGTAAAGGCTTAGAAAACAGGTAAAAGAAGAATAGTTTCTCTGCACCTTACTTAGCTTTAGGAATCTAATCTGCTTTGTTTCAGGAGGAAGAACTGCGTAAAGGGGGAGATCCTAAATATGCTCATCTAAATATGGATTTGCATGTCTTCATTGAAGTTTTTGGACCCCCCTGCGAAGCATACGCTCTAATGGCTCACGCCATGGAAGAAGTCAAGAAGTTCCTGGTTCCAGTATGTATATTGGTGTTCTCTCCTTTTTGAGGGACGTGGATGGGTTGGGAATCTGGCTATAAGGATGGGTAGGATTTGCGCAGTGCTCGTGCTACAGGAATTGGTGTAGTTAAAGAAGCCTGAAGTATTAAGTGTGTGTGGCAGCTGAAGATGACCCCGTTAATCTTGCATGAAGGCATGTCTTATTCCCCTAACCGTAAGTAGAAAGACATACACTTACAGGGTGATTGTATAGAACACTTGAAGCAGGTGTTTCTCACCCAGTACTAGCTGTGGACACTGGAGGGTGGGTACCTTGTATGGCTCTGGGCATCAGTTTTAGCAGGAGAATAAGTTTAGCAGTGCCTGGCATAGAAGAGACTTCGTGGATGGGTGCCTCTGACTTGGACCCACGGTGTAGAAATCTGGCTAGAAAACTTCATTGGTCGGATCAGAGGCTAAGTACAGAGGTGTTTGCTCTGCTCTGAAGGGGTGGTGAGAAGATGAGGTGGGTGACTGCCCAGGCAGCTCAGTAGTAGTATTCCATGTTGTAGCTATTTTGAAACACACCTGTTAAATCAGTATTTCTACCGTTTTAAACATGAGTAATGTGAAGGAACCTCTTTTTGCTAACCAGGCATTTATACAATGATGGTTGTTAATCTGTTTGGGGATGTCTTCTAGTGGTGAACCTTGTAAGACCTTGTGGTCAAGTCTATGTCAGTTTTGTGCCAGTATGTAACACGACAATGCTAGAGTATTCCCTCCAAGAACTGCAGAACTTGAAGGAGTCTTTCACAGGTTATTAAAACAATAGTGTTGCTCGCTAAATTAGGAAAAAACAAAATGGGAAAGAAGCGCACAGAGCCCCCTGCTTCTGGCTGGCTTGGCTCAGAGACCTGGCAGGTAGAGAGCTGAGTATACCCTGGCACCGTGCTCTGCAGCTGAGCCTGGAGAGCTGAGGTGTTCTGCCTGCAGTACCAGGGGCGGGTGGAACCTGAGAGCAGTGGGTAGTAGGGATGGGTACTGTGTGATTTCTGTGAGTCTGAGACAGAGAGGAGGAGAGATTGCTGTGAAGTGTCTTTGAAGGAAAGAGGTCATCTTCAAGGAGCCACTGGGATGTACAGAACCTCAGCCTGCTAAAGCAAGTGTGCGGCCTTGCTATTTAAAGTGTCTTATCTATCACTGCCTTCAAACAATGTGTTAAAGTTGTGAAAATTGACAGAGAAGTCACTATGGAAGCCAGCAGTGCTGTGAAGACACATCTGGTAGGAGACTCCTTGCTTTGTAGTGTTGCCATGGCATCGTGAAGATGCTGGTGCAAGGCTCAGCTTGCCTGTGTGTTGAGGGGAGGGGTGGGGTGCGATGATTTCTGTGGGGTCACCAGAGATCTGTACCAATTCCTGAAGCTAGATCCCCCTGAGACCATAAAAATACACCGAGTCAGAAACATACTGCATTCCTAAGAATTTGAAAAGACGACCTGGATTTGCAAATGGGTGTTTGCTCTTCGTCAGGCTGCATCCTACCCTGTTCCTTTAGTGTGTCAGGAGCACAGCGGTTTGTTGTTACCTCCTGTGGGCTCTTGCCAGTTGCTGGCCTTTCAATGGCAGCTGTAAGATGCTTGAGGTGAGATACATCTTGCCTGACTTCACCTATTTGTAAATAAATCTTGGTGATGCCCTTGGGATGCCAAATATCAGGTACCTCTAGAGCACCTATGAGAGAGGTCTCCTCCCCAGGAACCAGCTGTAGAGCTCACAGCAGCTCCTGGACATGCAGGTGATGTGCCTGTCTTGGCCAGTTTGGAGAAAGCTGGAAGTTGTCCAGTGCTGCCTGCTGAGCAAATCCCAGTAAAACTAACCAGCAAATTTTAATTTAGGACGATCAGGTTATTTTGATTCCAGCACGGTAGCCTGTCATATCCAGGAGCACAGACTGGCTAGTTAGCTGTTCTTTGGAGTTTACTCTTTCCTCTTCTTAGGATATGATGGATGATATCTGTCAGGAGCAATTCTTGGAGCTCTCCTATCTGAACGGTGTACCAGAGCCAACTCGCGGCCGAGGAGTCCCCGTGCGAGGAAGGGGAGCTGCTCCACCGCCGCCTCCACCTGTTCCAAGGTACCTTTCCCAAAAGCAGGGACCTGGAAATGCTGTGTCTTGCTCAGAGTCGTCCTGCCAGATGAGGTTAAGCCACTTGTTCTTACATATCAGCTGTTGGCCTTGACCTTGGCTTTTGGCCAAGGCTTTCTAGCCTTGTGTTGCAGGCTTGCTTTTAGCAAGCTGGCATCAAATGTTTTGCATGTTTCAAGGTGCGATCTAGCACGGTGAATGCCTCCTGTATTATTTTTGATGTTTGAAATGGGTAGCTTCACAAAGTAATCTATCAGAAACTGGCCTACAAAATCGTGCAGATGTGTCATGTTTGCTTCTGTAGCCTTCAGCAGAATAAGCATTTTCAGTTTAAACTGACCATCCCTTGAAAGTTATAGGGTGGCATTATTCTGTCACTGCTGTCAAGGTGTTGGGATAAATTGGCGATAAAACTCCGTTACTGTAGTTCTTGCTTCACTACCTATTTCATGCAGGGGAAGTCTTTACTTCTGAGTGTTTAGCCCAGAAGCATCCCTGCTCATCTCATCATTGATCTTTACAGTTCTGGAGGTCTGGCAGTCATTACAGGTTAGTGATAGAGGGTTGCTTAAAATGAACTCTGAGAAATTACTTGCCCAGAGTTCTGTATCAGATTTGTTTCTTTGTCTGTACAACATCTAATGCAGTAGAGTTCTCATACCAGAAGAGGTTTTGTAAATCCTGTGACACAACAATGCTACGAATTCTTGCGCTTTCGTTCTTGATGAAGTGGCTTAGTTGCTGGTAACTGTATTTATTTATCAAGCTGTTGCATTTTAAAGCAGGTGTAAGAAGCGTATGCGCTGCCCTCAGTATTCAGCACGGCCGTAGTTGTTCACAATCCTTTTCATCTCCTTTCCAGGGGGCGTGGTGTCGGTCCTCCCCCTCCTCCTCCTCGGGGGGCCCTTGTGCGAGGAGCCCCAGTGCGGGGTGCCATTGCCAGGGGAGCTGCCGTAGCCCGCGGAGTTCCTCCTCCCCCAGCAGTACGGGGTGCGCCTGCACCCAGAGCACGTGCCACTGGCATCCAGAGAATACCGCTTCCTCCTCCTCCCGCACCAGAAACCTACGAGGAATATGTAAGAAACTATATATCTTTGGGGTTTTGAATTCCAGCTAGCTGACCATCTATTAGATACTCAGCATTATTGAAATAAGGGGTGACCACAGGAAGATCACTTTGAAGAAGGGACTGCTGGTGCAGACACTGCTGTGGTGCTGGGTGGGTGACCTGCTCTGCCTCTTCAGCCCTCAAAGAGGGGAACTGCTAGTGTCCTAAAAACAGGGTAAGGGGTGTTTTTTATAAAGCTGAAATGTGCCCCAAGACTGAAGTTTGCTGTAACTGTCATGGTAGAAAAATGACATCACAAAGATGGCTGTAGTCCTCATTGCGTTCTCTTCCTGCAAGAAAATTCTTTAAGCAAGAAACACCAAAAGTTTCTTACTTCCCTTAAAATCCTTGAAGTAATTATGTTAATTAGCATGATGATGTTTCAAGTCGTAGAACTAAGCACCACCCTCCTGCCAAGCTTATCTTGGCATCTGTGCTCTTGGTAGTCTAAAGGAAAAACAAGACAACTGTTTGATGCACAACAGCATTATTAGGAATCATCACAAATACTGATACTCTGAATCTGTTTCTTTTCTTGGTAAAACTTCCTAGTTTTTCCACTGAAACCTATCATAAATTAATAGATTGGGTTTTGCCTACCTGTAAATCTGTGTTTTAGCTAAGTTACAGGCGTCGTGGCACATGGATTTGTACCACAGAAAAACTGCAGCCTTAGACACATAAATGACTTTCAAATGCATTGTAAATATTAGTATGTAAATATTCATTCCTCCCTAGCCACAGGACACAAGCAGATCTTATGATTGAGCACCTTCGCTGCCACAGGCTCCTCTGAAAGCTGCTGTAGTCAGAATTCAGTTTTGCCATTACTCATGGTCAGGCATTATGCTTTGGTCCTTCCATTAACGCCGTTATTGTCATCATCCATTTCAGGGCTATGATGATGCATATGCAGACCAGAGCTATGAGGGGTATGAAGGCTACTACAGCCAGGGCCAAGGGTAAGTTTGTCTCCTGTCTGTTACTGAGAAAATTATGCATGATCTTTTTTCTGTTTTCTTATAAGGGAATGGAAGCACTCATTTCTCAGTTTGAGCTGTAGGGAAAGTGCCCTATTCTCTTGGAATCCAGGAGTGCCTGAGAAATAACTTTTGGGAGTGTCCAAGTGTCCTTGACAGTTCTGTAAAAGCAGCGGTCAGACACACCACAGCCACGAGCAATATTGGGCATTTTTGCTTTTCTAGTGTTTTCTGCAAGTTGTGTCAGTTCAAGAATACAATTTCAGCATTGAATATAACCAACATAATTACTCTTCCAGGAACACAGAATACTATGATTATGGACACGGGGAGGCACAGGAAACCTATGAAGCTTATGGTATGTCTGGGAATACTGTTCTTTTGACAGGGAAGGGGGCTGCACATAATTGGGAATTGCTTGTGGCCAACCAGCTGTTTTCCAGTGCCACACCACCCTCCGAGCAAAAACTTACTGAGGAGGGCCTCAAATAGTTTTCATGGTAGAAATTTCTACCCTACAGATTATCCAGGTCTGAAAAACCAAAGGCGTTCTGTGGTTTTTTTGGTTCTTATCTAGCTTGATTGTCTCAAAGGTGACACTTTTAAAATTCCGGTTTTTAACTAAGGAACTATCTTTTAATTTCCTTATAGCTTTAGAATATTTTAAGAGCTCTGGATTTCCACCCACAGCACTACTTTTGCTGCAGTCTGGTTTTCACGGATTATATTTCATTGAGCTGGATGAGTGCATGGTTCCATCTGCTTCCTTATCCTCAAAAACCCACTAGCTGATACTGACTCTGCACTATGCATTTGCTTGAAAAACGGATTTAAATGTTGTATGAAGGCCTCCCTTTGACTAGGTGGAAAAATTTTGGTCAATATGACTTGGAAGTGTTCTATGAAGTTTAGCTAATTTGAATTATGTAAAGCTATCAATTTAGGCTAGACTAAGGGGTGTGGGAGACCGGCTTAGCCAGAACTGTGTAAATCACCAACTGTTGAAAACAATAAGCCTTACATCTGAGGTGCTGGCAATAAAGGATTAGGTGACTGCATGTGGGTTTTTTTAAAGCCAGTTCATATAGCCCAGCTTATGAATGACATCTGTGTGTGGCAAGGAGTAAGATTCATTTGCCTTTCTCTGTAAACAAGCTGAACTATAAACAAGTTACGGAAGCTTTACGGCGAGCTGCTTAATGGCACGCAAATCCACAGGACTGAAAACGGTCCCTTTAGCAGTGTCAGTTGCCTGAAGGTGTGAATGAATGCAGGTAGTGAAGGTAATGACCAGCTGGAGGGGCTTTCTGGGATCCTCAGGAACTGGGAATACCCTCTGCTGTGTCATGCCGGTAAAAGGGAAGCAGAGTTGTTAATATGATGCCTGTCTCCTGTGCCAGCCTCAGGGTGTTCCCTGTTTTGGGATTAAGTTGTGAGAAGTTCAAATTCAGGTGCCTAACCTGGGATGCTTTTCCAATGCAAGATGCATTTGAGTAGACAGCTGCTGTCAGTAACATTGGCTATCTTTCCTGCCTTCAATGGCTTGGTTTGTTGCCTGTGTTAGTCACGCAGCACAAAGAGGCTTTTGTGCCTCCTACTTGGTAGGAGAGCGGTGGTGTTGTCTGGGATGTGAAGGCCAAAATGCTCATTGTATACTTGGCATGAAGTTGCCACAGCTAATCTGTTTATCCACAGTAATTTCCTTTGGTCTCTGCTTTCATGAAAACAGAATTAGCGAAATAAATTGTTGAGCCAGGCTGGAGACAGTTTTGAGAAAATGGAAACGTGCTCCATGGTGGTAGGAACAGGCTCGGCTGTCTTCTGGGCTTCAGACACTTGCTTTCGTAAACTGGTGACCTTGGAGAGAATGGCAGGCATGCAGGTCTGAATGTTGCAAGCACAAGCCGTAATGAAAGCTGAGCTTGGATATTTGGGGCTTGAGCTAGCTCAGGGACAATAGGGGTGTGAACTTCATTTGCTTCGGTGGCAGTTGTATGTAGCAGAAGGGTTTGGGCTGTCCTGTCGAGCGCTTTGTCCCATCAGGAGTTGATGCTGGGACAGCACTAGCAGGTGATGTCTGCTCCGAAGAAATGAGCAGGTGCTACGTGAGCTGCGGCTGTAAATCTCCCGATTCTCTAAACGTGGAGGTGAAGGAACAGCAAGTCACAGTCAGAAAGCAGACAGGTCAGAAGTTCAGTCAGACGCACTGCCATCCTACAGCAGCGTAGGCACTTAATTATTTTGGCACAATTATCCAGGAGCTGCCTTGCTGGGCGCCTGGGAAGGAGAGAAGCGCTACCTGTAGCAACACCCCCCCCCAGCCATACATACCCCGGGCTTATAGGTGCTGCTGGCTGCTAGCCCGAGGGGCCGTGACTGCTGCAACCTGCCGTGCCTGGCTGCCAGAGCTACCCCGTGAACTGGCTTCAGCTCTGCTGAAATTAATTACTGCTGAAAGGCACTGGGTTTGTCCAAGTCGGTACCAAGCCGGGCTGTTGGAGCTGCACGCTTCCCAGGGATCCCGCGCAAGGGGCTTTTTCTCTGGTAACGTCAGACGTGCTGGAAATGACAGGTTTTGATGGACAGCGGAGTGTTTTGCAGACTGGTTTTGGGGTGAAACCGCTGTGAAGATGTCCCACATCTGCGTCGACTCCGGAGGGGAGCCCGGCCGGCACCACCGCTTCCTCTGTGCCCCTGGGCTCGCAGCGCATCCTTGACATTATCCCTCTCTTTTCCGCAGGGCAAGATGACTGGAATGGAACCAGGCCCTCCCTGAAGGCCCCGCCGGCCAGGCCAGTGAAGGGGGCCTACAGAGAGCACCCATACGGACGTTATTAAAAAACAAACATGAGGGAAAAATATCAGTTATGAGCAAACAGTTGTTACTGATTCTTGTATCTCCCAGGATTCCCGTTGCTTTACCCACACCAGACAAGTAATTGTCTAACTGTTTTTCTTCGTGGCCCTTTTTCTCCCACTCCATCCTCACCCTGCATTCTGGCTTCTGTACGTAGTATCTTAAAATGAGTTAAATAGATTTAGAGGACCGACTTTTAATTTTTTTTTTCTAAGTGTGTAGATGGCTTTTTCTTTCTTTGTTGTTTAGATAAACACAACTGTACCTTTTTTAATAAAAAAAAAGTTGAGTTAAAAATGTTAGTTTCAAAAGTGACATGCTTTGCTTAGCAGTTATGAAATTAAGGTTTTGTTAACCTATTAAGTTTGGTTTTAAGGAACCCATAAAAGTTGTAGTTGCAGAATCCCAAAGTAGGCTACATTTCAAAATTCAGGGCTGTTTTTAAGAATTTAAAATCATAATGTAACGGTAGTAGCTGCCACCGTTTAAAAGTAACCTCAGATGTCAAACTTTCCTTAAAAGCAGATTGCTGGTGAATCTTAAATTTATATTTTAATACAAAGGATCCTCAAACAAATTAAATAGCATTTTTTAAAGGTAATTGACTTAAAAGGAAAAAAAAAATTAGGTTTGTAAAATTGACTTTTCTTATGTGGGTTTTGAAATCTAGCCCCGAACATGCGGTGTTGAGAGATGCTTGGGAAGCAGATGTTTCAGTGTAAAGGGGTTCTTAGTTTGATTCTATATGAAGAACTTTTAAGGGAAAAACAAATTAAAGCATGGCTCTAATTGCCCAGTGTTTGATATTAGAAAACAGAGTATTACGTGAGTAGGTCTGAACTCTGTAAAATTACAGTCTTCTCATTTTTATAGTGCTTGGGGCAGATAACACAGTGCAAGTTTAAAACTGACAAAAAAAAATTGTCATTATTAGCAATCCCATTGACTTGTTCAAGTGTATCTCAACACTAGCTTTGCATAAAAAGGGACACTGCAGCTGAAAAAGAGGAAAAATTTCACGTTGTACATAGGATAAAGTCCTAATTGGATTTGTACACTGTCCTCCCACTCTGTTCTTGAAGATTAAATGCTACATGTGTAAGTCTGCCTAAATAGGTAGCTAAAACTTGTCAAAATGTCTGCCGCAGTTTGTCAATAAAGTTTAGTCCTTTTTTAATCCAAGTAAATGTGATGAATTGTCATTTTGTTTGTTGAGCAATAAAATAGCAATTTTTTTTCAAATAAATTTAAATTAATGCTAAAGCTAATTGTCTTTTTAAAACATGGAGACATTCTAAAAATGGTGGTTTTTGTAATTCTCACAAAAAGTTTATCAAGGTCATTGGATGAGCTTAATTTAAAAAAAAAAAAAAAAAAAAAGGCAAGCAAAATTGTTTTTCACCCCCTGGAAGTTGTTGAAAGCAGTTTGATCCTGGACTGTGGCAGAAATCTGACTTCAGTCTGCTGGAAAGTGTTTATGGTTCTTTGCTGAATTACTGATTCAGATTTCAGGTGGCCTCGCAGTGTACGCCAGGCTGCAGACTCCAGATTGAGTCTGAAATGGCTGGTTTAAACGTAGCGTGACAAAATGAATGCTGAAAAAAATCCCCGGCTTAGCTGCCACCAGGAGGAGAAGGAAGCTTGCTTTCTGCTTTATGTAAACACCCCTAACCCCCTTGGCTGAGATGATGCCCTTCCTACTTTACGGTGGCCTTTACTTGGAAAGCCGCTTTAAAAACGTATCTTTGTTTGAGAAGGATGCTGCAGTTGTTCCTCATATCCTTCTGAGAGGGTGTGTATGTCTAGATATATAATATAATAGTTTAAAGTAAACTGCTTCTTAGAGAGACATGAAAAATGGTTTGTATTTCCCTTCTGCCAGGTGAATCTGGCGTTCTAGGGGGAGAGAATTAAACTGCTCGGGGGTGAAAAATAGAGCATTAGGAGCCAAACTGCTCGTAGCAGTGCATGATTGAGGGGAATACTTTTAAAACAAAAAGTTGTATTTGTAGATTGTTATTAAAGTGTAAATAACTGAATTTTCAACAATGGTTTGGAGTCAGCTTTCAGGGCATAATGTCTTGCTTGATGAAAAGATCACCCTATTGCCCCCCTTTTAAAGGAAAATTATCGCAGGAGAATCAGGATGTGTAAAGCTAACATGCATCGCAAAACCCAAAAGGTAACCTAAATGTCTGATTTTAATAGCACATTTCTCTTTTACATAAACTGTGACGGCAACTTGCATAAACTTTATTGAAACAATTCTTCAGATGTTAAGTTTAATGTAAAAATTTGCAAAAAATGTTTAAAATAAACATTTAAAAAAAAACATGCTTCTGCATAAATTAGCAATAACTTTAATAATGTGCCCTTTGAAAATGCACTGTAATGTAATGTGGGCAAAAAGGAATCGGCGAGCTTAAATATCAAAAGATGTAAAATGACAACGAATATAGATAGTCCTGCTACTGCCAAAAAAAAATTCTGCTCAGTTATTTAAAAATGTAAAATGATGGCCCTTTTTAGACCCCAGTATTGATATTTACTGTGAAATATTCAAAGCTCAGCTTAAGTTGCATGTTTTCCTTCCTGTGTAATTGCATGCAGGAATCTTTTTTTTTCTTTTTTTTTTTTTTTTTTCTTTTGATTTGTGCTTGCATTAAGGAGACTCACAAATGTCTTCAATTTGCAGGAGTCAAGAGTACATCGCTATGAATCACTTGGGTGAAGATGAGCAGGGGCAACACGAAGTGGGTGAGTTTGTTTATTTTTGCAACCCCTTGCAAGCTGCTAACATGTTCTGTGTGGGAAGTGAAGGGCGGCACCATCTGAGCTGCTAAATTGAAGCCATTCTTTATAGACGCACAAATAAATTACTCTTGCGAAAGGCAAGTTGCACGACTGACGCTCTTGCAGAGGTCGCGGTGTGGAGGAGGCTTCAGTATGTACCTGTGTAGAGCTCTCCCACCGAGAGCCCACGGAGAAGGAGGTTTTAAGTGGATTTGAGGAGGAAAATGTAGTAAGATGTGTTTCTTGCAGCTGATTCCCATTTGGGGTGCTGACCTTCATGAGAGTGCTCTCAGCATCAGAGTAGCGTCGAAGTTGTTACCCAGCGCTCCAGAAACGGAGCAGCTCAAGGAATGGCTCAATAAGAATTCCTCTATGAGTCCATAATGCATTAAAATCATACACCACAGATTTTTAGACCAGATGCTGCCCAGCTAGACCTTGCTAGTTCTAACCTTTCCACACCCCCATCGACGGGCTCTGAAATGTGATCTGGCCACTGGCTGGTCTTTTATGGCTTTTTGTCTGATGTTGTGGCCTGACGTGGCTCCATCTGTGGTCGCGCCATCCTGGCTGGAACACATTTAGCTCAAAGCCCCGCAGGGCTGCGTGCCTGGTGTCAGCGAGTGAACGCCCTGAGCCCTCGGGAGGGGTGATGGACCCCCGGCACCTTTGGGTGCAGGTCAGCACCCATGGCAAGTGAACGCCCTGAGCCCTCGGGAGGGGTGATGGACCCCCAGCAGGGGTGATGGACCCCTGGCACCTATGGGTGCTGATCAGCACCCACAGCAGCAGGGCTCCCTCTGGCGGCTGCTGTGGCCCCACTGGTGGCTGGTTCTCCAATCAATACCTTAAAAAACGCACACCAGTGCTAGCAAACCGAGTGGTACCTTGGTTGAGGAGATTATCACGCATCGGTGGAGTGACCTGCTTACACAGCAAGGACACATCTCCCTCCAGGCCCAAAGGCAGCAGCCATAAGCGTTTCCTTTGGGGACAGCTAATCACTTTCTCTCGAATCTGGAGATCACTGAAAGTCTGAGCTCCATAAATAAAAAAACAAAGAAATAAACCCTTGCAATGCTGAAGAAGTCTAATGGCTTCAAGAAAGGCCCTGGGCGTAGGACATAGAAGGGCATAAGTCTTGTTTTATTTGGAATTGTAAAGCTACCAAACGAGCTTCTCTTATCTTAGGAGTATGAGGAACGAGAAAGTGCTAATATGTGGAAATGCCACAAGAGCGTGAGATTAGCCTCGGTTCTTTGACTATAACTTGAAAATTGGATCCGTAGTTTTCTGCTAGGGGAACTCATAGCGTGTCTGGATTTGTGGCCTGTTTATTGAATGCATCTTCATTTACAATGTAATTGGAACATCAATTTATATGGTCTTATACCAATCTTTCCCATTTCTTTCTTAATAGGCACAGCTTTTATATCAAGTGGAAAAGATTTGATAGAGATCATCTATTATGATGCAGGTTTTTACCAGTAGAAGCGGATCTTATGACACTGCCTTTGGAGTAATACAGCTTGCTTGTGCGTTGCATTTGTTGCATGGTTATGTGAAAGATTTTAATGTTATGGAGGAATGTAAATCTTAATATATTGAAATAACTGTATATGCTAAAAGTATTTTGAAAACATGCCCTGCATCAAACATCTTCTTCCCTCTCATAGCGTTAGTATATTCAGATTTTAGCCTAGAGTGTTGCAAAAGCTAATTTGAGATCCCAAAATAGCCATCAGCGTCAGATACGTCTCTCAAAGATGCTCTAATTAGCCAGACGTTCCAGGGGTGACACAGGGCTCGCTGAAATTTGTGAGGGGTAGAGATTCCTTTGAGTACTTGAAGTCTGAGTCACCTAAATAACCTTCCCTTTTCTGCTGACACGTAGCCACTGGAGGTAGTATTCTGCTGGCTGTGCGCTCGCAAGCGCCACTGACCTTTCATCTCCTGATTTCCCCCAAAGGGCTAACCCACATTATCTTATTTGTAGGATTTTGGTAAAGAACATATTGTCCTGCACAGTGTGATGTACAGCAGCAGTCACGTCTCCTCTGTGGAAGTGTTTCCCCAACAATACCGTTTCTCCCAAGAGAAGCCTGGCTCTAGAAACATCCTCCTGCTGCAGAGCACTCCGTGCCTCAGCAGCCCCATTGCTCCGGCCCTTGCTCCGAGTGGCCGCAGCTGCTTCAGCCTCTGGTCCAGCCCTTTGCTATAAATATTCAGGCTGACCCTGCTTGGAGCTGGTACAGACCTGGACTTTACACCTCCTCGGTGAGGTCTCGCCATGCGTAGCGGCCCGTAGTAGCTTGGACAGCAACAGGAGTGTGAAACGGAGCTTGTAGGAAAAATGCTCCAGCTGGTATTGCAGAGATGTCCCCAGCAGCTTTTCCTGGCAGGAGACTGTCCTACCCTGCCCATTCCTCACCCCTGGTTTCAAGTTGCTGTTCAGATTATTAAACCAAGCAAGTAGCTACAAGCTTTACAACTTAACCTATGGTGTTTTTATGTTTCATTTCAAACACTTCCAGTAAGACTAAAACATTACCTTGATGTGACCCTCTGTAAAATGCCGTATTTGGGAAGTTGTTTAAGTGCACAGCTGGATTCCCCATTCGGCTGTTACAGCAGATGATTCTTTTTGTACAGAATGAGTTTTTAAATTTGTATGAGAGCATCTATCACGAACAGAGCCAAGAGAAACAGTTTAAACGTATGCGTCTTCCCTTGCTGCTGCTCTCCTAAAGAACGCTGGGGCTGGGGGGGGTCCTGCAGTCTCCGATAGACCCTCCAAGCGATCCCAGCGGAGAGGAGACCAGCTGTGCCCTGTCTGCTGGGAGACGCAGGGGAAAAGAGACACTGCCGCTCGCACGGCTCCTGGCTGGGCTGCGAGGAGCAAGTACATGTGGTGCTTTTGGGGAGGAAGGCAGGGCTGGGGGAAATTCTTCTTTCGTTGATAAACCTATAGCGTCTCGGATGAGATGTTGGACACGTGCCCCATTTGTAAGCTTTGAGGGGGAGGAATTCCTGCAGGTTAGTCAGGGCCCGTGGGAATTCCCATCTCGAATGTGGATGTTCCTCCTCTTTCTCGACTCGGGAAGCTCCGTTCCTGTGAGCACAGAACAGAAACCTTGGCTCTTGCTGCTCAGTCGAGCCTTCCATCGTTACCATATGTTTTAATAGAAATGTTTGTTTCCACACTCGTTTTGCTCCTTTTGCAAAGCGGGATGAATCTCCAACGAGCTGATAAAGGAACCTGGTGAAGATGCCGTTGGCTTTGCTGTGGATGAGCGGGAGGAACCTGCCAGCTCCGGCTGAGCGTTGGGACACCGGAGCCTCGCTGGAGAGCAGTAACTCTTGTGAAATAGAAAGTTTTCTGATGAAGCTATTACTTTTACCACTGGTTTTAGGCCAAAATGCAACCAAAGGCTTCTACATGGTGTTCCACAAACCTGTTTTTAACTTGACATCACTACATCCCACCTGTTACCTCTGTTGTTATTGCTGGAAGACTGTTAAAGCCGCAGGTGCCCGGATGCTCCTGGGTTTTGATGGCTCCTGCCCGACGTAGGAAATGGAAAGATCAGCCCTGTGAAGGTTCATCCATTTCGGAGACAGCTTTGCCTCCAGCCCAGGCAGGTTGGATCTGGGATTGTGTAATGCGCCATCCGTACCGACACCCACGAGCGGAGGGGATGGAGGAAGGATGCTGCGGGGAAAACGTATCAAGGTGAATCACGGCGTTAAAATAACTTGTCTAGGAAAACTGGCAAGCCCTTCTGCAGCTGGTATTTAGCGAGAAGCATCCGACAGATGTTGAAAGTGATTAGTCATTCCCTGTAATAAAGGCCTGGCATTGAATTTTTTTTTATTATTATTTATTTTTAATTTGGGGTGTGGGGTTTCAACGGCATCAGGTTTTCCCCTTGCTTCTCTCCCTGTTGCGGCGTTGATGGGGGTGGGGGTGCTGTGCCCCAGGGGGGGTACCCGGGGGGGGGCAGCCTCGAAACGCGGGGGCGGGGCCGGCGGGGGCGGGGCGGGGCCGGGCGGCGCGCAGGAGGTTTGGCCGCTACCGGCCGCCATCGCGCCGCCGGCCCCGCCCGCCATATTGTGCCCGGCGCCAGGCGGAGCGGCGGCCGGAGATGGGTGAGGGCGGCCGAGCGGCGGGACGGAGCCGGGCCCCGGGGCTGGCGGCGGGACGGTGGCGAGGGGCGGGCGGGGGAGGGGAGGGGGGAGAGGGCCGAGCGGCCGCCGGGGAGCCTGCAGCTGGCCCCGCCCGCCGCCCTGAGGGGGGCGGCTCCGCGCCGCGGCCTGGCCCGGACCCCCGGCCCCCAGCCCCTCGTGTGCCCCCGCCGCTCTCTCGGACCCCCGGTGGGGTCTCCAGAGCCCCCCGGTGCTCTGCTGGGGCTCGGCGCCCCCGGAGCTCCCACAGCTCCACCGCAGCCCCGGCCTGCGCCCCAGGGGCCTTTATAGCCCCCGTTACCCTGTTGCCCCCCCCGAGGCCCTGCGGCCCCCACACAGTCGCCACTTGTGCCCCCGGAATCCCCAGTTGTCCCCTGTAGCCTGTGCCTGCGCCCCTGAAGGGTCTGTGGCTCCTGCCAGCGCCTCTGCAGACCCCATAGCCCCTGGCCTGCGCCCCCACAGCCGCCCCTGCTCCATCAGAGCCCCCCTCGGAGCTCCTGCAGCTCCCGGCTCTGCTCCCCTGCTCTCTTCCCGGCCCCGACACTTGCATCCTACCACTTTTCCCTGTCAGACTCTCTTCTCCTGGTGTCCTGGGCTCAAACCCGCTGCCTTCGCCTCCCTCCAAAGTCTTGCCCGTCTGGTGCCCCCAACACAGCCCGTGTCGTACCCTGGGGGGGCCCCCCATGCACAGCCTGCCCTGTTTGCCAGCACCTCTGTGTCACAAGGGCTCCGTGTGCCGTGACACATACTGGGCTTTCTGCCCTTTGCTCTGTCCCCACCAGTTCCTCCAGTGCTGCAGCCACCGCTGTGCCCCACTGGCCCGTGTGATAGCACCCATCTTTGGGGTATCTTTGCTTTTTGTGGGTGCAGCCCCCTTGCTCCCTGTCCCTCTTTCTTTGGCGCTAGTGCAGCAGTTTGCTGGAGGACTCCGGAGCTCAGCATAAGCTTTAAAACTTCTTTAAGCACAGTCTCTTAAGCCTTAAGCAATTTATTTTTTTTACTCTAGATGCTGATTGCTCCGTGATGCAAACTGGAAATTAGTGATCAGAAAATGTTAAGCAATTGATACGAACTGATCCGAGATCCTTCACAGCTCAGATTGCGCTTCTAGTAAATGGCATGTCATCACCCTGTCGTTCCTCTAAGTTGTGTAGATTCCTCTAAAGTTTAACAGGATTCAGAGAAGGTTTTTAAAACCTTGGTATTCGTGTTATTGTTTACACTGTGGCAAGCAAACTCTAGAAAAGCTAACTTTGGGCTAACGTCCTCTTGAGCTCTGTGTCATGCAAACATACAGCAACAACAAATACCCTAAAAATGCTTCTTTTTCCCTGTCTTAAAGGAGAAAAAAAAAAAAAAGAAGGCCTTTTGTGCGCTTTTGCAGCGTCCCTTTAAAAGAGCTGTGAATCTTTGATTCCGGCACAAAATTGGGCAAAAGGGGACTTAGGTAATATCCCCAATTTACCGAATCCTTTGAGCGAAGTGTTTAGCATCTCGGTAAGTGTATCGCTCTGCCTGTAAAACAGGGATAACACCACAGCAAGGCAGATTAAATTCTTTGTAAACTGCCTTGGGTTGGGAGGGAGGCCTGAAAAGCTTCTTCCTGCTCCCGTGGAAGTCTGCATACGTTAGGCTTTAAACTCTCGATGAATTTGCAGTACCTTAACAAGCTGCTGCATGTCCTAGGAGCGTCAGGGGCTATCTGGGGCCGCATCTATAGCCTCTGGCAAATACAAGAGATAGAGAAAAGGGCTGAGCAAAGTTGCATTATTC
Source organism: Falco cherrug (assembly GCF_023634085.1). NCBI lineage: Eukaryota > Metazoa > Chordata > Aves > Falconiformes > Falconidae > Falco > Falco cherrug. The sequence continues at coordinate 117,797,430 of NC_073699.1, read as the reverse complement.
TGCTTTGTGCTGCAAGCTGGCAGAGGGAGCGATAGGTTACTGCCGGTCACCAGGGTGTGGTAAGCAGGATGAGCCTTAAATGATAAATCTTTTCCTTTCAGTTTTAAGGACTGAAGACATAATCACGCAGTGAACAGCAGAGAAGCCACCTTGAAGAACAGGCCTTCGCACCCTCTGTTGTTATGGCAGGGGGAAGGCGGGGTCCTAACCGTACCTCCTACTGCCGAAATCCCCTCTGTGAACCTGGGGCCGCTGGCGGCTCCGGCCATTCCACGAGCTCCTCCGTCACGGGTGTGCGCTCACGCACCAGGTACGTTTGGCTCTCCACGTCTTCACATCTAGCCAGCTGCTCCTCTCCGAGGCGGGTGTGAGGCCACCTGTATCTCCCCATCTCACACACTGCTGGTTTTCCAGTGGCTCAGCAGTTTGTTAATTCCCAGTGTCTAGCTGAAATCCTTTTTCTGTATGTGGCAGTGTCCATGCCACATGTAGTGGGGATAGGTGGGTTCTAATTTGCCTGAGACTGTTAAATGCTTTAGCAGACTGTGACAGACTTCCAGGAGCGTTAAAAGCTTTTAGTGACCATTTAGTGGAAAGCAAGAGTAGAGACAAATTTTTATCCAAAGCCTGACTCTGGGGTTCAGCTTCTACATCTCCTGTGCCCTGAAGTTTATGTCAGGTGAGGCATTTCTGGGGTAGAGTTTAGCTAGGTCAGGTGTTGTGTAGGCTGTGAGTTTGGTTGTGGTTTTTTTCCGGGTTCTAGCCTAGCTGGCTGGTTGCATTTCTGCGACTGAGGTAGAGAAGAGGAAGGAGAAGCAGAGCACCGACAGCAATGCGTAAACAGGAGGTGCCTTATGAACTCTCTGCAAAGAAAATGTTAGATCTGTCTTAACATACTCCCTGCTTACAGCCCTAGGCCAAGAAATTTACAGGGATACAGTTATTCAAACAAGTTATTGCAAGGCCACAGAAGGTGGAGCAATCCACCTTGTACATACTTTGCTGTGAGAGCACGCATATAGGCCCTTACCACCAGTAGCTAAGGCAGTACAAGTCCATGCCCCACTTTCCCCCTAATGATTTTTCTCCGGAGCCGTACCCTCTGATACCCGTCACTACATGGCAGTCCAGGCTGAGGAGTCCCAAAGTGCTTTATGGATATGAGAGCCTTGTTGCTGCTCTTGCAAGGACACCCTTAGATTTCCTGTGTCTGCTCAAAGCAGAAAAGGCTTTGTATTTATATTTAAAGCCCTTTTCTGGAGGACCAGAACAGGAACTCTTGCTCTGTGTACAGGAGCGGAGTTTATTGGTGGATGTATCAATCCCGAGGAGGTGAATCAGTCTTGTCAGCTTGGGAATCTGGGGCTTTTGGAGAGACAGCTTGGGTTCCTAAAGCTTTTCCCTCACGCATGGCCTTGTTTTAGGCTGCCAGCCTTCTGTTTTAAAAAGCACGGACTGATCCACCTGTGTCCACCCCTAGGCTAGAAGTCTTTCTGCAGTCACACTCGGGAGACTTTTGTGGTTTCATTTTGGGATTTTCAATAGGAGTTTGTGCTCTGTAATTCCTTTGAAACCCACACCCAGATTCCTTTGACTGTTGTTATTTAGAGATTGCAAATCAGGGGAGATATATCTAGTATATATTAATTCCCTTCCCTTTGATTAAAAGGTTTGCTGTCTGGGATTGTGTGCGTGCTCACACAGGAGTACACACCTCTGACTAAATTTGTTTTTCCTCCACCGTTGAATAGAAGTTGAAGAATGAGAAAGGGCTTGTGTTTAATTGCTCTGTATTTCATGTTCAAGCGCTCTTAGAAATCTAAATAGCAACTGGAGGCCTAAAAGCTTCCAATTAATTAAGAGGGCCACTGGTTGCCCCTTGAATAGCATAACACAGCCACAGCTTTTGAACCTGACTCAACGCAAGGGATTTAATATCGAATGACCTGGTGCTGTAGGCTGGCCTGGTTCCAAATCTGCCTTTCGCTGGGCAAATTCCTGCTCACATCTGCCTGTAGCAGGCGTTCTAGCCATCTTCAGGGTGTTGGCACTTCTGGTTTGTGGCAGCCATTGACCGTGACAGTCAGCTTAGGTTTCTCAGTCAGTATTAGGCCACCAACTGGGCTGGAGGGCAGCGCTGTGTTTATCTCAGGGAAGTGACTGCAGGCTTTTGGTTTTCCTTGGTAGGAGCGGTTCAGGTACAGGCCTTTCCAGCCCACCGTTGGCAACTCAGACAGTCGTCCCCCTCCGGCACTGTAAGATCCCAGAGCTGCCTGTGGAGAGGAGTGTGCTGTTTGAACTCCAGCTCTTCTTCTGTCATCTCGTTGCTCTGTTTGTCCACTACATCAACATCTACAAAACTGTGTGGTGGTACCCACCCTCCCATCCGCCTTCGCACACGTCATTGGTAAGCACCAAAGGACAGCTGCTGTCCGCTGATACTCACAGACTGTCTCTTGGGTTGTTAGACATAAAATTTTCTATATATGTTTGATGCAAACCACATGTGACTCTGCAGCCCTGGAGGGTTGCTCACGTGACTGTTATTTGGCGAATTTTGGGCACTGGCTGTCTGCTTGGCATTCTCTTTCTGGTCTTGGAAGAGAGAGTCCGAGGAGAAGAGAGTAACTTGGGAGCTTCTCTGGTGAATGTGGGTTTCTGCTGCCTGATGGAAAGTGGAATCATTTTGTTTTTGTCACCGCAGAACTTTCATCTTATTGACTTCAACGTGCTGACAGTGACAACAATCGTCCTGGCACGCCGGCTGATCGGTGCTATTGTGAAGGAGGTAAAGTCCCCAAGCAGATCTCAGAACCGTTCTTTCCTCTCAGGCAAAATGTAAAGCCGTGTGTCCCTTCTGCAGTTCCAGACTCTTTTGCCCCTTTCTAAAGAACTTTGTGCTATGGCCAAGTCAAAAACCTAGGCACGGTTTCTAACGGGAAGAACGTAGACCAGAAACGAGCACCTCAAACCGTTGCTTGTGACTCTGTCCTTCTGTGATTGTTTCTGAATTACTGTCTCAACTAGACTGTAGTAATTCTGCTTTGCTTTCTTGCAAAGAACAGTATTTGGCTCTTCTCCCGTTCTCTTAATTACTTGAGCTTTCTTGCAAGGAGGAGCTGGTGTAGGTTGCTTTCTGCTGACTGCGGAAGCTTTCTGCGGGGAGCAGGTCCAGGAGAGTAGGCTGGTCACCCCGATAACTCCCAGACCTTAACAAGAAACCCTGAGAGCTCTCCTCACTCCAGCTTGAGGAATGGGGCCCTGGGATTTGGAGAGTCCAGACTCCCAGCTACAAGAAGGCCTCCCCTTCCTGGTGGCAGTCCAACAGAGCCTTTCACTAGCTCTTCCTTCATGCGTATGGAGTTGATTTTACAGATTGAGTGCTGCTCATTTGCCGTTTGCTCCCTGTAGGAAGAGTGAATTGGTCTCCCCTCTGCCCAGCTCTCTCTTCTCTTCCCACAGGCTTCACAGAGTGGCAAAGTCTCCCTGCCACGCTCTATTTTCCTCGTGATCACTCGGTTTGCTGTTCTCACTGGCACAGGCTGGAGTTTGTGTCGATCAATAATTCACCTTTTCAGAACCTACTCTTTCCTTAATCTCCTGTTCCTGTGTTACCCGTAAGTATCTCTTCTGTCACTTGTGTGTGATTTCTAATGTTGCTTCCCTGCAGCGAGTGTTGCTCAGTTGAAATGAAACCTGAAAGTAAATAAACACTCAATTACCTGGTAACAGAACTTAAACTACCCTTTTCCCTCTTGCTGCGTCACATTTCTTCTCGGTGGCAGGGCATATCTTTAATTTACCTATATTTCAGCTTTAATGAAAGCATTAATTACTAGATTTCTGGTGTTCTCTGAAAAGGATTGTATGCTTTTCTCATGGTATTGAGAGAACCCGTGTCTTCGGTTTACCTTAGTTCTTAGGTGCCTCTGCCAGGTGGAGTGAATCAAACAGCTTCCCTGCTTCACGTTAACTAACGAAAGGAAGCCAGTTCTATTTCCAGTAGTGGAAGTAGCTCCCTTCTTTCTGGTAGATGCAGGAGAAAGCATCTCATAAAGATCCGAGACGTGGGGCTTGTGTTTGAGATCAGACTGGTGAAGCTCTTTCCTGGAGCTTATGTAGGTACTAGATGCCATTTAGGAGGGGGATGTGAACACAGCGCTGCCAGGCGTTTCATGGGGAGCTCGTAGGGAAGTAACCTCCTTTCTGCACTTTGCTGCTCCAGGTTTGGCATGTACATTCCCTTCCTTCAGCTGAACTGTGACTTTCGGAAGACAGGCCTCTTCTCCCAGGTGGCCAACATCGGTCCCAGAGAGACCGGCGAGGTGAACTCCAGGGGCCGGGACTACCTGACTGTCCTAAAGGAAACCTGGAAGCAGCACACTCGACAGATGTACGGCATGGAAGCCATGCCCACTCACGCCTGCTGCCTCTCCCCAGATCTCATCCGCAATGAGGTGGAATACCTGAAAATGGACTTTAACTGGCGGATGAAAGAGGTGCTGGTGAGCTCCATGCTCAGTGCCTACTACGTGGCCTTTGTGCCGGTCTGGTTTGTGAAGGTGAGCAAGGGCCGTCATGGCTCTTGCAGATGGGGAGGACTGCGGGGAGGTGAGCTCTGGGTTGTGGAGGAGGTCTGCTTCTCGCTTTTTGCTTCACTGGAGCGTGGGCAAGGTTAGTCGGAGGGCTGGTCGGCTGTCACAAACCCGTTCACAGAAGCTTTGTGAAAAGCAAGAAGTAAAACCCACCAGGTTTAGCTGTGCTTAAGCTCCAGAAAACAGAGGATAGTATTGTCCTGATGAGGTGTGTTCTGTCATGAGGGTGTGCATCCATCTGTTAGGGAGCGGTGCCTTCCTCCTGCCTCCCCGTGAAGCTAGAAGGACTCCAGGCCAGCCAGTCCTTCGCACGCTGACCTTCTGTGAGGACGGGGCTCCAGGACAAGGGGATTGACCTTAATAGGGGAGGCAGACCTTAATAAAAGAACCTTGCTAGGTTTCTTAGCTGTTTTATTGAAGTTCCTAATATGTTTCACAGTGAGAATAACGTAGTAAATATGTCAGACCTCGGGGGTGAGCCCAAGTCCCCTTCCCCTGAGGGGCTGGTGCTCCCACCCATTGTCTGCTGAGCTGGGGGAGCATCAGGAACTATCTCCCTCTTTTTGGCGGTGGGTGATGATACCATAAATGTTTCGCTGTGGCGTGTTCAGGAGTTGTACAGCAGCCGTCCTATGTGGGCGCTTCTTTTTCAAGCCAGATGAACAGCTCCGTGAAAAAGCCCTTGTTTTACCTGCCTGAGTGATTTGTGTTTTGATGGCTTTGTTAGGTGAGGCTGTCCAAACACGTTGTCACACGTTCTTCTTGTCCCCCTCACAGAACACTCAGTACTATGACAAACGCTGGTCGTGTGAGCTCTTCCTTCTGGTTTCCATCAGTACGTCTGTGATCCTGATGCAGTACCTCTTACCCGCGCGCTACTGTGACTTGCTCCATAAAGCCGCCGCACACCTGGGCTGCTGGCAGAAGGTCGATCCAGCCCTCTGCTCCAATGTGCTGCAGCATCAGTAAGGAACTCTCTCCTGGGGCTAGGGCTGGAGTTTTCTCTTAGTTGGCATGCCTGTTGGCGTGAGCAGAGGCTGGATGGGGGAGCTCAGCTTTCCAGCTATCTTTTGTCCTCCTTCTGTTGCTTAAAAAAAAAAAAGAGAGAGAGAAAGAAAAATGAAAGCAGAGTTGTCGGCTGACACATCTGACAGCGCGCAGACGCTGTCTGTACTGTCCACTTCCAAGCGCAGCAAGCAGATACGATTTTTAGCGAGATGCCTGCTGTTTCTGGGCACAGGTAGCTGCCGTTTGTCACTGCCGTAGTTACGTGCCTCAGCAGGCCAGATTCTGCCCCGGTAAATGATGGCAGGCCAACGCTGCGGAAATAGCGCGGGCGTTATCCCGGCTGATGGTGGGAAGGCAGCAGACACCCCCCCCCCCTTCAGCTGTGGAGATAGAAATAAGGGCTCTCTGCTCGTTCCCTGCAGGTGGACAGAGGAGTGCATGTGGCCACAGGGAGTGTTAGTGAAACACAGCAAGAACGTGTACAAAGCTGTGGGTCATTACAACGTGGCAGTGCCCTCGGACGTCTCGCACTTCCGTTTTCACGTAAGATCGCGCCTCCTTTCTGGGGACCGAGGTGTGGTGGCTCGGCAGGGGCACGGTCCCCTTGTCCTGAACGCCTCGGGCTGCGTGAGCTGGCGCTCCGAGCAGGATAGCTGCCCACGGGGTGTTCCAGGGTGGTGGGACAAGTGGGCTTTGGCACGGCATTTCATGTTAGTCCCACATCTCCCATCGGTGCTGCCAGAAGGGCGACTCTGGCCCCTGCAAATCGGGGCTCTGTCTGGAGCCCTTCATGGGTAAATGTTGCGTCTCCAGAGGGGAATCCCAGAGGAATTGTCGTAGACCTCTGCCTCACACATCCCAAAGGGTCTGTCTGACCTTCCTCGGTGACTTATTGTGGTCTCTCCTACAGTTCTTTTTCAGCAAACCACTGAGAATCCTCAACATCCTGATTCTGCTGGAAGGAGCCGTCATCTTCTACCAGCTTTACTCGCTGATTTCGTCAGAGAAGTGGCACCAGACTATCTCGCTGGCTCTGATCCTCTTCAGCAATTACTACGCCTTCTTCAAGCTGCTGCGTGACCGTCTGGTGCTGGGCAAAGCCTACTCATACTCTGCCAGCAGAGACTCAGAGCAGAAGTTAAATTAAAACAATTGCACTGATGCTCAGCTTATTACAAAACAAACAAAACAAGAAACCCTCAGAGCTTTGTATTTTTGTTACCACTGCTTTTTTTTCTTTGATAACTGATGTAATTAAAAGGAAAAAACATATTTTTTTACTCCCAACAGTTGTTTGCGTGTTTGTTGTCTGGTAAAATCCCCCGAGAAGGCCTCCTTCTGTTTGTGTTTGAGAGGAGTGATTTATTAACAATGGTGCTTCGTTCCAACACTCGTGCTGGCGCTGAGTGGGAGGATGAGAATTACAGGTCCGGAGAAGCTCACAGCTTCCAGCCCAGGTTCCTTGGGAGGGGGGTGAACCCTCACCTGGCTTTTCCAAGGATCCCAGAGGAACCTGCGACCCCCCCAAACTCTCCAGCTGCCTTTCATTAAAATGTGAGGGTTTAATTGCTGTGCCAAAACTGCAGCCAGCTGCGTGCAGCCGCACAGGTGAAGGGCTGAGGGTCCGCAGCGGCAAGCGAGCGGACCCACCGGGGAGGGGGATGGGGACGGGGGCTTTGGCTGTTCTCACCTGCCCTGTCGCAGTGGGTTGGGTGGTCCCACCCACACACACACCCCGTTGCCGCAGCTCCCGACCAACCTGCCGGTCAGGTCTGCCCGGGGCTGGGCCCGGGAGGGGGAGCGGGGTGACATGAGCGGGGTGACATCACCGGGGCGAGGAGGAGGGGGAGGAAGGGGCACAGCGCAGCACCCGGGTGCCTCGCGGCTGGGGGGCAGCGGGGCCGTCCCTGCTGCCGGGGGCTGCGGCCGTGCCCGGGGCCCGGCCGGTGGTTGGGGCTCCCGGTCGCCGCCGGTGCCGGATGCGGCCTTTGTTCCGCCAAAGCCCCGCCGCCGCCAGGGGGCGCCCGCAGCGCGCAGCCCCGCTCCCGCTCCTGGTCCCGGTCCAGCCCCGCTCCTGCTCCCGCTCCCGGTCCAGCTCCTGGTGCTGGTCCCGGTCCGTCCCCAGTTCCGGTCCCGGTCCAGCCCCGGTCCCACTCCCGTTCCCAGCCCCGGCCCCGCTCCCTCTCCTGCTCCCGGCCCCGCTCCCGGTCCAGCCCCGCTCCAGCTCCTGCTCCCGCTCCCGGCCCCGCTCCCGGTCCCGGCCCCGGTCCCGGCCCCGGTCCCGGTCCCAGCCCCGCTCCCGCTCCAGCTCCTGCTCCCGCTCCCGGTCCCGGCCCCAGCCCCGCTCCCGATCCAGCCCAGGTCCCGGTCCTGCTCCCGGCACCGTTCCCAGCTCCGCTCCCGCTCCCGGTCCAGCCCCGCTCCCAGCCCCGCTCCCGGTCCAGCCCCGGCAGCGCCGCCGCTCCCCGGGCCGCGGTCGCACCGTCCGCCCCCGGGAGCGGATTCTCACGAATGAAACCGGCCACCAGACCCCGGGGGGCCCCGGGCCCCGGCCCGGCCCTGCAGCCCCCGTGCCCGCAGCGGCACCGGTTGGGGACAGAGTCCCACGGGCGGCCGCGGCAGCGAGTGGCCCCGGGCCCGGCGCGGGGTCTCGGTGATGGCGGAGCCCCTCAGCCAGCCCCGGGCGTCTGACCCCCGGTAAAGCGTTCCCCCGGCCCCAGCAGCGGTGGCGGCAGGGACGCGGTGGGGCCAAAGGCCACAGGGAGCCAGGCCACCGCCACACGCCTGTCCCTTACCGGGGCACGGTGAGGAAGAGGAAGGACAAGCGGTAAAAACAAGGCCCAGGGCTGGCGGGGAGCCCTGTGGGCTGGGGTGCAGCTGGGACACACACACACACCCCCCGGCATCGGGGCACCCCCGGGGCACAGCACAAGGGGACAGGGACGGAGCTGAGCCTCCCACCCCCACACTGGAAGGCCGAGGGGCTCACAGTGCAGGAAGGCTGCACGAAGCCCCCCCCCCCCCCCCAGGCCCCCCAGCAGGTCCAGAGGGGGTGGAGAGACCCCCCCAGCCTGCCCCGTGGCTCACACAGCCCCAGCCAGGGCCAGCTCCCGGGTTCACTGCCCAGGCTGGGGTCACTGCCCGGGGTGGGGGGTGATGTCGGGGCGCCACGGGTGGGTGTGCCTGTGCCCTGGCCCCCTCCTCACCACGGCAGGAGGAAACGGCCATGTCCAGCCTTTCCCGAGGATGAGGATTTCCTTCCTCCCATTGAGCGGGGACTCTGAGGTTAGCACGCAGCTGCGGGGCACTCAGCCCACAGGATGGGGGGCCTGGCTGGGAGGTGGGGGGCAGAGACCCCCCCCTGACACGCAGCCCTGGGTGCAGCTCCTGGCAGGAGCCCACTCTTCCCTCCCCCTGCCTGGTCGGGACCCCGTGCAGCCAGAGGGACAAGGGAGCCGGCTTTGGGGAGGCTGGGGATGGAGACGTGTGGCCGTTTCCTTCTCCCCCCCCCCCCCATGGCTTCACCCCCTCCCCTTTGCCCAGCCCCAGTGGCTGCAGCTGTTCTGGGGGGCGAGCAGCAGCTGGGCAGGGCAGGCAGCCCTGGGGCGATGGAGCCCATCTCCCCTCCGGGTGGCCCAACAGAGGGTGGCCAAGCCACAGCCACCCTTGACTGCAATTTTTAGGGTCCCAGTCACACCGGGAGGGCTTGGGAATCCCCCTGGCTCCAGCAACATGACCCTCGGCACTGGCCACCTCTAGGCAGAGCCCCCCAGCCCCGCTGGGTGCCTGCACCCTGCTGCACCCCTGGCCCCCTCCTCCTTGCAGGGACCTGGCCCAGGCACAGAGATGACGAGATTCCCAGAAAAGGCTCTTCCTGCAGCTGGGAAGGGCTGTCGTGGGGCTCAGGGGACACTCCCCACTTGAATCATCTGACAGTGAGCGCACAGGGGCTTTTCCAGGGCCCCCGGAGGGGATGACATCCCAGGGGAGATCCCCGGTGGGAATTCCCCTGGGAGCAGCCAGGTGCTCCTCGGATGTGGCTTCACTGGGGACCCAACTGCCTTGGTGACCCCAGGGGTCCTAAGCAACCCAAACGGTGCCCAGCCCATGGGCAGCATGGCACCCCGGGGGTCCCGGCCTGGCCAGGCTCCATCTGCCACCTCCCCCGCAGCCGCTAATCCCGGGATTAGCAGCCAGATGCCAGGCGCAGGTTTGCTGCAGGTAACGAGGATCCCTCAGGGAGGAGGTTGGGGACATCAAAATGCAGCAATTATGGCTCATCCCACACCTGCGCCCAACGAGCTCCGCAGCCATCCTGCCGGTGCCAAGCAGGACCAGGCACCCGCTGGTCCTTGCATCGCGGTGGGGACCCCGCTGGCAGCAGGGACAAGGAGCCTGCGTGTGCTGAGGACACGTCCTGGGTGCCCTAAGGATGGGACCCCAGCATAACGGCCGTGTTGGTGGGGTCACGGAGCAAAAAGCCAGGGAGAAATGTCCTACACCGGGCTCAGAGCTGCTGGGGGCACGGCTGAGCCCTCCCTTGTGCAGACCTGAAACAGGGCACGTGCACAGGGGATAAGCTTTGGCCTCCCGCTGCCCGTGGGGAATCCCCTCATCGCTCCGCTGGATGCAGCTGATGGGAAGTGGCTGTTTTTCCCAAAGAGCCCATCCGAACATTCCTAGGAGGCCATGTCTGCCACCCGCATCCCCGTCCCTGGGACCTCCATCCAGCTGGTCCCACCCCGGCTCGGTGCAGCCAGAGGATGGATGCTGCACAGCGCTGCGGGCTGCGGCTGCTCAGCACCATGCTGCTGGCAGCCCCCAACCCACAAACCTGCCCTACGTCTGCACCCCGCTGAGCTCCTGCCCCCAGGGGTGGGGGGGCAGAAAGAGCCAGCACAGATTTCACACCTGAACCTGCAAACGCCTGTTTTCTCCCCCAGTGCCACTGCCACCCTCCAGCACCCACGCAGAGATGGTGCTGGGACACCGATGGTCCAGGGTCCCGGCTTGCTGGGTGAGCCTACAGCAGTGATACCCCACTGGGGGCCTTACAGACACCCCCCAGCTCCCCCCTGTCCCCAAAAAAACACCAGCTGGCCCCGCGTTGGTGCACTGCTGAACCCAGCGTCCAGGCTGGGGTGGGGACAGGGGCACGGGGGCTGGGGTGGCACACGAGCACCCCAGGAAGCCAAGGGTCCCCATGCTGGGCACGCGATGCGTGCGGGTAATCCCAGCTGGGCCGTGTTGTCCTTTATCTGGAGGCTGGTAGCTTTAATTCTTCCTTAATAATCGTTTATGCCGTTAATAAAGCCAAATCCCTGAAGTAGCTAATTAAGGATTTGTTTGCCCACTGCCATCCCACACCGCAGCAGTTTTGTGTGAGATCAAGGCGGGGGGGGGGCGGGAGAACACAGGGAGGTGGTGGGAGCATCCTCCCCCGTGCCCATCCCACCAGCATCCCTGCTCCCCTGGGCTGGGAGCTGGGAACCAGGGATCCCTGAGCAGCACCACAGACCCTGCGCTCCCCCAGACCCAGAGCCGTGGGGTGTCCCTGGGGCCTGGGCACCCAAAGTGATGCTGAGCCGAGCCAAGCTGGCCACCACAGCCCCTGCCTGACCTTGCCCAGGGCTCACCTGGCCAAAACCGGGGCAGGACACAGCCCACGAGGCCCAGCCCTGAGCCAGCGAGACCTGCCATAATTGGCAGCCCTGAATTAGCATATGCACATCCTCATTAGCAATTACACACACACACGCCCTCGTTTTCTCATCTGAACAAATCCATGGTGGGGAGCCAGGAGCCGGGATGGGCAAGCATGGGGCAGCGGGGCCAGATTCCGAGCTGCCCACCCTCTCCTGGCGCTCAGCTCATCGCTCGAGACTGCTAAACTCATTACACGTGTGCGACGGGGGGCACAGCCAGCACCGCCAGCACCCCGAGTCCCCGGCACCGCTGGTGGTCCCAGGCCAGGGCAAAGAGCAGATGGCCGCTGGCAGCACTGCCCTGCCCGGGGGAGGGGGCCAGATGGACCCAGGGGAGCAGAGCCACCCCCTCACCCCCCACTTGGCTCCTGCTGCCATTTTACCCCACCAGCTCAACCAGCAGCTATCAATATTTAACAGCTCCATCCTCTGCTCCGCCACTGAACTGACAGCCGGAGGGATGGCGGGTCCCATTGTGCCACTGGGGGCTGCTGGGCTGAGACCCCCCCCAGGGGGCACGGCCCCCTCCCCACAGCATTGCTCTGGGTCTGAGCATCACGCCAGCGAGCTGGGCTGGAAATGCTTGTGGGCTGGAAAGGTGGTGGATGGAGACTTTGGGGGACACGGGGATGTTTCCCAAGAGCTGGAGACGAGATGGGGGAGCAGGTCGCCTACCTCCCAGGCAGGTGTCAGGGTCTGCGGTGGCCCCATCCCAGGCACCAGGCAGGCTGAGCACCCCTGAGCCCTCGCAGAGGTCCAAGGGGCCATAAGCACCCCCAAACCCATACCTGCACCCATCTACCAAGGGGGATCCAGCTCCTTGGTCAGCCCCCAGCCAGGGCAGCCACCACAGGGGGGGTGCCAGGGGTCCACATCCCGGCCGGCAGCGGAGCAGAGCCGGTTGCAGGATCTCCCACGCTGCAGCACGAAGCTGCGAGTCCCGGCACGCGGCTGCTGTGGGGCACGCCGCAGCCTGCAGCCCCACGGGCGGCGGAGAGGCATCTGCAGCCGAAGGCTCGTCCAGCATCCAGCTGGATCCAGCCCTTCCCAGCACCCAGGCAGTTTCGGCCCCACGGTGGGCACGGCCGGTGCCCCCTCTTGCAGCCTCAGTGCCCTCGTGGGACACACGTGCAGCAGGGCAGACCCTCGCCGGGGCCAGGCTTCCTCTGGCCGCCACCACCGTGGCCCCAAGCTTTTCCGCCGCTCTTCCGCCGACCCCAGGGCCGCCGGCTGCCTTCCTGCCCAGGCCCGGCACTGCCGCCCAGTTTCCTTCCCGCTGGCTGCCTCCTGCCCCGCCGCCCCACCGTGCACCGAGCATCCCCGCTCGCCCCGCCAGGCCAGCACCATCCAGCCTCCCTGTGGCTCCTTCCCAAGCCTCGGACAGCGGGAACTGGCTCCAAGAGAGTGTCCCCAGCTGCTGTCCCAGGACCCTGTGCCCCCCTGGATGCTCTGGTCACCAGTCCCCATGCAGGACCTGGCCCTGACACCGCTGCGGCAGTGACCCGGCTCAGTCGGGCGATTTCAGGGGGTCCATGTTTCACCAGCTGTTTCCTTCCAGCTCAGTGATAAAAGTATTGACCGGAGCAAGTCTCCCCCCAGGCTCACACCCGGGGAGCAGCAATTCCCCGATTGCAATCACTTTTGGGGATCTACCAGTGACCTAGTTTTTAATCTGCTGTGCACGGGCGGCAGGGATTGCACGCAGGGCTGCTTTCGGCTGGCAGGAACCAGCAAGGGCTTTCCAGGAGCAGGGATACCCCCCCCAGTGCAAAGCCCCCCCGCCTGGTTTTAGGGAGTTGAGGGTCCCCAGGCAGCTCGGCGGGGCTGGCACCGGCTCTGTGCCACGATGCTGCCGAGGTCAGGCGGTTCCCACGCCGAGCCCCAGTGTCTCCCCCAAACCAGTCGGGCGTGCGGAGCCGTGACTCAGCCCCGAGTCAGCCGGCGGGGAGCAGCGTGCATCAGCAGGCCCGGGGGGGCCGGCGGAGGGCAGGGGGTGCTGCGGCAGGATGGGACCTGCGCGGAGGCCCCCGCTTCCCGGGCAGCCACGCCGGATCCCTTCCCAAAGAGGGAAGCGAAAATTTTCCTTTTCCTTCCTCCTTCAGAGCTGCAGAGCAGGTGTCGTCATGCTGGGGTGACCTGCCCTTGCACCCCACTCCCTAACGCAGCCCTCCCGTGTCCCCCCAGGCATCCCACTGGGTGAGGACTGGGAAGGGCTCCGTATCTCCCTTCCCAGCTGATGCAAGGCTTGCTCATCGCTGCTGCTCCCCAGGGCCACCCCACTGCAGGGCAGGTGACGCTGACACTGTCACCTTCCTTCGCAGGTCCAACCCTCCCTGCAGGGATGATGCCACCATCCCTCCGTGGGCCTTACACACGTTTCACTCGCTGCCAAGCATCACTCCCTGCCCCACAGCTGCTCACCCAGCACCCAAGGTCCTCCCCAGCCCCCACGCAGACGCTGGGGGGTTCACTACATGCTGGGCATTGGAAACAGGCTGTTGCCAGCCTCCGCGCCAGCCAGGAATAAGTGGATTAAGAATCAATCTCGTTATCGCTGCTAGCAGCCTCGCCCAGGGCTGTGGGATGGGGACAGAGATGGGGACAGGGATGGGGACACGATGGGTGGGGGGGATCAGGGGTGCCCGCTGCCCAGCGCAGGGCAGAGCGTGGCCACGGTGCTTTGACAGCAAGGGTTTGGCTGCCTGCTGTTCCCAGCAACGCGGCATCCGGGATCTAATGAGCCAGGACGGTTAATTAGTCAGTGTCAATTTATGTTAATTAGTCCAAGGAGTCGAGAGACTGATTGCTCTGCCACCTGGCTGGCACCCGCATGCACAGGGCCTTGGGGGGGGGGTGTCACATACATGTGTGTGGGTGCATGTGTGTGCGCACACCTGGGTGCGTGCCCATAGATACACCCTGTGTGTGCATGTGTGTGTGTGCGCAGCCACCCGTGCACACCTGCCCATGCACTCGTGCACGCCTGCACCTACACACACGTGCACGCACGTGGAACTTCTGTGGCTCCAGAAAGCTGAGCTCACATCAACGTCACGGCTCGGGGGGCTGATGCTGGGGAGGCCCCGAGCAGGCAAAGAGGGTGACAAGGGACAGGGCAGCCACGTCCCTGGGGCAGGACAGGGTGGGCTCAGCCACAGGCAGCGATGGCACAAGCGATGTGAAGTTCCCTGCAGGTGATTCACACTCTTCCTCAACTTTGCTGCTGTACGAGCAAGGGCTGAGAACCCGGCGGGAGCTGCAGGGATTTCCAAAAGGGCTCAGAAAAACTCCCCACCTCACTGGCCGCCCACTGTGATTTCCCCCCTCCTCCTGGGTGGGAACGCAGCCGTTCTGGGGGTGAAGGAGCCACGTGGCTCTGCTTGCAAGGAGGGAAGAGGATGGGAAACACGTTGTGGCTAGATCCAGCCAGGGAGCGAGCTCCTCCCCAGGCTGGGGTGCTGAGCAGGGGACAGAGCTGCTCCATCTCACCCCACCCCACGGTTTACTCAATCCAGGTTAATGGGCATCGCAGCCTGCGCTGCTGTTGCCTTCTGGGGTTTGTTTCCTCTTTTTAAAACAGGATTGCAACTGGAAAAAAGAAATATAAAAAAAGGCAAAACCTTAATCCTGCAAATCCTCTGCTGCTCCTGCTGAAGGCGTTGGTGTGTGGCACAGGCTGGACATGCCTGTCCCCTGACAGGTGCCCACGATGGGATGTTAGGGTCAGATGCTGCTCCTGCGGGCTGCCCAGCTCAAGCCCAGAGAAGCTACAAATAGCCCCTGTGCCCCTACCATGCCAGCCAGGTGTTGCAGCCACCCCATCAGCTATGCAAACGAGACCAAAATTAAATCAGCTGCATGGGAGAAAAACCTGTTAACCCCTACCAGGGCAGTGGAGCCGTGTCCCCTGCCAGGTACTGGTACCACCACAGCAGCGAGGGCCACACTGGGGCCAGGGCACGTGTCACCCACCACAGCTGCAGCCACGCTGGAGTGGGGGGCTGCTGCCGAATGTGGGGAGCAGGGTCCATGTCCCCACGATGGGGCTGAGCACGGTCCCCCCGCTGCCCCCAGCTCCCCTGGCTTGCAGCCATCTGGCTGGGATGTATTAAAGGCATGGAGAAGCTGGAGAGAAAGGAGGTCAGGGCTGCAATGGCAGCCGAGGGATGGGACACCTTCCCCAGCAGCGGGACCCTCCAGTGGGACACAACTGTGGCACCAGCCAGAGCAGGGACGGTTCTTTGGGATGTCCTTGGACCCCCAACAGGAGCCCAGAGCAAGCCCTGGGGCCAACAGCTGGCTCCTGGCCCCAGTGCCGGGACATGCCAGGTGGACTTTGTACCACCGTGGCGTTACTGGCAGCACTGGCAGAGCAGAGCAGAAGGGCTGCACCGTGCCTGGGTGCCTCCCAGGAAACCTGCCTGTGCCACGGGCGTGCAACCCCTCGCCAGGGATGGGGCGGGGGGCACCAGGCATCAAACCGCACCAGCAATGGGGGCGTAGAGGCAGGCACCCCAAAATCTGGGCAGCGTGCACCAACGGGCTCCCCGAGGGTCCCCACCGCTGCTGCCTGAGCCGGCTGCGTGGGTGCAGCGCCGAAAACGTGCCCCCGGCCCGTGCACGAGCGTGCATATGTGAGTCCCTGTAGGCAGCTGCCTGCATTTCATGCATTTTTAAGAAGAACAGGGTTAGTGGGTCACTCCAGTGCCGGAGGCTTTTCTCCAGCTGAGCTGCTTTGCTGCCAAACCCATCCAGGCTGGCGGCTGCCCGCACCGCAGCGGCAAGGGGGCTGGGGCAGGCAGCGGTGCGGGCAGGCAGGTGGTGACGCTGCGGCTGCAGCCACCCAGGGCTGCGATGGCCCTTGGGTCCCCCACCAGCTCCAGCCACCATTTGCCCCTGGAGGCATCCAAGGAGCTGGATGCGGCCAGAGCAGTTCCCGTCCTGCAGAGCCCCAGCAAGGCTGCCAGGTGTGGGGGCTCCAGCCCCCCGAACCACGGGGCCCGGCGAGGCTGTCGGGGTGCGGTGGTGACAGTGGAGAGGAAAAGCCACCGCGGTTAAAAGTTAATGTGGAGACAAAGCAGAGCCGGGATGGTAATGCCAGTGCGGCCGCACCAATGCAAACAGCCCCGGCTTTATGGCTGAACGGCCCCAATAAAGGGGTGCGTGGCCCAGTCCCCACCCCCCCAGCCCCTGCCCACGGCCCCGCCCCCACCTCAGCACCGTCACCCCGCTAGGAGCACATGCATGGGTGCAGCCACACCGGTGCCTGTGTCCATGCTTGCACAAGCGTGTGCAATGCGGCACGCGAGTGTGCCACGGAGAGGGACGTGCACCCGCCGCGCTGCGGGCAGTGGGGCGAGGCCAAGCCGTGGGGTGCGATGGCAGCGATGCAGCCCATCGCTCCTGCGCCCGCAGCCCCCCGCATCCCACCACCGCTCAGCCGTTGCCATGGCTACAGCCATGCAAGTCTGGGCGAAATGCATCTGCCGCTGCAGGCTGCCGAGGCGTGGGGGCGGGGAGGGCACCGCTGCTCCAGCACCGCCGCCAGCCAGGGCCACAGCACCAGCCCCCCACCCGATGGGTCCCCCCCAGGCCCATGTCCGGCTGCTGCCCCCCTCCCAGGAGCTTTGCCAAGAGCCGTGGTGGGAGAGCAGGGGGTGGACGGGGGGTACCAGTCCCCCACCGTAGAGGGGCTGCAGACCCTCTTTGCAGTGGGATGGGGTCCATCATGGGGGGGTCCACCACGCTCCCCCAACCCTGCAAGCTGTGCAGGTTTGCCAGCTCCGGGCAAGCTGGGGGGCGGCGGGGGGCTGGAGAGAGGTGCCCGCCTCTGGTGCGTGTGAAACCCCCACATGCCCCCCCCCCCCCGCATCCCACCAGCTCCCCAGAGGCAGAGAGCCAAACTGGCACGGCTGGGGATGCCTGGGAGGCAAAGTGCTCCCCAATAACCTTAGCATCAGGCTGGGGCACAGAGCAGCCCCCCAGAGCCCATCACCACGGTCTCTGGGCTCTGGTGGCCCATGGACTCCTGCCCAGCCCCGCCTGGCTGCGGTGGCCCTGGGGACACTTTCGGTTTTGCTCTGAGGCAGAGGGGAATTCTGTTCCTGGCAATTAAGCAATCCCAGCCGGGGCGAGCAGGGGATGAGGGAAGGAGGGGATTTCTGATGGAAAGTTGCAGACAATCCTGGTGCTGCTGTGATTCCCCCACTGAGCCCTGCTCCCCCGCAGCAGGACCGAGCCCCTGCCCCATCCCACCGGCGTGGGATTTTGGGGAGAGGGTTTTCCTAGCACCCCAGGATTTACCGGGAACAAGTCCTCCCGGTCACACAGCCCCAGTAAATCGGCCAGGATCTTCTGGCAGAGGAAGCAGCAATGAAAAGGTTGGTTGACACTTACAGGTTCCTAATGAGGCTTTAAAGTTAATAGTCCATTAAGATGAGTGGGGCTGGAGGTTTGCATCTCTTAGGGCTGTTTGGGTACCAGAATCACAGAACCATTGCGGTTGGAAAAGACCTTTGAGATCAAGTCCAACCATTAAAGCTGATAAAGAAGATAATGGTGCCCCCCCTTCTCCCACATCCCCTCCCCCCGCAGCATCCAGCACCCCTCCGGCACTCCCCATCCCTCCAGCCCTTCATCCCGGCAGCCAGAAGCCAGGCCTGGCCTGGGTGTCCCTGCGTCTTTCCTGCTGCCCGCCTGTCCATCCTGGTCCCTTCCCCCACGGCCATCCTTCGCACACACTGGCCTCTCTCTGCCTGGGCCCGTCAGATGTTGCTGAAAGGGAACAATGCGACGTATTGTCTCTCGCTGCTCGCAGGCATCAAAACCCAGCAGCGCAACAAAAAGACACATTGACTTGCAGGGAAAAAGAGGCCCATACATCCCCGGCTGCTCGCCGGGGGAGGGACCGCTGCCCCAAAGCATCCCAGCACCACTTTCCTGTCCTGGGTCCAGCCGCGACGTGGTCGGCTGGCTGCCACCGGCCCCAGGGACGCAGGCAAAAGGGGTTACCCACCGCGCTGGGCTGCAGGGAGCTGGCGGTGGAGGTGACGGGCTGCCATGCCCCATCGCCAAGGGACGTCCTTGGGAGCGGCATCACGGCTGCGCACGGGAGATGTTCGCTGGACCCATGATGAGGCACGTGCAGGGGCTGGGACCATGCTGGGTGCATGTGCATTATGTGGCCGTGCTGGGTGTGCGTGCACGGGCTGGACCCTCTCAGACTCTGCACACACAGGCTGCCCCCCCCCAGCACCCCCCCAAGGAGAAGCAGGGCTTGCCCAAGGCTGTACCCTTGGAGAACAGGGAAGGAGCGTGGTGCTGCCTGCCTCGCACGTGTGCAGAAGGGACGTGACACCCTCACCCGCTGCTGTCACACAGGCACAACTCTGTGCAGCTCGGTCCAGGTGTCTAACCCATGTCTGTGGGGCTGCCACACAACCCCAGCCCCACTGGGAGCTACAGCAGCCCCCAGCAGCCCACCTGCACCGGAGCAGCCCGGGCAGCGCGGCACATCTCCAAGGCTGTGAAAAGCCATGGCACCAGTGACACCAGGGATGGAGGGAGCTGAGCCCACCCTGGGGACAACCACAGGCTCCCACTGCCTGGGGGGTGTCACCATCCCCAAGGGCAGCACCACACACCCACCTCGGCTCTGCCGTGCCAGGACACGGCTGTGGCCGGCTGCGTTCCTGTGGGCACCGCGCGGCGGGGTGATGCTCAGCACACACATGCCCCCCAGCATGCTTCTCCACTGCGTGCCCCCGCTGTGGCGTGCGGGCACGCTCCCGTGGCACCTCCGCAGGCAGCTCCGGAGGAAACAGGACGGGAAAAGCTCCACTTGGACTGAGTGTCGCTTTTGTTTCCATTATAAACTTCCCTTATAACGAGGAAGGAGGCCCTGAAACATGCTCCCCGCTCAGCCCCCGGCCGGGGGACCCTGCCAGCATCCCTGGTTGGGGCTGGGGGGAGCAGAGCCTGGTGTGCGTTAGCACCCAGCTGCCCCCCCCCCATCTCTGCTGCCAGCTGGATCCTGTGGCCCCTTTTCTCCCCGGACAGCCGCTGGCAGCCGTCCTGCTCTCCTAATGCAACCGAACCGGCAGCGCACAGCTTGCTCAGGGTCAGCGAGCCCTTTATCAGCACCGAAATGCAGGCTAGGGCAGGGATGCGGGAGATAAGGCGTGTGGGAAGAGCACCAGCATCGCTCCTGGGCAAGGGCATTGAGGCGGGTTCCTGTTCTTCCAAGAGCTGGGAGAAACCAGCAGGCTGGGAAAGGGGATGCAGGGGCTCCCCTCAGGGTGCTGGTCCCCAGCCTCATCCCTGGGGAGAAGTGGGGCTGGGGGTCCTGAGCAGCCCAGCCCAGCTCACCCAGCTGATGAGGTTGGAGGGTTTTAGGTTATCTGGCTTGGCTTTGTTTGCAAATGCTCCAGCTCCTGGCCAAAAAGAAGGGCAGATGGTCTCCGAGATAAGAGACTGAGGGGATGCGCTCTCTTTCCTCTGCCATGACTCACAGCTGCCAACCTCTGCCCCTAGCCGCCCCGGCGCAAGCAGGAACAGGGGTGATGGAGGGGGAGAAAGGTCCTGGGGTGGGAGAGCAGGGCTGGTCCTGCAGGGTGGGATGCAGGGAGGATGTTACCGGAGTGAAAAGCAAGCCTAGAAATAGCAAACGCAGTTACACAAGGTGCCGGTTGCCATGGGATCTTCACAACCAAAAATGACGGGGCTCTGGCAAATACAAGAACGGGCCCTTTCATGTGTTTCTATGGGAAGTCAGCGCCTCGCTGCAGCCTCCCAGGCTGGAGCCTTTCCCAGGTCAGAAGGATTCGGGGATGCCGGTTGCAGCACCGACTCTGTGCGGGCAGCAGGGAGACCCCCGGTAAGGTCCTGGGCAGAAGTTCCTTGGGTCTAGGATGCTTTTTCCTGGTGCAAATGTCAAAGAGTCACTTGGCACCAGTTCGGCAGCCAGCCCAAGTGATGGCACAGCCATGAACAGGTTCGGCAGAACCAACTTCTGCCTGTGCAAAGGATTGGGAAGATCCCCCTGGCCACCACATAGCCCCACTCTTCCTCCTGCCTGCCCAGCCCTGGCCAGCCCTCGTACCCTGCAGAAATCCCCCGGCGTGATGCTCAGCAGGATTTCCTTCTGCAGCTGAACACAGCATCGCTCAGTGCCTGCACCCCCCCCCAGCCCCTTCACCCAGTCCCCTTGTGGGCTGCACAGCTGGAGCATCACTGGCCCCCGGGGACCAGGCGGGTGGCCACCTCCTGAAGCTGCACTGCGGCGCTGGGGAAAGCTGAGCCACAGGCAGGCACGGCTGGTGGACACAGCAGCACAGGCAGCATGGGCAGCAGGGGCAGCACAGGCAGTGTGGGCAGCACGGGCAGCACATGCAGCACGGGCAGAGGCTGACCCCCAGCCCTAACCTGTGGCTACTATTTTTAACTGAGGGCTGTTTGCAAGGGCTGCTCCTGTGCCAGTGCTGCCGTGGTGGCAGAAGCCATTCCTGTCCATCCCTGCGTAAGGCACAGCCCAGCCCCACACTCTCCCTGCAGGAATTCTCTCCCTGGAGAGATCTAATTAGCTAATTCCTTTGCTATTTATAAATCAATATAGAAATCCCTCTGCTTTATTCCCAGTGCTGTTGGTTGCCCTGGCTGGGCCCCTGCTAACTCAGTTAAAATCCTTGAGCAGATGATCAGAGGCTGGTGAATGGCTCTAGATATGGGAATAAATAATTGCATTAATTCTTTGTTAAGGGCTGGGGGAATAGGGTGGGTGGCAGGGGCAGGGCAAGGGGCTGGGGACTGCCCCCTCCAACCCCCTGGCACAGGGGCTGCGCTCATTGCCCTGCCTTGCAGCCTGTCAGCGCTTAACACCTAATAAATTAATAATCAGCACGCAGTTTAAGTAGGTCTGGAAAGTGGAAAACAACATCCGCAAGATCTTGCATCCCCAAGGCCTTTTAGGCAGGAGCAGTGTGCGGAGAGGCAGACAGATTTGTCTGCCCGTCCATCTGCTAGAGGAGCAGACAGACCCGTAATCTGTCCGTCTGCCCACAGCCTGCAAATCCCTGTCACTTCCCGATCAGCCAAAGCCCCGGGAGCCAGCGGAGAGCCCGTGTGGAGCCGGAGCATCCTCTGCCCCACTCCGGTTCCCTGCCCGACACCTGGGGATGGAAGAGCCTGACCTGCAGCCGAGGCAGCGGCGGAGGGATGGGACCCAGTGCAAGCAGCGCTGATGGTCACACTGGTTTCCATCGGGAGGGTTTGGGTTGGTGTTTGGTTAGTGCTGGAAACCCACCGTTGCAGCCGGCTTCTGCGCTGCGCCCGCTCTGCTGGTGTAGCCGCATCTGCCCCGGCGCCTGCCTGGCCGCACCATCTGCTCCGCGCCACCAGCACCCCCAGTGCCATGCAGAAGAGGCAAACAGCCTCTTCCCAGGTTGAGAGCTGGAATAACCGGGCACGGGTCTGCCCGGGGGGGACCCACGCTCACCCCACAGAGCACCGGGGCTCCGGCAGCTGCTGGCATGGCTGCACCAAGCCCCGCTCCTGGCGCTGCTGCCATCGGTCCATCAGGACAGACATCCGCAGCGCAGGCAGGCCCTGGGAGGGGAGGCACGCTCAGGAATCCACAGGGGAACGGGTCTATTTATAAACACATCCCTTACGCAGCGCTGCAGAAGAGGGTTTTCAAGAAAAGCTGGGATCAAGAGAGATGTGGCAACTGGGGATTCCTGGGAGATGAAAGCCGCTAGAAAACTGCACATGAGGTTTCCCTCATCGACACTGATGGCGACGGGGGGTGCCCCCCCCCCCTCCCCCAGCAGGTCCACATCTTGAGCTGTCTAATCACACCCAAGTTTGCCCTTTAGAGCCATCACATCTACCTCCCATCGCTCCGGTGCTGCCCGCCGATGTGGCAGGGGCACAGCGGGGTGTAAAGCACTTTTTCCCTGCAGCAAAATGTGGAAGAGACCTGGGGACGCAGCCCCCCTGCCACCCCCAGCCCCAACCCCGGCCCAATAAATCCTCCCTCCACTAAGCCAGCTCGGCCGCTCATCCAGCCCACTGTGGAATAAACCACCTCGCCAGCACGCGGGCTGCTTCACAGCACGGGGTACACAACTGCAACCCCAAAACAACCAACAGACACCGCTGCAGCGGGGCTGCCACTGTCACCCCAAAGGCTGCGCCCCCAGAGCCTGCTCCCAGCACCCAGCACCCGCAGCAGGGGGGGTGCAGGCGGGCGGTGGGCTGCGGGGCTGCTCACCTGAGCGGTTTCCCTGGGGATTTGGTACTGGATGGGAGCGTCTCGGGACTGTTGCATGGATGGTCAGGCTCGGGCAGGCGCTGCAGAGGCCAGTGCTCGTTCAGGCTTGCTCAGGATGGGCAAAACGCGGTCGTGCTGCAGCAGTGGGGCAGCATGCTGGGATGGGGTGGGATGGGATGGGATGGGATGGGGATGGGGATGGGATGGGGTGGGGTGGGATGGGATGGGATGGGGATGGGGTGGGGTGGGGTGGGATGGGATGGGGTGGGATATGGATGGGATGGGGTGGGGTGGGATGGGATGGGATGGGATGGGGATGGGATGGGGTGGGGTGGGATGGGATGGGATGGGATGGGGATGGGATGGGATGGGGTGGGATGGGGATGGGATGGGGATGGGATGGGGTGGGGTGGGATGGGGATGGGATGGGGATGGGATGGGGTGGGGTGGGATGGGATGGGGTGGGGTGGGATGGGATGGGGTGGGATATGGATGGGATGGGGTGGGGTGGGATGGGATGGGATGGGATGGGGTGGGGTGGGATGGGATGGGATGGGATGGGGATGGGATGGGATGGGATGGGGATGGGGATGGGATGGGGTCGGGTGGGATGGGATGGGATGGGATGGGGATGGGGATGGGATGGGGTGGGGTGGGATGGGATGGGATGGGGATGGGATGGGGATGGGATGGGGTGGGGTGGGATGGGATGGGGTGGGATATGGATGGGATGGGGTGGGGTGGGATGGGATGGGATGGGATGGGATGGGGTGGGGTGGGATGGGATGGGATGGGATGGGATGGGATGGGGTGGGGTGGGATGGGATGGGATGGGATGGGATGGGATGGGGATGGGGATGGGATGGGGTGGGGTGGGATGGGATGGGATGGGGTGGGATGGGATGGGATGGGATGGGGTGGGGTGGGATGGGATGGGATGGGGATGGGATGGGGATGGGATGGGGTGGGGTGGGATGGGATGGGGTGGGATATGGATGGGATGGGGTGGGGTGGGATGGGATGGGATGGGATGGGATGGGGTGGGGTGGGATGGGATGGGATGGGATGGGATGGGGTGGGGTGGGATGGGATGGGATGGGATGGGATGGGATGGGGATGGGGATGGGATGGGGTGGGGTGGGATGGGATGGGATGGGGTGGGATGGGATGGGATGGGATGGGGTGGGGTGGGGTGGGATGGGATGGGATGGGATGGGATGGGGTGGGGTGGGGTGGGGTGGGATGGGATGGGATGGGGTGGGGCGGGGTGGGATGGGATGGGATGGGATGGGATGGGGTGGGGTGGGATGGGATGGGGTGGGATGGGATGGGATGGGATGGGATGGGGTGGGGTGGGGTGGGGTGGGATGGGATGGGATGGGGTGGGGCGGGGTGGGATGGGATGGGATGGGATGGGATGGGATGGGGATGGGGATGGGATGGGATGGGATGGGATGGGGATGGGATGGGGTGGGGTGGGATGGGATGGGGTGGGATGGGATGGGATGGGATGGAGTGGGATGGGATGGGGATGGGGATGGGGTGGGGTGGGATGGGATGGGATGGGATGGAGTGGGATGGGATGGGATGGGGTGGGATGGGATGCAATGGGACAGCAGCATGAGGACTTTTTACACTCCTACAGAGAAGAGCCAGGACAAAATGACCCCCGACAGAAAGACAGCAAATCATTCCCAGAAGGTGGGAAGAGAAGCATGGGGTGGGCACAGATGCTGCCCCACGCCAGACTCCGCTGGGGCAGAGGGAAGGGCTCGCCAGCCGTGGCTTTGCCGGGTTTTGCTCCCCGGCAGGTAAAGCCTGGGGACACTCACCCCGGGGAACAAGTCAGAGAAGACGGAGCGTATTTTCTGACTAATTCAATATACGTGCTTAGACTGTTTGTCTTCCCAAAACAGCCTCGCTACGCTCCGAAAAGCGGGTGTTTTTTACAGGGGGTACGTCCCCCACAGCCCCTTGGCAGCCCTGACAGCCGCTCGGGCAACTCTCAATCTTGCAGCTGGCCAAAGGCGTGGGCGGCCAGACCAGCAGCCGCTCAAAGGCTTTATCAACTGGCAACCAAAAGTCAATAAGGAAGATGCCGCCTGTTTTAATTAACACAGAAATTTTGCTCTAACGGGGGTGAGATGATGTGTGCCGGAGGGGAGGGAGGACAGAGACAAAACATGACCTTGTTGGCGGAGCGCACACAGCGGCACATTGTTTTCCCCTCGGAGATGCTGGCCTTGATCCTGCACTGGCTCCGTGGCGCAGCTGGGTGCTGGGGGCTGGGGGGTCCCGCCTGCCTGTGGCAGCTCCGGTGGGATTGGGGTGCAGGGTGCCTGGAGGGCACCGGGGCCATGGGGCTCAGGACATGGCACCCAGGAGCATGGCCCGC